>NC_065582.1:133850263-134171096 GCF_024542745.1 Macaca thibetana thibetana | reverse complement strand
AACAAGTTAGTTACTTTCAAGATACAGTGGGAATACAGGCACTGGGTAAATATACCCATTCCAAAAGGAGAAATCAGTCAAAAAAGAGGGACTACAGGCCCTGTGCAAGTCCAAAACTCAGCAGGGCAGTCATTAAATCTTAAAGCTTGCAAATAATCTCCTTTGACTCCATGTCTCATATCGAGGCCACACTAATGCAAGGGTTGGGCTCCCAAGGCCTTGTACAGTTCCACTGCTGTGACTCTATAGGGCTCAGCTCCCATGGCTGCTCTCATGGCTAGCACTGAGTGCCTGCAGCTTTTCCAGGTGCATGGTGCAAGGTGTCAGTGGATCTACCATTCTGGGGTCTGGAGAACAGTAGCCCTCTTCTCACAGTAGCTCTCTCATGGTAGCTGTGAGAAGAGGACTACCATGTGGGGTAGATCTTTGTGGGGCTCCAACCCCACACTTCTCCTCCATACTGCCCTAGTAGAGGTTCTCCATGAGGGCTCTGCCCCTGCAGCACACTTTTGCCTGGACATCCAGGTGTTTTCATACAACCTCTGAAAGCCAAACAGAGACTCCCAAGTATCAACTCTTACCCTCTGTGTACCTGCAGGCTTAACATAGTGTGAAAGTACCAAGTCTTAGGGCTTACACTCTCTGGAGCAGCCTGAGACATATCTGGGGCCCTTTTATCCATGTCTGGAGGTGGAGTGACTTGGACACAGGGAGCAGTGTCCTGAGGTTGTGCAGGGCAGTAGGGCCCTGGGTCTGGGCCATGAAACCACTCTTCACTCCAAGACCTCTGGGCCTATGAAGGGAAGGGCTGCCAGGAAGGTCTCTGAAATACCTTGGAGGCATTTTTCCCATTTTCTTGGCTATTAACATTTGGCTACTCTTTACTTATGCAAATTTCAACAGCATGCTTGAATTCCTCTGTAGAAAATGGGTTTTTGTTTTCTAGCACATGGTTAAGTTGCAAAGTTTTCAAACTTTTATGTTCTACTTCCATTTTAAATAGAACTTCCAGTTTCAAAACATCTCTTTGCTCATGCATACACTGTTAGAAGCAGCCAGGCTACATCTTGAATGCTTTGCTGCTTAGAAATTTCTTCTGCCAAATACCCTAAATCATTGTTCTGAAGTTCCAAGTTCCACAGAGTGGGGCACAGTGCCGCCAGTATCTTTGCTAAAGCATAGCAAGAGTGACATTTACTTCAATTCCCAATAAGTTTCTCATTTCCATCTGATATTACCTCAGACTAGACTTTATTGTCAATATCACTATCAGCATTTTGGTCACAACAATTAAACAAGTCTCTAGGCAGTTCCAAACTTTCCCTTATCTTCCTGTCTTCTGAGCCCTCCACACTCTTCCAACCTCTGCCCATTATACAGTTCCAAAGTAACTTCCACATTTTCAGGGATCTTTATAGCAGTGCCCCATTCTTAGGTACCAATTTTCTGTATTAGTTTGTTCTTACATTGCTATAAACAACTACCTGAGACTGGGTAATTTATAAAGAAAAGAGGTTTAATTGGCTCATGGTTCCACAGGCTGCACAGGAAACATGACTATGGAGGCTTCAGGAAACTGTCAGTCATGGCAGAAGGTAAAAGGGAAGCAGACACATCTTACATAGCTGGAGCAGGAGGAAGAGAGTGAAGGGGAGGTATATACTTTTAAACAACCAGATCTCATGAGAACTCATTATCATGAGAACAGCAAGGGGGAAATCTGCCCCCAAGATCAGTCACCTCCCAACAGGCCTCTCCTACAACACTGGAGATGACAATTTGGGTGGGGACACAAATCCAAACCATATCAGAAGCTTAACACCAGGAAGTAGAAATCCTGGTGTTTTGAGTGAGACCCAACAGGCAGGAGTTTAAACAGGGTATGCCAGCCTGGAAGGCTTAAGGAGTTCAAATTGGCAAAGTGCTTTAAGATTCAATAATAGAAAAAACAACATGTTCATACCACCCTTGTAGCATTTGTGTTTTCTTATATTCAAAAGTTGACTTAATTCTTTTGAGCAAATTGATTATTTTTCCACCACTGTATAGCTCCTTGGGGTGGTTTTAAAAAGTATTTTTCTTGAGATTATGGACATGGCTTACCAGTATCAGTTCAAGTTATTGTGGCCTAGTACATATATCTAATATCATTGTTGTGAATACTTCAATTACATAAATAGTTTTTGAAATAACTTTTATTGCTAAATGTTTTCTAGAACATTTTTTAAAAGGGAGAGTTTTGGAATTACTTTTAATAAGGGTATGGCAGGCATAGTAATTTTCCCTCCCACAAATGTCCATGTCCTAATCCCTGGAACCTGTGAATATCTTAGATCACATGGCAAAGGGAAATTAGGATTGCAGATGAAGTTAAGATTGCTAATCAGATGACCTTGAGATATTAAGATGATCCTGAATTACCCACTAGTCCCAATGTAATCACAAGGGTCCTTACAATGGAAAAGGGAAGCAGACCTCAGAGTGAGGTGTTATGAGAAGGAGTAGACCTATTTTGGCTTTGAAAATGGAAGGGGCTACAAACCAAGGAATAAAGGCTGCCTCTGCGAGAGGCAGTCTTAAAAAGGCAAGGAAACAGATTCTCCCTAGAGACTCCAGAAAGGAACACAGCCCTGATGATTCCATGATTTTAGCTTAGTAAGACCCATGTTGGACTTCTAGCCTACCGAAATGTAAGATAATTTATGTTGTTTTAAGCCACTAAAGTTATTGGTAATTTATGGGTAATTGGTAATTTGTTACAGCTGCAGTAGAAGACTGATATAAAGACTTACAATAAATGGGTGGGAGGTGGTTTCAAATAATAAATCAATACTTTAACTGGAGCAATTTACCCTCTAAGCCTCTGAGTATGCAATGGCTATAATTGTCATATTTGAATATTTGAAAACTTAATTCATTCCTTTCGAGCCTTAGTGAGTGACATCATGACTTTTTGATATTTTAATTATGAGGTTGGTATGGGAGCAAATTATGCACAGGGAGTGACAACTAGGAACCTGTGGTGCACTACCAGACCCGTTCTAAGACAGGACTTGACTGATGCTGCCTAGAATGTCGCTGACTTTCATTCTGGAGACCAGCCCCCTAAAAGATGATATCTCCGTAGAGATCCTGTTCTTTTATGTCTCTGGGAGCCTGTCAGCTCATTCCTGTGCAGGTAAAGGAGGCTGGTCAAGGAGCAGAAACATCTCTGTCCAGGAGGTGGTTCATGCTCCTGAAGTGGGATCTGAACAGCAGCCCAGGGAGGCAGCTATCTCTTGTGTCTCCTTCTTGTTTGGGGGTGGACGTGGAACTCTTAAGAGTTCCCACCCTTCACTGTATTGCCTAATGGGCAGCTCTTGAGACTTTGTTATGTTGAACCAATGAACAAATAATCTTCAGTTCCCCAACTGGGTTCCCTTTCTGAACACAAATTTTTGATGCAGGTGAAGAAAACATGCCAATACTGTTGGCCTTTTATCCTTTTTTTTTGTTACCAATTTGGTTATGGGTGGGATCTGGCTTTCTCTTCCTTGAATCTTCCCATTATTCCTTCTTTGGAAGGGTTTTGGAAGGTAACATTTGCCGTGGCTAGAAATATCCTCTGTGTGAGAGGCTCTGGGGTCTTATGAGGCTAGAGCAGGGTCCTGAGGTGTAGAGAAAGTAGAGGAATGACTGATTTAAGGGAGTGAGGTGATGGGGTCCTTGAGGTCTCCACCTCATCTACCTCAGCTGAGTAGAGTAGAAAGCAGATGGGATTTCAGAGTGGAAACCTCGCCTAGGAGCATTTGCCTGGAATGTCCTCTTGTGTTATGTCTCTTGGGCAGCTAAGAAAGAGAGTAGGTGGCTGGACAGCGCATAGTTTAGTTTTGCTGAAACTCTCATAAGAATCAGAAAATATTTTTTATCTATAAAAAGTTCTTAATTATTTAGTAAGCTTTCAGTTATTTTCAGAACATTTTACTTTTTTAAGGAGAGAAGTGAATTCATAACTTTTATTATTGGATGTTTTCATTAATCAAAATTATGTATGTACATGGCTTAGAAAATAAAAAATTCTTTGAACTTTTGACAGCAGCATCCTTGAACTACCTGCTATACCTTCATTTCTGATTTCCAGAGGCCATTTTGATGTACTCTCCCAATTCTCATATTAAACATTTTATGTTTGCTATCATATTTTTAATTCCTTAGAACTAATTTTTGATTTCTGAATGCTGACAAGGATTTCCTCCTCAGGCTCTGTTGAACTTTCTTCCTGACTAGGCCTTGGCCTGCTGAGCCCAGTTTTAGCAAGAATCCTTCTATGCCAGTTTACTGAGAATCCCCCATTCTTCATATCCAATCACATTCCTCATTCTCCCAGGCTTGATACCCAACAAAGTTTCTCTTAGTCATTTTCCATCCAATGACTTCCTCATTCTGCCCATTGGATGTACATCTCCAACTGTCCCTGTTGTACTTAGAGTTGAGTTCAACCTCTTTCTCCTACTGTAATAGTCTTGACTCCTATTGCAATGGTCTTGAATAAAGTCTTTCTTGCCTGCTTAATTAGTCTGGTGCAATTTCTCTTTGATGGTGTTTCTTTTGTATACATTCTTTTTCTTATTTTTGTCAGTGTAATGTCTTATGAACCAGAGAATATTAGTGACTTTTAAAAAAGTTTTCTCTGCTTTGTTTCTACAGATTTAGAAAGGCTTTTTTTTTTTTTTCCTGGAGAATGTGTTTTTTTTTCCCCCCCTCCTCTGTTTTCATAATTAAGAATGGAGCACTATTTGGATTGGAACTTCTATATGTGAATACTTACCAATTGGTAGCCTTTACTTTAGGATGATTGGGCTAAGCCATTTCATTGCCTCTACCTCCTCCTTCATTCCCCCATTAATACCTGCTCTTCCTTTCTCTGGCACTGTTTTGTTTCTCCAGAGAGAAGTTTCTCAAGCTTCTGCTTATTGGGGTAGACAAGGGCACAGTTAGTTAAGTGAGTTCTGGAAGCAAGGGTGAATAAGAATCTGGGAATCTCACTTTAAATGTGTGGTTTTATGTAATTACCCTATTATAGTAGTCTCTCTGTATCCATGGGAGATACATTCTAAGACCCCAGTGGATGCCTGCAACTATGGATCATGCCACACCCCATGCCAAACCTCATTCTTAAATATGAAAACAGAAAAAAAAAAAACATTTTCCAGGAAAAAAAAAAGCCTCTCTAAATCTGTAGAAACAAAGCAGAGAAAAGAAAACTTTTTAAAGAATCACTAATATTCTCTGGTTCGTAAGATACACTGACAAAAATAATATCTATTTCCTCTACATACATACCCATGATAAAGTTTAATACACAGTAAGAGATTACCAATAAGAACTAATAATAAAATTGAACAATTAAAACATACTATAATAAAAGTTATGTAAGTGTGGTCTCACTATCTTTTTGTCTCAGAATATCTTATTGTATCTTACTTATTTTTGGACCTGGTTGACGGCAGGTAACTGAAACCACAGAAAGTGAAACTTCTGGTAAGAGGAGACTACTGTGTTAGTTCAGATATTCCTTACTTTCTGTGTCCCTGGTGTCCCCAGCCCACAATGCCTCCTATTCACTAGATTTAGTGAATCTAGTCTCCTGGAGGTTGGGAAGGATGTTTAGAGGTCAAAGAGCTTTTTATGTAGATGCCCAGTCATTCTTCCTGTTTTCGGCCCTGCACAATTTTCTACTCTATGATTTTCTGGTGGGTAGAGGTACATAGTAACTCTAATTACTGACCATTTTCATGATTCTGAAGACATAATCAACTGGTTTCTTTCACTGCTGGCTTTGGGTTAAACTTTCTTAGGTCGGCTGAATCAGGATCACCTGTCTGTCTGCTGTCTCCTTTCCCTCCTCCAATATTTTGTTTCTGTCTTCTCCTAATTTTTTTGGTCTTTCCCAAAAGTGGAGTATTAGAAGGTGTTCAATGCATCATGTTTAACAGGAAGTAAATGCATACATTTTAGAAAGTTTTTCAAGATCTTTCTTAGCCAATTATCTTCTCATTTCCTTTCAGTCAATAAGCAATTCAATTCACCTTAACATCCCAGTCCCTCCCAACAAACTTAGAATTAATAAATTATGATGGAACTATTGATCTATTATGTAAATAGATACACTGTTTCCTTGGCACTTTTTAAGGGTTGTAAAGCAGTACTATATTAAATAAATCCAATGAAGGAAAATAATTCACAATAGAGAATAAATTACGTAAGTGAAAACTACCTCACCCACCATATTGCATTAAAGCTGAGAATTATCTCAGTAATCACCTAACAATAGGGGTCCATATTGATTTTAACTGCTAATTACATCAGGGCTGTGCCCCTGAGTTAGACTTTTAAATCTAATTCTGCATAGTCTGAAAGTGCTTTCCAAACTCTAAGTGAGTTGTAATTTAAACAGAAAAAAATTACATATCACGGCAAAACAATATATCTGACTAGCTTATGCCACATGAACTGATTTAAGAGCTTTTTTATCATCTTTTATTATAGCATGGTCTGGCCTTGTATTTTGGACCAAGGAGTTGTAAACTGGAATCTTTAATACCAACCCCAGTGGAATGAAACTTCCAACAAATTCAGAATTAATAAATGGTGATGGAACTATTCAGACATTAAGATTGGATATTTCTTTTGTTTGTCAAAGCCATTTGAGTGAAAAATGAAAATCTGATTAGAACTTAAGGAGATGTAAATGAGGTAAAGAAATAACCGGAATAAATTCCTGTTTGCAAAAATCCAGGGCTTGTCTTTCTCTGGACTAATGCCTCAAATCTCTACATTCCTTTTGAAGGATACAGAAGTAAACACTGACAACAGCTTTTTCTAAAAGTCAAGAATGATTCTTCGATCAATCTTGGTCATGTTTATCATTTGCATAGATTACATTTGGTAGTGTCTGAGATTTTTGAGAAATGTTTTAGGTCATTGATCAATTCAGCTACCCATAGGACCCTGTTTAGAGTAGTGTCCTGAAATGTCACACGAACAGTATATTTTCTTGGATGTTTGGATCCAACACAGAGTTTAAAATACTTGTCAGTAGACAGATATGAATTTTTGGTTATGAAAGAAAGAATGTAGAAGATTAGTTCAATTGACTCCTTCTACATTCCACTCCAAACTCATGTTCTAATGTTATAGAACATTCTCCCACGTTTAAAAACGCCTCTTATGGTTCAATAACATGACACCAGGTGATGAGGCACATCAATTACTGAAGAATCCTTTGGCATATTTCTGTTTTGATAAGTAATCCTTAACAATATCCTTTCAATAAGCTTCTTTTACCAGTAAAATGAGATTTATTTTCAGATACTCTTTCAACAAAGTCAAATGGTCTTCCCTACAAGGAAAGGTACAGTTAGACTATTGTATTGTCAATATTTCAGTTTACAGGTATGTATTAAATATCTCAATATGCCTTGGACTATAGAAAAACACGTTTTCTTGTTTAATTTTATGAATGCACCTACCGTAGTGCCAGTCGCATAGTAGATAACTATAAACATTTTTTGGATTTCAATAATGCTTAAATTTGTTGACTGATAAAATATCAAACAAGAAATAAAATATCAAACAAGACTTATGCCTCTTAGACAAATGAAGAAATAGTCAAATAATAATTTTAAAGTAGGTGACAGTTACCTATCACTTACTCATGGCAGAGGTGATATTTAATTAGTATTGGACATAGACATAAACTACATTAGTTGGTGTATAGCCACTGCTCTGAAAACCCACCCATTCCACTGCCCTCAGCACCCTCACCTTCTACAGTCCAGCAACTAAAGAATGGAGGCCTGACACAACAGGAGGTCTGCAGGGCTGAGAGTCCATTTTGATTGGTCAATGTCTAGGATATATTGTTGTTAAATATCTTGACTATCACCCCTGTCAATATCACCCTTCCCCCCTCACCAGGTAATAATTGCTTAGGGAATGTAAATAAATTTTCATAGTAGCTGGATGCAGATTTTATTAATGTGCAAATCAGTTCTTTTTGGGTGGGGAAAACGGAATGCAGCATTTCCCAAACTCTGTTCATGGAAATGTTGATGATTTGCTTGAAAAATGCTGGATTGAACAGTTATACTTATTTCTTTGGTATAGAATGTCTCAGAGCCTTGAACATATGACTTTACATTTTACATCTTTAGGAAGGGATATAATATCTCTGTTTCCCAAACCTACTCAACTGTGGAGCCCTGTTTCGCCTTGAACACCAATTAATATAAATGGATATAATGCTAACTAAAATTCTAAATATTTAGGATACCTCTTTGCTTCTCATACCTATGAAAGATTATTTATTTTTCAATTATCAATTTTTTTTTTTGTCATTTTAAGGCAAAGACAAGTTGACTGTTTCAGTTTGGCTATGCTAGGTCATTTTGTGGGAACACATAATCCCTAAATGTTAGCGTTTTGACATAACAGAAGTTGTTTAACAACCCAAAAGTTGCTGTGAGTGGGGACACTGTTCTTCAAATAGTGACCCAGTGATGGGGCGGCTTTTTTCTTACGTTGGGGAGCAGTCGGAATGTTTGGTGAGCCCTACTGTCCCTACCACAACTATATTGAAAAGTCAGGAATATTGTCTAATATATTGATTGTCCTTTGGTTTTATTTTAATAAATAAAAAGCTACATATTTTTATCTCCCTCCAAAAGTTTTTTACAGTTCTGCAAAGTAGCCATTGAAAAGTGTCAGTAGGCCCTGCTTAGCCCATTCTTAGAATGTATGTCAGCATTACATATTCAGACATTTTGTTCAATCTATGCTATAGGCACACAGGATTGAGTTTGGTTTCCAGATTTCTGTGCTTTTTGGCATCTTGTTTACATATCATTATTGTTCATTTCAGTGTTTCTTATACTTTGTGTCCATTTGGTTAATGTGTGTCTAGATACTCAAAGAAGAGCTCTATAGTTTTTTTCTAGACATCAAAAGTACTGTCTTTTACCATGATTATTTACCTAAGAGACAGGTGAGAAATCTTTCCTAATTTTGGCACAACTGACCGTCTCTGTTGGAGAGATCCTCTTGTCTTTATTATCAAGGAGATAGTGCATAAGGATATGAACACTGACGGAAGTTGAACATAGTATTCTGCAGTGCCTGGTCTAAACGAATTGCTATTAATTTTTCAGTTTTGTGAGTAGCACATTCACTCAAATTTATTCAGATGTTGGTAAAGCCTCCATTATTACCTCCCACCTCTCAGGCTCTCAGGTGTCATCTACTTGAGTCTGAACATTTTATTGGGAGGAAAGAAGCTACCTTAATCTGGTATAGACCAATGCTGAAGGATGCTGTAGTAATGAAAGGATGAGTTCCTTCTTCTGATTACTTAAAAATTTTCCAAAATGATTTGGACCTATCACGGTTCACTAGTGTAGTTTGTTTGTTTATTTATTTTGAGACAGTGTCTTGCTCTGTTGCCCAGACTGGAATGCAGTGGCCCCATCTTGACTCACTGCAACCTCCGCCTCCCTAGTTCAAGTGATTCTAGTGCCGCAGCCCCCTGAGTAGTTGGGATTACAGGTGAATACCACCATGCCCGGCTAATTCTTGGTATTATTAGTAGAGACAAGGTTTCACTGCGTTGGCCAGGCTGGTCTCAAACTCCTGGCCTATTGCTGTAGGTTTTCATCATGGTGCTATGAGTAAATATCCAGGAAAGCTCAGTGGCCACAGCTGTACCTGACACTTTCTTTTTCTTCCTAAATTCTCCTAAGCAGGTATGGCCTTTGTGAATTTAATTTTAAAAATTCATAATTTAAAAAATTCAGCAAGTACTGGTCTGCAGCTATATTATACTTAGCCCCTACTGGCAGTCTTTTCTCCTGGCTTTGTGAATTCAGTGTTTTGAGAAAATACTTTTCTTTACCAAAAAAGTTTGGGGCGCAGTTTAGAGTGTAGAAAAGAAAAAACAATTTCCTTTCTACCCTCTGTAGTTCTTAGTCGGAATAGACCCCTGTAATGAAAGACAGATTAAAAAGAGAAAAACAAGCAGAAGTTTAATAACATGTATGCCTCCTGTCTACATGGGAGATAACCCAGAGAAATGAGTAAATGTCTAGAGTAGAGCTTAAAGAGTTGTCATAGACCTCAGGCTTAAATGCCATTATTTTCTGAACAATAGTATTACTCATCTATCAGAGAGGGAGACAGCCGTACAAATGGAGATTTCCTTTTGTAAGATGTAAACTTTTTTTTTTTTTTTTTTTTACAAAAAGACAACTGTTTAGAGATATGCCTATGTCTGCAGTTTCTGATAATAACCAGCCCAAAATAATCATTACGCTAAAGAGGCATATTTTGGGGGTGGCATATTCTGGTCTACAGTCATATTTTGGGGTGGTGTTTTCTTGAAACCTATCAAGAGTTTTCAGCCTCTTGGACCTTTTTTTTTTTTTTTTGAGACAGAGTCTCGCTCTGTCGCCTAGGCTGGAGTGCAGTGGCCGGATCTCAGCTCACTGCAAGCTCCGCCTCCCGGGTTTACGCCATTCTCCTGGCTCAGCCTCCCGAGTAGCTGGGACTACAGGTGCCCGCCACCTCGCCTGGCTAGTTTTTTTTTTTTGTATTTTTTAGTAGAGACGGGGTTTCACCGTATTAGCCAGGATGGTCTCGATCTCCTGACCTCGTGATCCGCCCGTCTAGGCCTCCCAAAGTGCTGGGATTACAGGCTTGAGCCACCGCGCCCGGCCGTTGTTTTTTTTTTTTTTTTTTTTTTTTTTAGACAGAGTTTCACTCTTGTTGCCCAGGCTGGAGTGCAATGGCGCGATCTTGGCTCACTGCAACCTTTGCCTCCCAGGTTCAAGCAATTCTCCTGCCTCAGCCTCCTGAGCAGCTGGGATTACAGGTGCCTGCCACCATGCTTGGCTAATTTTGTATTGTTAGTAGAGACGGTATTTCACTATGTTGGTCAGGCTGGTCTCAAAGTCCTGACCTTGTGATCTGCCTGCCTTGGCCTCCCAAAGTGCTGGGATTACAGGCGTGAGCCACCACGCCCGGCTGGATCTTTAAAATAAAAAACATAAATTTAAATTAAGAAGCAATATATGCTTTTTTTTTTTTTTTTTTTTTTTTTTTTTTTTTTTTTTTGAGACAGAGTCTCGCTCTGTCGCCCAGGCTGGAGTGCAGTGGCCGCATCTCAGCTCACTGCAAGCTCCGCCTCCCAGGTCTACGCCATTCTCCTGCCTCAGCCTTCCGAGTAGCTGGGACTACAGGCGCCCGCAACCTCACCCGGCTATTTTTTTGTATTTTTTTAGTAGAGACGGGGTTTCACCGTATTAGCCAGGCTGGTCTCGATCTCCTGACCTTGTGATCCGCCCGTCTCGGCCTCCCAAAGTGCTGGGATTACAGGCTTGAGCCACCGCGCCCGGCCAATATATGCTTACTGTAAAATATTAGAAATAATAGGGAAAGAAAAAGAAAAAAAATTTGCCCTTAACTACCACTCTGTCCCCAAAATAACTACTGTCATCTATTTGTGTATAATATGGTTTTTAATGAACTTTTTCTATAGGTATAAATAATTTATCATAGTTGCAATAATAGTATAAATATATTCCACTTTTTAATTTGCATTTTATAGACTCGTTTTATTTTTTACATAATCTTCATATTTATCATTTTAGTGGCTGTTTACTGGGTTAAAATGATGATTGCAAAATGAGTTATAGTTAGAAGAAATGAATTCTTTGAGAAACATTTCTGTTTTGTTTGTTTGAGCAGGGTTCTGGGATACATACATCATTCTCCTCTTCACCTGGGCATGTGCACACCTATTTCTTTATTGCCCTTGTTTTCCCTCTTTTGCTTAATACTTGAAATACTTTTCATGTATGTATGAATAATATTATTAACTTATTTAGAAAGAAATAATGAGTGAGAGAAGTGGTCTCTGAAGATGATCTTTCTGGATAGCGTCAAAGGCAGAGCTTTTCATTTTATCTGACATTTCATTCCAAGTGAAAACAAGAAACTGCAGCTGTATTTTGTTATCTGCAAAATTGTGCATATATGTCTGAGGAACGTTTATCAAACATCTTAGCAAATAACCATCAATGCTTCTAATTGATTCATTACAATGTATGTACTTACTTGAGCATATTCTTGGGTCCTCTGCATTCAGATCGCCTGATTTGTAATACATGCCATTCTTTTCCATGGTTTGCGTATCAGAGATGATTCTTCCCCCCTGCCCCACCCCCACTGCTGCTGCTGCCTCTACCTGGGATTATGCAGATTCTGGTTTAAACCTCTTTATTCTTTTCTGCGAGTGCACAGCATGATGGACTTCATTTCTGCGAGTAAATGATAATGGATTTCAGCTTTCATCAGTGACATTTGGAAACTACGTATCTTAAATAATATGTGTGCCACACAGTAAAAATGATTGCCCTGTTCTAACGATGTGAAAATGTAAATAAAAATGAGTGCCGTAAATATGTAGAGGCCAAATCTTAAAATGAAAGTAAGGGGTCCTAATTATTTTAATGGAGACAATTTTATGATTTTTCAAGCTGGATGTAAAATACAGTCTTATTTATAGTGGGTACTTGGGATAATCAAGGGAAGGCCGTTAGGAAGGGTTTAATTTATTCTGTCAGATGTTCAGGGCTCTAAAACATTTCAGCGAATCAAAGCCATCACTTGAGAAATAACACATTAAAAGCCAGCACTGGATACCACAAGCCTGCGTCCTTCCTGCCCTTTAATCCCAGTAGCAGTTTTACATTAAATAAAGCATACTTATCATTGATTAGCACTTATTTTGATCTCACTGGGTGTACAGTGCTTTTTGATGCTCTAGATGTCAGAGGATTCAGTTTCTTGTCAAAAATAACTGAGTATCTTTTGTTTATAAAGAGAAACGTAATGTGTGGAGGGTGTTGAAAGAGTTCTGATAAATTCTTCAGAGCTGGGCTTTACGGCCGGGATCTAGAAGGGGAGGAGAATCTGGGCAGCAAGAAAGGGCCCGTGGGACAAGGGTATTTGGAAAGAGCGAGGGTGTTTCCCTAAAGAGCTGTGACCTTGAGAGATGAGATGATTGGAACCTCAGATTCCAGTGATGCTTCTTGAGGCAAAGAACTCTTTGCCTTATTCCCGTATTCCCATTTACTACTAGCAGAGAATGGGAATCAGTTTCCTGCCTTTACTAAAACATGGTAATGAGCTTGTCTTTCTCATGCTTCTGTTCTGTAAGAGGAAGAGGAGGCTTTTCGGTCCCAAATGCCCAGGGAGGACCCTTCCTCATTTCATATTCCTGAATCATCTGGGCCTTTCCACTTGGAGTATTGACTTGTAGCAGTGACACCTCCACCTCTGCGTGATATGTCTTTCAAGTGAGAAGGCTTTCCTGGTCAATACTGAATCAATTTGTGCTGGCAGTCTAATTGAATGCCTCCCTCAGACAAATAGGTCACTGGGGGAAAGGGTAAAACCTTGATATGCAGATCTGAATCGAAGCGCCCAGCGAAAGCTGTTTTAAAAATATAATTCCTCTTGACAAGTACTCTATGTAACAAATGCAGTGCTAGTTATTTGCTCAGCAAAATGAGCATAAATCAATCTCTTTATAGCCTTCTTTTTATTTGATTACTATTATAGTTTAACTTGATCTCTGCAGAACGAGAGAGAGAGCACACAAAACTCTAGAATGACCCCTAGGATGAGAAATTTCATGCCCTAAAGTTTTGCGTATGTGAATCTCTCTTTATTAATTGGGATACCATTTCCGTTTAGCAAATTATATTGATGATGTTTAAATTATTTGACATCTTTAATATTCACAAATTACGGCTTTTCCAAAGATGAACTTGGTTTTTCTCAGCGTTCTCTTGGGAACCGATGAGAAGAAAGGGTCAGGAGACTCTCAGGTGAGTGCTCAGCATTGTGTTTGCTTCTTCCTAAGACTCTCTTTTAGTCCTTCTGTAGCTCTGTATCCAATTTACATGAGGAAATGCAGAAAGCTCAGCTAACTTACTGGTGTAAACCAAACTCTGGTGTCTCCAAGGCCCAAATACTTTTTTTCCTTACAGGATTAATTAAATTTTGATGTCACTTATTAAGATGGTATTGGGGATAACCCCTTTTGTTAATCTTTCATCTACCGAAGGAAGCCAGTATATGTTACTCCAAAAGATGTCTCCTGGACATAAAACTCATTTTGACCTGAGGGCAAATGGAAGGATGCAGTCATAGAAAAGACTCTGTGCTCTCCCCCGACCCCTTCCCCTTTTTTGCCCTCATGCATATGTTTACTGCAGGACATATGTTTACAAAGGCAAAGGTGTCTGGCCTCTGTTTCTTACCAGGGAGAACAAAGGTTAACCACTGAAGAGGACTCTAGACCCTTATCAGCCTGGAGAGGACACCAGTTATCTACATAACACACTTTATAACTAGTCTTTACCATTTATTTGCCTTACCACAATTTGCTGCCCCTAGAGACTGAAAAGTTCTTTTCCTTTGTCTTGACACTTATCTAAAAATTTACGGTTCTTTTTTGAAGATTCTATATAAGCTGAAATTCAAAACGTCCTCTTAGAGAATTACTCATTCCCTGAGTGTCTCCCATGTATCTGTACGAAATATGCATGTTAATAAACTGCTCGTTGTTCTCTTGTTAGTCTGCCTTTTGTTATGAGGTCTGTCCCACCAGTGAAACTAAAGATAGGTAGAGGAAAATTATTATTCTCCCCCTATACTACATGGCATGAAAATGTATGTGTTCTCTGTATATTAGTTTCTCATTGTTGCTGCAACAAACTGCCACAAACTTAGTAGCTTAAAACTAAACAAATTTGGCTAGATGCAGTGGTTCACGCCTGTAATCCTAGCACTTTGGGAGGCCGAGGCGGGTGGATCACGAGGTCGGGAGTTCAAGACCAGCCTGGCTAAGATGGTGAAACCTCATCTCTACTAAAAATACAAAAAAACAGCTGGGCGTGGTGCTGGGTGCCTGTAATCTCAGCTACTGGGGAGGCTGAGGCAGGAGAATCGCTTGAACCTGGGAGGTAGAGGTCGCAGTGAGCTGAGATCACAGCCACTGCACTCCAGCCTGGGTGACAGAGCATGACTCCATCTCAAACAACAACAACAAAAACCAAAACAAATTTATTATTTTTCACTGCTTGAGGTCAGAAGTTTAAAATGGGTCTCACTGGGCTAAAATCAAGGTGCCAGCAGCTCTTTTTTGGAGGATGTAGGAGAGAATCTGTTTTCTTGCCATTTCCAGCTTCTAGAAGCTGCCCCGTTCCCTGGCTCATGGTCCCTTTCTTCATCTTCAAAGCCAGCCATGGCTGGTTTAGTCTTTCACACATTGCATCACCCTGACCTCTGCTTCTGCTATCATATCTCTTGTCTCTGACTCTGACCATCTCTTCCACTTTTTACCCACTTGGTAATCCAGAATAATTTTCTCATCTCAACATTGACTGATTAACACCCTTAGATCTTTCTGCAACCTTAATTCCCCATTGCCATATAATCTGACATATTCACGAGTGCAGGCAACTAGGACATGTACATCTTTGGGGGACAATTATTCTACTTCCCATACTCTGTGAAGTCTTTTAGCAGAATGATACAGTGGCAAGAGGCTCACTAAAGTCAGACTGCCTGAGTTCCAGTCCTAACCCTCTGCTTTCTCACTGTATGATTTGGGGCAAGTCAATGATATTCTCTGCATCTTGGCATCCATATCTGTAATATGGAAATAATAATTTGTGGTGGAGGCTGAGGTACTGTATACAAAGTGCTTATCATATGCCAGTACATGACATAGGGTAGATGTCCAATAGATATTGAACATGGGGCTCTATGCTCCGTAAGATTTCATAGATATGTTGTTTGTATTCACAGTATGGCTCTTAGTAGTGATACATCTCTAGTTGATTTTAAACTTCTTTTAAGTCAAAATTGTAATTGTAGAAAACAATATGGCTTACAATTAAAGGAAATCTCACGGGGGTAATAATCTACCATACTAATACTTTAACATAATCATTTGATTTTTGAATACTTCTAAGTCTGCTTACAAACATTCTATAGTTATTTATAAGCTTCTAGATAGTAGGGACAATGTCTTTGTTCATTTTGTAAGCACTGACTTGGACATTATTAGCATGCAATGAATGCAGGTGAATGACTGAATGAATCCAAGGAGGCTGAAGTGGCCAGAGGTGAGGGCAGAGACTGGGAAGTGGTAAGGCTTTTGCATTCTCGCATTCCTTTTACTGCAACAAAAGTCCCCTAGCAGGTGACTTAACTTTGCTGTGTTCAAATCTTCTCAACACAGCAAAGACATAGCAACTTATTTTAGAGCTGCCTTGATCAACTCAGTGAATTTGGCTTTAGTCATGTGCAAGTAACAGAAAACTGGGCTCAAACAGGCTAGAGCAATAAGATGTTTATCAGCTCTTGTAACTGAGAAGTCATGGAGGTAGGTCAGGCTTGGGGCCAGCAATTCACCAATGCCATCATTTTGTCTCTACCTTTCTCTTCTCTGTTTTCACTATGTTTACTTTAGTCTAAGGCTGGCCTCTCTTATCACAAGACGGCTGCTAGTACTTTCTAGGGCTCTTTGCTTCCTTGCTTCTGTCCTGTAGAGGGAGAGAGAAAAACTCTCAGTGGTAGTCACAGAAGAGTAAATAACTAGCTTTCTTAGAAACCAAGAAGCAGCCAGGCGTGGTGGCTCAGACCTGTAATCCCAGCACTTTGGGAGGCCGAGATGAGTGGATCATGAGGTCAGGAGATCGAGACCATCCTGGCTAACACACTGAAACCATGTCTTTACTAAAAATACAAAAATTAGCTGGGTGTGATGGTGGGCGCCTGTAGTCCCAGCTACTTGGGAGGCTGAGGCAGAAGAATTGCTTGAATCCAGGAGGCGGAGGTTGCAGTGAGCCGAGATTGCGCCACTGCACTCCAGCCTGGTTGACAGAGTGAGGCTCCCTCTCAAAAAAACAAAACAACAACAACAACAACAACAAAACAAGAAACAACTCAATTAGATTGAGTCTCAGACCCTTGAGTCATCCCTGGACCAATCACAGTGGCCGTGGGAAAGCAGTTACTGATCAACTTAAGCCAATTAGAGTTCGCCTTTGGCTGTGTGTGTGTGTGTGTGTGTGTGTGTGTTCAGCTTTTCCCTACAGTGAAGTTATCAAATAAAATGTAGAAAATGTAGGCTGGCCAAAATACTCAAGCTGCATGAGGGGGAGATTTATTCTGAGCCGTCAAACCCAGCAAAAATGTAAACAGCTCAGCCCATCTGGGGGTATAAAAGAGGAAACTTCTCCTAGGCAATGAAATCTGGCGGAGTGGAGTCAGAGTCTCTTACACCTTTGTAAGCAGGTTCCTTTAATCATCCTTCTGGCTTATCATCTTTTTAATTTATGGAGCATTTCCTAAGGGTTTCAATGCAGAGATTTGCTTTTAAAGTGTCAAGTACTTCATTTATTCATTTGCAAGGATTTATTAAAGACCTACTCATGCAAGCTGTTCTGCTGAGCGCCGGGGATTCAGAACTGAATAACAAAACAGCCCCCAAGTTTAAAGATCTTACTACCAAATAGAGCCCCTGAACTGCTAGGATTCTTGGTTGATTTCAAGGGTAAGTCCTTGTCAGATTTTCAGTCTGACTATAATTGGGTCAAGAAAGTGAAGTCTTTGTGTCTGTACCTGAGCAGAAAGAACTCACCCACTTGTATCAGAGGGATCAATGTTGGGGGACAGAACTGATGCATTTTGGAAAGGATGCAAGTAGTCTGGAAGAAAGGTGCATGATCAGTAACTGAGATTGACACAACTGAAGCTTCTTAAAGTTGTAAACATAGGACAGCTGGGAGATGGGACAGAGCAATTGAAATTGGGATATAGAATGTTGTTGCCACTTGAAATGCATTCCACGGGGGTCTTGTGTGAACTGAATTGAAAGTGGTTTGGAACCATGCAGTTGCATCACAGTTCATGACCTCTATTGGGAAGCCCTAGGGAGGAACCTGGGATCGAATCTGTCAATTAAAATCCTATTTTCTATTGTAGAAGTTGGCCATCTGGGTCATCCTGAGAGTTTCTACTGTTGATGAACTTCACATTCTAACTGCTTTCTCTCTAAATACCTCCCTAGGGTAGAAGGTGCAGATCCCTAGGTGCATATGAAACTTACTTAAGCAATGAAGTGATTTCCTGCGGGTCACCTTAGGAAATTCTGAAGGACAAGGGTCTAGGCTGGGGCAAAATCTAGGGTTAAGCCAAGTTGCTTAAACTGTATCCCTTCCCTTTCAATTTTGTAATGTTTGAGTGCTAGATGGACAGAGGAAGCCTAAGTGTATTAAAACACAGTTAGTGTTATAATCGAAGAAAACTTCAAAGAAAACCAGGAGGACCCATATTTATGACATTTTTGGTCATTATACATGTGACAGTAGTCATAGTGGTATTTTCTGCCAGCTATTCTAGTTAGTATTACTTTGATATAGTCAGACCAGTTTTAAGTTCTCCATTCTTTTTGTTCCTTTTCTAGCATCCGTAAAACACATTAAGACAAATTGTCAGGATCCCTAAAGGGGGCCTGTCAAATAAAACCCTCTGTCCAACCTGAGTGCTAAGGAAGGTAAGAATTAAAGCAAGAAACTAAAGAAGATGAGAGTTCAAAATGCCAACTTTATTACTCCTAAAGGCTCACGTGGAGTATATGTTTCATCAGATGTTCCGACCTAGCCATGGACCAAGGTCTATTCACTGCTTAAGTAAGTTTCATATGCTCCAAGGGATCTGCACCTGCACTGCTAAGAACTCATAGCTCCATGGTCAACAAGAGCTTCTCTGCCGTTAGTAGAGGAGGAGAAGGAAAAGAAAGTGAGTATTCTATATTTTTGGTGGAGGGGAGTAGGCAGCTGTGCACATGCATATCTGTTTCTGAGGATACATGATTTCCGATTATCTTTGTCTCTGGAGCACAATGCTTTTCTTCACTTTCTTCCTGGTGAATAATGCCATAAACATCTATTACTTTCATCTCTAGAAGTGCCTTGCATGTTCCACTCCAACTACACTGTGCCCCAAACCTCTAATTAGAATATTAAGGCAACCTGTCCTTCAAATCCTATCTACCTGCAGCAATGCCCTAGACAAAGTCATCCACGTTGCTTTTTGATTTAAGAGAAACTTGAAATTGTTGTAGCTCGGGAATAGTGTGCTGGTAATGACTACTTTTCTTCTTTCCTAAACATCTGGATATCTAATAAGAATAATGAACATCTTACCCAGAACTATAGGCAAAAACCTACACCTCTGGTGTGTAAATGACTGTGACTGAGAGGGAATGGCAACCACATGAGTGGGTACAGTTTAAGCAACTTGGCGTGTTACGTAGTGTGGGCCTGAGTCATACAATCGAATTCTTAATTGAAGAGAGATGGCAAAAGGAGATTTTAGAATATTATTAACAATGTTTCTGAAACACTTTGGATTTCTCATAACAGGAAATATTCCCAGGTTTCTGGTTCCTTGGTAACTTGAGTTTGCCTTTGTAGATTTACTCATTTCTCTTATTAACACTGAAAAATAAAATAAATAAAATGAAGGCCATAAAAATTCATTCTCTTTGTTTCTGCACTGCCCAAGAAAACTATGGAGTAAGAACTCCAGGAAACTTAACTTGATTTTAAATTCTATCAGTAAATGTAAAAAAGGAGAAGAAAACCATGTTTCATCGATTTCTCTCAGTCTGTGTCTATCTTCTTTAAAACAAAACTGGAGCCTCCGACAAGATTCTGTTCCACTGGTTTTATTATTAGTTGGGGTGAAGAAGGAATCTATCAGTTCTTTCTTTAAAATTGTACCTTTGAGACATTCGTGTTGTTCATGAAATACTTAAGAGTGTTACCCTTGAACTGATTCCCAAGCAGGAACTCATTTACAGACTTCAATATGAATATGTAATCCATATGTCCTTGAATTCGGCAGGACCATTGAAAAAGAACCACATGTTATATGTGATATATTTTTTATAAGACACTTTAGTACCATGTCATAGATTAAAATGGGCAGGTGATTCTGGCCAGAAAGATAGTTTGTTAAATCTAGCTACAAATGTGGAAATTTGACTTATGTTTAAGTTTCCCTATCACTAAAGAATAGTTTGACTCAATTTTCTTTGTGTAATTGCAAAGAATTGTTTGTGGTAGGGAAAAATCCTTTAACTTGCCAGAGGGTCTTTCCTTTGCCTTTTCTATTAATAGCTCACATTTCTGGAGAGCTAATATTGGCCAGCCCTTGTGCTACATACATTGGTGCACTGGTAAATGTTTAGGAACTGGATCTCAAAAATAGTTGCGATTTGTAGCTTTTGCCAGTTTCTGTGGTGTAAATGCTCCCACCACGGTTGGTTTCAAGCCATGAATGTGCTGTCACTGAAGGGAGTTGGAGAGTTGGGAAGACATGCTACCAGTAGACTCTTGTGGGCAAATAGGAGTCAACTCCAGTACAACACTGGCTAGACGTTTACAGGTGCTAACTCTCAATGCCGTTCTACGATTTAGATACTGTAGCTACCACATTTCAAAGATGAGAAAGCTGAAGCATTGAGAGAGTTAACTTATCCAAGTGACACAGCTGATAAGTGGGACAGCCGGAATGTACACACAAACAAACTGGCTTCAGAGTCCATGCTGTTAAACACTTCGCAATCACCTTCAGCCTTGGTAGTGGTTTCGCCTCCAGTTCAGAAGTTTGGTGGACACACTGTTTATCAATATGAGGTCATTGAGTGTGAAAATTATAAAGTAGAAAATTGTATTACTCTATAATTCATCTATTTTTTGTATCTTTATATATAAGTTCATCTGTGTAAATTACTTAAGATAATGGTTATAAGTGGTCATCATTTGGGGGCTAAGATTGTGTCCATTTTGGGGAATATCTCTTAGAGTAAGTAAAAACCATCTCGAGAGTGAGTGTTCTAGTAGAAAATGGAGAGTGGGGAGCCCCTGTGGACAGATGAGTGATGACGGGTAGGGTCTGCCATCAGGGACTGGGAGCCCAGGCTCCTGGCTGTGAGTCGCATGTTACTTAGCTGGAGCAACTTCTTGGACCACTTCCACCTGGATTTCCTAGGAGTGCCTCTACATGTCTACTCCTCTGCCCGTGAGCCCCAAGGAGTGGCCTGAGCTCAGCATCTCCTAAATGCAGGTGTCTCCATGATTTGAGCTATGAACCCCAAATAAAGGTAATATGCCTCCTCAGTAATCTCTCCTTAGGCTTCTTGATGTTGAAATCTTGTTCTTTGGGTAGATACTTAAGTATGTAGTAATGAATGATCTTTTTTAAGAGAGCCTTAACTCTGATGTAGGTATAAGATTGCATTACCAAGGAAATTATAACTGTAATTACTATTTTCTAACATTTAAACTCAATGCATCCATAATGGTATCTATTAGGTTGGTGCAGAAATAATTGCAGTTTTTGCCATTACTTTTAATGACAATTAAATGCAATCATTTTTGCACCAACCTAAATATATGTAATTCATATGTGCGCTGAAGGAAGTTGCTTCCCGTCACATCTAGTACTGTTTATAAATCATCTCACTATTTCACATGTGCTATTCGAGCATTGCACAGTGAACACAAACAGAAAAAAAATAGCCTTTTCTTGATAGCTCCACACCTCTACTGCCACCCACCTCCCCTGCTTCACCTCATGTCAAACAAGCACCAAAACCAGTCACCAAGACCTTTGCGTCTGGATCAGACTTTATAGTGAGTCAAAGGGGCTTACATTCTCCAACAACATTAGTGACTTGAAATTTAATTGTTGGTATTATTCACAAAAGCCTTGTTACAATTTCTTTCAGTCTACACTCTAGTTTTCTTTCATTTTCTTTGTTTTATTTTTCTCTTTTCTGACCCCAGAAAGTTTTATTTCATTGTCTGGTTTTCTCTGTTCAACTGCTGCCTCAGTCAGCTCCAGGCATCAGTCTCTGCAAACTAAAGTCCCATTAATGTGTTCTGAAAAATCCTGACCTTTTCACCCTCCTCCACTTGCCTTTAAAGGAGGAAGCGCCATGCAGAGCGTTGGTCGTCACTGACATGAGATATGCCCGTGTGCACACCCCCCCACCACCTGTACGCACTGGTCAGAATCAGCTCACTTTTGGTTCTGGTAACAATTTGATTTGATTTTTCCTTTTCACATAGGACACATATAATTCTAGGATTTTCTCTAATGCAGTGTGGTTGTAGATGTAGTGATGATATAGCAGGTGAAATTGTTGCTTAGTACGATTGTTCAACCTTGCAGTCTGTTTTGTCCTTCTGGGGTTCCATCTCATTTATATCTTTTTATTTCAGTATCCATTTTATTATTTAAATTAATCCCATTAATGTAAGGATGGATTTTATGGACTAGAGATTATTGAATTATCTAGCAACAAGAACCTGTGTTCAGGTGTCTTCAGAGGGTGGGTGCCTTTTGGAAACAGGCCCAAACAAACTTGGGTATGCTTCTGGGTAGATCTTAGTAGCCCCCCTAATAATTAGAGGGTATAATGATTAGCTACCCACTCCTCACCCCTTTGGCACCAGGTTGTAATGAAAGCAAGTCTTAGATTACATTTTTCCACTCATGCAGATGCTTATTGGCACGCACAGTTATAACACTTGTTCTGCAGGTGGATGAAGCCACAGTTCTGTCCTTTTTGGTCTCTCAAAACATCTTGCAGGTAAGGTTCACTTGAGGCAATGCAGCCCTACTTCAGTGTCAGGAATCAGCGAACTATTGGGAAACCAAAAATCTGCTGACCCACTGGCTGGGCACAGGATGTTTAGCGATTAAGCTACAACTGTAAGGCTCATTATATTTTGATACTGTTTTCATGTATTAATATATGTAGGGGAGTGTCCCAATCCACCTGTTTTGAATCCCTCTAATTTCATCTATGGTAACCCATTTCTAGCCTCTGTTATGCTAATTACGAGCCGCTAATTGCACCTGTGAAAACCCAGTTTAGCCTTTATTAAGCCACTTGTCAAAGCCTCTGGTGTTGATCAAAGATAAGGATAGCTGAAGGCTTGTAGTAGTTGCCCATGATTACATGGTGGCTGACTGTCCCTGGAGTGTAAATTTCCAGTTCTGGTAACTATAGATTGTAGTTTAGCAGTTATATAATACCATGTTGTAACAAAATAGGAGTTTAAAATGAAATATCCTTTGTCCCAAGATATTTAAGATTTTGAATGTTCTTTCTAATCACAGGACATCTTTACTCCTCCCCTCCCAAGAGTATCTCCAAGACTACAGAGACAGCATGATACTGCTCCTTTTTTGGCAGCACAAGATTACAAGCAGAAATAGACACACTGTTGGAAATGAACATGAATGAAGCCAGTCTGCTTTGATAGAAATACATCTTGGAGTCATTGTGATGGGGTACACCTTAGAACTTTCTAAAGGGATAGATACTCACTTTTCTGGCCTATAAACTTTGTTTCCCTAAAAAAATGAACTAAGAAGAATGCTAGAAAAATGTAGAAAATAAATCTCTAGAAACTTCTGTGTGGTTTCTTTGTATTTTATTTCTTTTAAATTCAGTGTGGTAAATATTGTTTATGACATGCAGACCAAATAAAATCCATAGCAATTTGAAACTCTGCCCACCATTAAGTGTTTTTTTTTTTTTTTTCCTGGTAATTTCGTATCTCAATTCAGACAAACTGATGGCTTGTTCCATTAAGGAGAAAAAGACAAATAAGGGGAGTAGGCAATTAACCTTCCTAACCAACCTGCAAAATAAAATATGCATGGAAACTATGGTTCTTAATTAGCCAAGGACAATGGGAAAACGAGTTTATGCAAGGCCACTTTAAAACTGGTTGCGAATATGTCTGCATTTTTACATTATTTAAGTTAGGTGGCAAATTTATATTTCTAATTAGAATCTCAACTCAGTGGTAAAAATCTTATATTGAGTTCCATTAGAGGAGTTAGAAATGAACTAATAATTTTGTTGATACTTGTAATTCTAGAGAATTGAGTTCAAATTTTAATGTATAATATTTTATAGGTAGATTTGAATAAATGGCTTCATGTCAGTCATGGTGGACTGCTTATACTTTTACTTTCTGGCTGCCACATCTTTGAACATAATTCCCCTTATCCTCATTGTCCTATTCTCTTATTGCTATTTTACTGACCTCTCCAATCTGAACTATATAACTTTTATTGTGCTAAGCTGCTAAGCCTGTGATTTCTTCAACGATAGGATGGTGAAGCCAGGGAGGACACCTGCATTTGGATCTGGATTCATTTGGGATTTGGTGGTAGGATCAGAAGGACATATTCAGTTGTGAGTGCTGGGAAGTCGGTAAGCGTGGCACGGCAAACATGGTACCTAGTAAGGAGGAAATTTAAAGTAGCCCATGATGTAGGGATAGAAAGGATATAGCGTTTGTGCTCACCAACCCTAGCCTTCTACAACATTGAAAGCCATCATTAATTGATCATGATATATATATTTTTAGAACCTGAACATGCCGTTGGACTTCTTTTCAACAAAGTGCTCTAGGCAGCCAGTACACTTAAATGAATTGATCCTTGTGGTCTATTTGGGCAACTTAAATAGCAGGCAGATCTAGGTGATAAGAAATTGCAGAGCAGGCAATATCTGGAAGAGCAGTCGGACAGTTCATAAGCATTGTTGGAGCGGGTTCTTAGCCACTAACTAGCCTGAAATGCTAGTCCTTTGGAGAGTGACAAGCAAAAGCAAGACATGAAGCATTCAGTTGCTAAGGTAACAGGATGTGGGAAGGTTACCAAGATGGAGAACAGGACAGAGTTCCAGAACTGGGCTATCAAGTAGGGACTGGCACTCAAGAAGAAAGAAAAGTCATCTTATCGGGCCTGGGGAGGAAAGTTGAAGCTGAATTAGCTACAGGGAGAGCTTGATGTTATTCCCTAAAGTGATTAGGGCAAAGAGGGAAGAGAGGGAGAACAGTCTTCATTCGGTACCTGCTGTGTGCCAGGGACTGTTTAGTACTTTACAGAGTTGGTCTTATTTCAGAGGCAGCTTCTTTAACCCGTTCTGCCTCATAGTACGTTTATTCCTGGCCTAGATCCAGGCCAAACTGCAGAGACCTAGCACCAGGCCAGAGCCATCACCTGCCACCTACCCTCTTATTACTTGTCTTTTAAAATCCTCAACTGTATTTTAAGCTCTCAAGGGAAGACACCAGGCCTGCTGCTTCTCTGTATTCTCCTCAGAGTCTTACGTGTCTTAGGTACTTGATAAACAATTAATTGACTGCTGCTTCCTGGTACATGTGGCATGTGCTTTAGAAGAAAAATACTTCTGAGGATTGTGTCTCAAAGCAGATCTCTGTGAGACCAAATCCTGACTGTCCTTGCACTTCAGTCTCGTATAGTCATTGTATAAGTAGATAACACCGGTAAGAAGTAAACTGCAGATCTCAATATGTCGTAAGTAATTAGAGAGAAATCACCCAGTGGGATGTGTTTCACACAAAACTCTATGTGAGGAAGAGTCTGGGCTGCCACCTATGAGGCCAAAGAAAGGAAACACAGTAGTGAATTCTCAAAACCTCTCTAGGATGAGAAACCAAGAATCCCAGATATGTTCCTGCAAACCCCCTGCTCACCTCAATGTGCCTTTTGTTTTGTCTGAAACTCCTATAGTTAGTTTTGTCTGAAACTCCTTTGAGTTAAATCCATAAGGGTATATGTTAAAATCTAGTTAGCCTCTGGAGGATTTACATTAGACCATTATCAGTCTTCTGTTTTGCAAGATCAAAATGATGATTCTTGACCAGTCATGGCGGCTCATGCCTGTAATCTCAGCACTTTGGGAGGCTGAGGTGGGTAGATTGCTTGAGCCCAGGAGTTCAAGACCAGCCTGGGCAACATGCTGAAACGCCATCTCAACAAGAAAGTACAAAAATTAGTTGGGTGTAGTGGTGCACCTATGGTCCCAGCTACTGAGGAGGCTGAAGTAGGAGGATCTCTTGAGCTCAGGAGGGTGGAGGTTGCAGTGAGCCAAGATTGCACCACTGCACTCCAGCCCAGGTAACAGAGTGAGACCCTGTCTCAAAAAAAAAAAAAAAAAAAAAAAAAAAAAAAAAAAAAAAAAAGTGATATTCTTTCTCTAAGGTCTATCCAGTTAAGCTTGGCATTGCAAAATAATTTGAGAGCAAAATTGTGTCCAAATTAAAAATATTAACCCTAAAAATACAAGTCCAATCACCATTTCTCAATAGGGGCCATCTCTCTTCAGATATTCATATTGGATGCTGAGACGTGCAAGTGAAATAGCATGGACTTTGGAGTTAAATGGTGTGTTTACTATGTCACTGACTTCTTTGGGCAAGGTAATAAACCTCTTTAATTCTCAGTTTCTTCATCTCTAAAACGAAGATAACAATGCCTGCATACATGTTTTTATAAGGATCTAAGACAATGCTCATAAACTACATAGTATGTAGTAGATGCCCAATGAAGTGTGAATGTTATTACTACATTTTTAAATTGGTTTTTGGAAAGTAGGAGATGAACTGTTTCTTGTCCATCTTTATTCTTTTCTGACTTTTTCTTTATTCAAAAAAAAAACAACAACAACAAATGAACCAACAAACAAAATATAAAATCATTGTGATGTGTTGCATTTTTAGTATTTCTATTCATTGAATATGCAGGTATTTATCATTTATTATTTTATCACTAAGGTAACATATACCATAATGTAACTGCAAGTGCACATACTGAGGCATATGCCATAGGGGTTACAGCATTTTACTCAAGCTGTCAGGGAATTTAGTTGATAGACAAGGGCAAGATGAGCCTTTGATGTACAGATACTATTCAAGGAAGCAAACCTGTGTCTTTGAAGACACAAGAAATCCAGAATGCAAATATTGAAGATGTCTCCCTACCACACCCCCATCCCTGCCGTGTTCTTCAATATGATAGTTTTAAGTGTCTGTTCTAGCTCTCAGTGACCTTTCAATCCTAACTGATATTCTTATTTGGATATTTAAATATTCTTATTTATCTCGTATCTCTTACACAACCATGACAAATCACAGTGAGATGTACAAAGACAATCCTAATCCAATAGTATCTCGGCACTATTAGCTTAAGAAAAATATGAATTCATGATAAAAGCCTGCTGTGTTGTATGTAAGTGTGTGTGGCCCTAGTCACTACGGAACTGATTAATATTCTGCAAAAATATTTTTACAAGCTCAGTTTCAGTTACTATAATCATGACAATAATTTTTCACACCATGGCACCTATTGAATTAGCAACCAAGTTCTTTTCTTGAGCCATTATTCAAATGGATTCCATCTGCATTCAAATTAATCTCAAGATCATAGAAATTAACAATGGGAAAGGTACATTAAATCACATAGTCCATTTCTTTGCTAGGGGAGAATTGATCTGTACATTATAATCTCTAGTGCTTTGTCTGGTGTGTTTGAAATGTCTCAAATAAGTGTTATTCTGATTCTGGGTGGTCATCTCATCAAATTGGAGGGGAAATTCTTTTTCACAGCCTACTGTGTATGTGTGTGTGTGATTTTCTGATGCTGTGCAATTTGCTGGTGCTCAGAGCCTCTAGGAATCAGGCAATGAATTTTCCAGAGGGGTGTGTGTAGGGGCGGTGGGGGTTGTGTGGTGGGTATATGCATGCATTGAAGGGGTTTATGTGAATCATGGTGAAAGGGAGAGAAAGACAAAAACAGGGCAACTTGAGGATGGTATATTCGATTGTATTTGAGATTGGACAGTTGTTTGCTTTCATTTAGTGATACCTCGGGTGGTTTGGGGAAGAGAAGGGGGAAGTAGGCATAGTCACTAAGCCAAGAGAGGGGCACTGAAAACTGTGGATGAGTCTGATGCCAATTTGAGTAGTAATTATGACATTTTTAATGAAGTCAAATGTCTAGAAGTCAAGTGAAAAATTCTTTAACTTAGATTATATATTATTAATCTTACATATGGATACTGTATAAGTTATGGGCTCTAAGGTAGAAAGTCAGAGTCTAGAAAGTCAGACTCTAGGCATTCTAATGTTAGCTGTTTTTCTTTGTTTTTAATTCAGTTGCAGCCTTCCCATTAAACAGATACAGAGATAGACAGAATAGTCATCTATGGTTACCATAAAGCTTGAGAAACAAAGCATTATTAGTATAGTATAAACACTGCCTTGATTGTTGTTTAACCCAAATGTTCTCAGTTTTCTCATTTATAAAATAAGATAAACAGAAGTGAATCAAACACTTCAAAAATGTTAGGGCATAGCATAAATGTTAGGTCATAAAATATGAATAACAGCAAAAATGTTAGGAGATAAAACAAATTATACGATTAATAATACATTCATTATTAAAATTAAATGAGTTTAATAGAAGATGAAGAAAGAGTTGTCTCTAGAACTGACATAAGAAGCACAAGGATTCCTTCTTTCAGAATCTCATGGACTATAAGGATCATAAAGGACCTTAAATTTATTCACCTTCTGTTGTGTTGCTTGAATTTCCACTTTAACATCCAGGACAAGTATCTGTTCAACTCCTGCTTGATCACCTTCTGTGATGAGAAAGTCATTAGCACTCAAAGCTTCAGTTAATAGTAGTTTGAAGGTTCTTATTTCCATTGAGACTCAAACTCTGCCTCCTCAACACTTTCACCCGTGGGTCCTATACTTAAGGGCCATACAAAACTAATCGAATCTCTTAGAACAGCTCTTCACACCATTGAACACGGTTGCCATTGCTCCTTGCCTCCACCCTCTGAGTGCTCCTACCTCCAGTTTCTTAAACCAATTCGCTTTTTCCCAGACACCATTGCTCTGCATGCTTGTTTTGTACATGAGTCTTAAGTGTTAGCTCCAGGCAAGCCTATTCTTCACAGTTTTTATGAAATGCATTTCTTCAGTGCCTGGAACATAGCAGGGACTTGATATATATTTGCTGCATGGAAGAGCATATTCTAGCTAACCCTGTAGAATATGCATCTAGTATTGTAAACCTCAGTTTACAAAAACAATTTCTTCAATACCTCTCGTGTCATTTTCTCCCTGAGTCTTAGCCCTCATTAGAAGAGGCAAAAACATCACTCTTGCTTCTAACTCCTTTAGTCTCTCACAAAGTGATCTACCTTTTTTGATAAGCCAAAAGCACAGCAAGAATTTCTTCAATTACTTCCTCTCCTCCTCTCTTCTGAAAAAGGAAACCAGTTTGCATTTCACACATACAGTTCTCTCTCAGTTGCTGGCTAAAATGTATTGAGGGTTTACTTTGCACCGACTACAAAGCCCTCCTGTAACCTCTGAGAAGCCATGGTGTAGGTTTTACTGCAGTGACATGATGGTATTACTCAGGCTGCAGCTCATCCATATAAAGTCCTTGTGCATGAAAAGATACCCTCTGTGGTGGGCTCCTAGAAAAGCCTTCTCTGCCCTGCAGGAAGCCCCTCCCTTCTCTATCAAACACCTTAGTGGAATCACTCTTGGACAAGCCAGCAAATCAGATCTGATAACAGAAAAGCTCTTGGAAATGTTTGTTGATTAAAGAATGATGTTATGAAAAGAAACAAACCAAATGTTAATTAGTGACTTCAAGAGGAATAAGCCAAAATAATTTGTTTAAGTTTAGCCGTGCCTGCAAAGTAAGGCCACTTTGCTCAGGCATGTAAAATTTTACATAGAAAAATATTAACAAATTCCTCAAAGGTGAGGAGGGTTAGTGATTTGAAACTGGACCTGCTGTGGTTCCTGATGCTGTTGAGTCCACTGACTACCGGATCACTAACCCTGCCTTTTCAGTTAAGTGTTGCTGTACAGACAGAAGGTGGAGAAACCACCCCAGCAGGTTGCCTGCTGCCTGATGGTCCCAGCTCTTCATCCCAGATACTTGTTTTGTGATAAAAAGCTGAGCTCATAAAGAAGTGGAAAGTGCTGGAAGAAAGAATTAACACATCCCTCCTAGGGAGACCAAATGTTAGATCAATCATGTCTTCCAGCCACTGCCATGATTGCAGGGAATGAGATGTTAATTTATGCATCAGGAACCTGGGAAGCGAATTCTATAATCTGTCTGATTCTTCAGCCAATGTAGCTGCCTCTCTGTAACCTTTGGGTTCTTGGCAGGTGCAACCCCCCTGACTGCAGAGGCCACCTATGGGATCCACAGACCAGGCTTCATCTCCTAACTTTCCTGTCCCTTTCCACACTCTCCAGTGTTTCTTCCTCCTTCCCCTTATCCAAGTCTGAGGTGCCCTGGTGGTAGGACAATAAGGAAACTTTGCCGTCACATGGAAAAATTGCTGACCAACTGAAAATACATTTCTACAACCTGCAGGGAAACAGTGATGTGTGTAAAAGTGAAATAGGTTTATTTCATGTGGTTTTGAAGAGGCCATTTGGAACTATGGAAAATAGCACCCAGTTTTGCAATACTGGGAAGTTGACCTTGCAGTTTGTATATGGTTATTTACCCACCCCCCTGCCCCACCTCCGCAAAAGCCTACATTCTGTCTTTTTCTGTGAAGGCGGTTGGGGAAGAGGTAATGGAACCATCAGCAAGCAAGTCAGAATTCACCCCCTAGCAATACGAATAATTAGACGTTCTTAAATGGAAATTGGAATGGTTACAGATGACATAACATTTGTTGATGTAAAATGGAACGTCCCCAGCAGCATAGATGGCTTTAATTGTTCCTATCCCAGAGCTTTTATAAAGCCAGTGATAAACTATATTTTGTAGTATTTTCATGGCAGATGCCCTGGATGGCAAAAAATATGTAAAGTTACCTTTCTAGACAGAGCGAGAAGGCTCAAAGAGCAGTGCTTTGTGCTGCATTGCAAGTGTAATAAGCCAAAGGTAATTTTCATTAGTTTTTTGTTTGTGTCCTGTCACAAGGTATAGGACACCTTATAGGACTGAGCCATGTAATTGATCTTGATGAAGTGCTCTGTTCATTTTATTACTCATTTCCTCTGCAGTATCTCTTATTCAGAGGGACTGGGAGGAAGGATGACATGGTAGAAGTTTGGAGAAGAGGATGAGAGAGTTTCTTGGTCTGGTGTGTGGAAAGGCCAGATTGAATGAGGGGACCTTTCTGGTAGACCTCTCATGCTGATGGCTCCGGTCTCCCTACAGGAGCCTGGAAAAGTGTCATGGCTCTGGGTCATAGAGGAGAGGTTTGTACCATTGTTTCAAAGACTGGTTCGTTCTTGATGTGCACCTGCCATCATGGTTCAGTGATTATTCACAGACTCCCAGATGGAAAAACTCTACCTCCAGGGGCCGTCTCTGCAGTGTGTCCAAATTCATGTTCTCTAATTTCTAAGCCACATCTCAGTAGAAGCCATCTTTGAGCATACCGTATCCATTTTAATGCACTACACTGACTTGTCTTCTCAGTAAGGTGTTTTACACAGTACTGTGGTACAGCAGTACAAACATCTGTGGATTGTGAGAAGTGCAACCCACTTCCATGGCTCCACCCTGGCTTCAGCGAGGACTGGTTCATCACTGAGGCCTAGACACTGTGCATTTCAGTTTTCACTCTATTTCTTTACATTGCTCTAAATCTCCTGGTATTGGCTCTCAATCTCACTGTGATGTCTGTGCTCTGGACTTTCCTCTTGGTCTTTCTGCCACTCTGGTCTCCACTGCTTGTGCATTTCATGGCTTATTCCTTCATTCAACACTGTTCTAAAAACAGGAAAAGAAATCCTTGTCCTTATGGGGCTTACATTCTAGTTGGAGACAGCAAGTTAAAAAAACAATAAGTAAAAAAATACCCCAAACACCCAACATACATATATGTAGAGGAGAGTGTTGGTGGCTGGGTTAATTTTGTGATACAGTGAGTGCTGCTTCTGTTCCTATGCTGAAGAACTCTACTACATACCTACCACCTTTTTTCTGGGTAGCCATAGAATCCACCTTCCTTATCATTTTTGGGTTTATTTATTATTTATTTTTATTTTTTAATACCTTTATTGAGCTATCACAGACACATAAAATGATATATATATCAGTTTATCATATATATCATATGTAAATGATATATATGATATATAAATGATACATAAATGATTTTTTTTACTTTTTTTTTAACTTGCTCTCTCTAACTAGAATGTAAGCTCCATAATGACAAGGATTTCTTTTTCTGTTTTTAAAACAGTGTTGAATGAAGGGATAAGCCATGAAATGCACAGTGTAGACCAGAGTGGCATATATGTATACCTATCATTTCTATATATGCTATATCATGATATATATCGTGTATCTTTTAGATATCATATATATAATTTATATATGATATACAACTTGATGTTTTGATATACATATACATTATAAAATGATCACCACACTCTAGCTAATTAACATTTATATCACATCTAGTTACCATGTAGTTACCATTTGTGTGGGTGTGTGTCAAGAAAATTTAAGATCTCTCCTTTTAGCAAATTTCAAGTACGCACTACGGTATTTTTAACTATTGTCCCTGTGTTGTATATTAGACCTCCAGAACTTATTCCTCCTGTTTGACTCAAACTTTGTACTCTTTGACCAACTTCACACTATTTCCCCTTGTCCCCTAGCCCCTCTTTCTTCTCTTCTCTTTCTGTGCCTTTTTAATTTCACTTAGCATAAATCCTCCAGCTCCATTCATGTGATCGCAAATGGCAGGATTTTCTTCTTTTTTAAGGCTGAATGATATTCCACTGTATAAATAAATAAACATACAAATGTATGTATACTACATTTTCTTTACCCATTCATCCATCAAAAGACATTGAGATTGTTTCTGTGTCTTGGCTGTTGTGAATACTGCTGCAGTGAGCATGGGAGTGCAGATATCTCTTTGACACAGCGATTTCATTTCCTTTGGATATATACCCAGAGGTGAGGTTGCTGGATCATTTGGTAGTCTATGTTTGATTTTTTTGAGGAAGCTTCATACTGTTTTTCACAATGGCTGTGCTAATTTACATTCCCACCAACAGTGCACAAAGGTTTCTTTTTCTCCACATCTTTACCAACACTTTTCTTTTGTCTTTTTGATAATAGACATCCTGATAGGTGTGAGGTGATAGCTTGTGGCTTTGATTTGCATTTCGCTGATGGTTAGAGATATTGAGCACCTTTTCTTCGTATGCCTGTGGAACATCTGAATTTTTCTTTTTTTTAGAGAAGGATCTATTTATGTCTTTTGCCCATTTTTAAATTAGGTTTTTGTATTTTTGATACTGAGTTGTATGAGTTCCTTATATGTATTGAATATTAATCTTCTATCAGATACGTGGTTTGCAAATATTTTTCCCATCCTATGGGTCACCTTTTCATTTCGTTAATTGTTTCATTTGCAGTGCTGAAGCTTTCCCCATTTGTCTATTTTTGCTTTTGTTGCCTGTGCTTTTGGTGCATATTCAAAATATTATTGCTAAGAACAACATCAAGAAGGTTTTTCTCTAAGTTTTCAGCTTATAGTTTTAAGTTTTATGGTTAAGTCTTCAATTCATTTTGAGTTGATTTTTGTGTATGGTGTGAGATGGGGTTCGATTTCTTTTCTTTCTCTTTTTTTTTTTGAAAAGACAATCATTTCCCTATTGTGTGTTCTTGGAATTCATGTTGAAGATCAGTTGACTGTAAATGCATCTGTTTATTTCTGGGTTCTCTATTCTGCTGCATTGGTCTATATGTGTGTTTTTTATGCCAGCACTGTATCATTTTGATTACTGTAGCTTTGTAAGGAATTGTCAAAAAGTGTGATGCTGGCAGCTTTGTTATTTGCTCAAAGTTGCTTTGGTTATTTTGGGTCTTTTGGAGTTCCATATCCTTCTTGAATTTCTATTGCTTACCCTATTGAAGTATGATAAAAGGGGAAATTTTGCTGAAGATGGAGAGCTGCTTCATTAACATTGCAGAAATAGACTCAGTGTAATAATCTGAAAATCTAGGGCTGTTCCTTTGTCGGAGTCTAGGTATTTGATTTGGACTGACTGAATTAATTAATTGTAGCACTGAAATGTTGTGCTCATTACCTGTCACTTCCAAATGGATATACATTTCACATTTATGGTGCTTTTCCATTTTAGTAAAATGTTTTTACAAACACAATCTCATTTTAGCTTCACAACAGTTTAGGGAGGCAAGCAGATTGGATAGCATCTTCCCCATGACAGTATCACACCCATGATTTTGGTCCTACTGTGTTTCCCTGAGCATGTTACTTAAATTCATAAAGCTTGTTTCTTTACCTCCGAAGTGAGGATATTAATACTTACCTTGCACAGTTCTGAGTGAGGGTTTAATGAAAAAATACAGGTAAAGGTACCTGTTAATAGATAGTGCCTGACACATCATAGGGTTGCTAAATGACAGCTGTTGTTATAATCATTATTATTTGTAGTTGAGAAACAGGTTCACAGAGGGAAGCAACTTGTCTGCTATGGACCAAATGTGTGAGTTCCCCCAAAATTCATATTGAAAGCCCTAATCTCTACTGTGATGATATTTGGAAATGGGCCTTTGGGAAGTAATTAGGTTTAGAGGAGATTGTGACCCAATGATGGGGATTAGCGCCCTTATGAGAACAGGAAGTGGCCAGAACAAGGGTATGGCAAGAGGCAGCTCTCTGCAAACCGGGGAGAGGACCCTCACCTGATATAGAATCTGCCATTACCTTGATCTTAGACCTCCCAGCCTCTAGAACTGTGAGAAGTAAGTGTCTGTTACTTAAACCATCCATTCCACAGTATTCTTGCTATAGCTGCTCAGCCTGAGGTTGTTAATGATGCACTAAAACCCATCATTAGAGTTTGTTGTTTTTTCCATGGCAATACCAATTTTATGTGACACTGTTGTGTAGTTGTTAGGAAACTCTGTGAGACATCCATATTACATTTTAGACCCATAGCCTTTTAATACTATAATAGTATTTTAATACTATAATAGTAATTAGTGTGACTGATCTTGTGACATGGTGCTCATTTCAGGGAGAAATGGAATCTATAATCAGAGACAAAATGATTTTTTTAGTATTTGGATGGTCTCTTCAGGTCCCAAAATGTTATCCATGAACTTGAGAGAAGAAAACACTAGGATAAAGTCAAACAAAGAGTGAGAAAGCTTCTGGTGAACCTGGGGGTGAGTAAAGAGGTCTCAATGCCTTTGCAATTCATTGGGGAGCTTTACTTACCTGCTCTCAGAGGATATTTCTCTAAGCGATAGATGGGATTTTCCTACTCTGAGGCATCTAGATGAATTAATTCCCTAATTGTGAATGATTAAGACATGTTCCCTGGGCTCCTCCCTGAAAGGTTTATTGGGATGGATATATTGCTTGAACAAAATTGGCACTAAGAACTGTTTAAAAACAACTGCAGCACCCACCAGCTTTCATGTACCTTCAAGACTATTTTCTGCAATATACAAATGTAAGGCTTAAAATGTCCTGCATTTTAAATAAGCAGCCCCATTTGTTTTAGTGCTTTATGATGATGAAGTACTTTTACATACATAATCTCATTTTAGCCAAATGACAATTTTGCTAAGTGGAAGAGCAGGTGTTCTTCCTGTTTTCATGGTCGGAGGTGAAACCCATGGAGGGTGATCAGTGTTGCAAACTCAAACCCTATCATCAGTTATGAGACAATAGGGAGTGGGAGATAATCAGAAAGAAACTGCCTGGTCTGAAAGTGCTTAGATCTGAAAATGTGAAAAACCCTGAGCTGGCCCATTAAAACATGTCTGTGGGTCAGCATGGCCTCTTATTTATAATGTTTCTAAAGTCATAAATCTTGTAAGTGGCAGAGTTAGGCCTAGGTCCCAGGTCTCTGTCTCTACATTCAGTACCCTTTCTCCGGCACCTTTATATTAAGTCCCTTGGGTTTCTATGAATAATAACAGTAGCTGATATTTATTGATTGGTTTACCATGGTCACTCTGTTCTTCTACTATTTATTTATTTATTTATGTCTTGCAACAACCTAATGAGGTGGGTATTGTATTGCACCCATAATGCAGATGAGGACAGTGAAGCCTTAAGAGAGGAAGTGGCCTGCCCACCAACGTGTCACATAGCTCAGAAGCAGAGGAACCAGCACTGGGAGGCATGCAGGTTAGTTGTAGAATGTATGACATGTGCATAGTATCAGAGCACTCATTCATTTTCTGAAAATGAAAAAATAAAAAATCTGTCAGCCAGAATCACAGGTGTATTGTCTTCTTGATAAAAATATGTTTTTAGAGTATGGAGATTTCTCAAAAAGCTAAAAATAGGATCACCATATGATCCAGCAATCCCACTACTGGGTATTTATCCAAAGGAAAGGAAATCAGCATATTAAAGGGATACCTGTAGCCCCATGTTTATTGCAGCACTATTCTCAAAGATGGGGAATCAACCTAAGTGTCCATGGACAGATGAATGGATAAAGAAAATGTGGTACTTATACACAATTCATTCATAGAAAAGAATGAAACCCTGTCATTTGCAGCAACATGGGTATAACTAGAGGTCATTATATTAAGTGAAATAAGTCAGGCACAGAAAGACAAATATCACATGTTTTCCTATGGGGGAGCTAAAAACATTGATCTCATGGAGGTAGAGAATAAAGTGATAGTTACCAGAGGCTGGGAAGGGCATTTATATGTGTGGAGGTGGTGAAGTGAGGTTGGTTAATGAGTATAAACATACAGTCAGATAGAAGGAATAAGTTCTAGTGTTCAATAGCATAGTAGTTAACATATTGTATATATTGTATATTTCAAAGTAGCTGGAAGATTTAAAATGATCCCAACACAAAGAAATGATAAATGTTCAAGGTGATGGATATCCTAAATACCCCAGCTTGATCATTACACATTCTATGCATGTATCAAAATATCATATGTACCCCATAAATATGTATACATATTATCTATCAATAAAGTATTTTTTGAGAAATCTCTTTAAGATCTAAAAAGCATATACTGAACTGAGCACCTTTTTCAGGGCACCGACTGACTCTGCAAGCACTGTCAAGGCTGGTGCCTGGAATTCAGGGCCCTGCAACAGTGGGAGAAGCCTTAAAGTAGCAGGGATGGAAGGAAAATAACAGCCCTGGGAGGGGCATGCTCCTCTCTTTGGTAGGAGATGTGATGAGAGGAGAAAGGATATATGTCCTCAAATTAATTTGAATATTTTTCATATCTTTCCCCTCCTGATCAAATTTTCCACTTTGCTTTTTAAATAATAAGAAATGTTTCCATTGCTTGTTAGCTATAAGACTTTGGGAATGTGGCCGAACTCCCCTACACTCTCATTTCCTCATCTATAATAATAGACCTACCTCAGGAAAAATGTGAGGAATACATGCATCTGTAAAGCACTTAGTATAGTTCCTGGGATCTCCTTTATAAATGCTCAGTAAGTGTTAGCTGCCATCATTGTTATTGATTTAAAACATGATGGTAAAATCTTAGAACTGGTATATTTCATCATAGTCCAAATTAGAAACACACAAGCTGATCACTTGGGTCAGTGATTTATTTTGTTCTAATTTAAAAATATACCCAAAACATTTTATTGAGTTTCACTGTATATCAGGCTCTCTGCTGAGAGTTTATATACCCCGTGACTGATTTGATCCTAGTGTCAAATTTAAGAGATAGCTTGGGCAGAAACTAATATTATTTCCATTTGATACATATGGAAACTGAGGCTGGAGAGGATAAATTATTCTCAAAATCACTTAGCTAATAGAAGGAAAATCAAGACTGTTAATGAAATCCAGGCTTTCTGACTTAAAACCCAATGCTTTTTCCCAATTCCCACCCTGTTGCTCTCCCCTGACCTGCTTTTGTTTATCTCTGCTGATTACCCTGCTGTCCCTGAATTCTGGCTGAACACAATGGCAAGCCAAATGCCTTTGCCTGAGGCCTTCAGGCTCTGCTTTCAGCTTCCTTGCTTTACAAAGATTTTTAATGCTTAAAAAATAGTTTTTCTTTCACATTTAAAATTTTCTGTCTTGCAATTTTCCAAATCTGTGAATTCAATGTCCTATGTTCTATATCTCATTAAGGAACTGAATGATGGCTATATTGAATATTCTTTAAGGCTTATGCTGAGTCACTTGAAAAATGATCATATTCAAAGGAAGATAAATTGAGAACTGGTGGCTATACAATCTATGAGAAAGACCTAGAGCACCATGGTGTCTATGTGTGTGTCTCAATTAGTGAATGAAAATTTGCCAAATTATGCAGTTGATTGGAGCAAAAGAGTCAATGGGGTAATTTTTCTTTATGAAATGAAAAATATACTTTATTTTTAAAACTAACTTTTGCTTGATCTTTGGCTGCAGAGTAAGTGCCGCAGTTCAGAAGGAACTCCATGTCAATTGGGTCCAGAGTGGGACGGGGGTAACCCCCGCACATCCTCTTGCTGTAGGCTAAAGTCAGAATTCTTTAGTAATATGCACAGTTTCTTATCTGTTCCAGTGGGGAGGAAATGCTAAGGATCAGATATCTGGGTGAGTCATTCATATACATCCATTCATCAAAAAGTTATCAAGGCCTCCTATGTGTTTCTCTCTAGAATATAAGCTCTCAAAACCTAGCACAGTGCCTTCTACGATTTTCTGTTGAATGGACGAATTAATGAACGAGGGGAGGAAAAACACTGTGCTGTGGGAGCATGTAAGAGGGAGACTTGATTGCTCAAAGACTCCAGGAGGAAGAGACATGTAAGAGGGGACTCGATGGATGAGTATGCATTAGTTATGAAGTAAAGAGATGTGTGAGGATCTGAATCTAACAGTACAGTATTCTCTAGAATCCTCATCACAAAGGAGTACAGAAGGTGGCCAGGATGGGCACAGCCAAGCACAGGGAGACACTCCAGAATAAGAGCTACTGGCGACATGAGAATAGAGCTGGACGTGGGTGAGAGGTGGCTTGACCTGTTTGTTATGTTTGTTTATTTAAAAAATACTAACACTTACTATGTAGAGGGCACTATTCCATGTGCTTTATACATTCATTCTTATAACAAAACTGTTATTTCCGTTTCACAGATGGGAAACTGAGGCACAAAGAAATTAAATAACTTACCCAAGGTCCCATGGTCAGTTGTAGATAGGGCCAGGTTGGAAACTCAGACAGACCAGTTGCATTTTCTTAATCCCTTCACCATGCTAACTCTTACTGATGTGCAAAAGAGAGGTTGAGGGACTTGGGCTTTCAAGATAGGAAAGGCACAGCTCCATTTGGACTCCCAGGGACTATCTTTATACAAAGGCAAGGAAGCTTCTACCAAAAGCAGATAGATATCTTGCTTTGTGATAATGCAGTAACTTAAGTTCCTGTTGCATTTAAATAAAGAGAAAAAGATTCTTAACTTTTTCTGACCTTTACTGTTGTGTGTGAAAAGGAAAAATAAGTACAGAGAGAGAGAGAGAGGGAGGGAGGGAGGGAGAGAGGGAAAATGGGCATATAAACAGGGTAAATTTTGCTTAGTGTTATAGGAATTCAGCCAGCTTTTTGTTCATTCCTGGAGGGTGATCAGTGCTAAAGCCTGGTCCTGTGTTCCTGAAGCTGCCCATTATGAAGTCTGGAGTGTTACTTTTGCTTTCTGTTGCTTCAGACACGATGAGAAACCCCAAGTAAACCTTGAAATGGTGGTATACAAGAGAGAGTCTGGTGCAGAGATAATTTGAGACTCCCTTCTCCAAATTACCTAGATGAAATCTTGATGGACATACCTGGAAAGTTTTAACAAATGTAGTTGTAATTATTACCCCCAATGAAGAGTTTGTCTAATTTCTGAAATTTCTGGAAATATTTTAAAACAATTTATGTTTAGATTTAAAAACTGACCACTTATTTTTCTTGTAATCTTTTCTACGTGGAGCTCTTCCGTTGTCAGTGAATATGATCCCTATGGTGGAGTCAGGAGGAATTCCATGAAAGGCCAATGTGGGTAAGATTCATGGTATGAGCCAGTTGATGGAACATCAGTAATTCAGATTTGCTAGGCTGGATTGATAGAATGACCTTTGGTGAAAACAGCTTGTAGCTATTGTTTACAATAGATTTTGCTTCTAACCTGTATTTAGTGAGTAGTCCCCACAGCCAATTGTATATTGGCTACTGGACCCAGGAGCTCAAGCTCATTTTTCTCTCCCTAAAAGCACTATCATTTCCAGAGGCCAATGCATATTAGAAACCTATTCCTGGGGTTGCTTTGTCAGGAGAGGGAGATATAGTAAGAGGTTGTCGGGAACAAACAAAGACATCCTTGACAATAGCGATTTATCTTGCTACCTGCAACATGCCCTTTGGTTTGATAGCTGCATGGGCTGGCTGGGATTATTTATCTTGAGCTCACACTGATATATGGAAGTGTGCTCCTGGCAGGCTTCCTTTCTTTCTTCCTTCCCTGCCTGCCCAGTTTCCTCCGCTCATTCTTCCATATCAGAGGGCTGTCAGCCAGTGTTGTCCTGGGGAATTAGAGGGGAGGACAAATGCCTAGAAATATCTTAGGAGAAATGATCTTTGTAAGCAGGACTTTATCTAGTTTCTTTTTTCCTGTCAGTTAAGCCTTAGGAAATCAGAGATACCTAGGAGCGTATCTGGCATGTGCAAGGAATGTTGGACTGTGCTTCTCTCCAGCGGTGGTTCTCCTTCAAGCAGACCATCTCTCATCTTTTACATTCTCAAAGAACAGCTTCCTTTATGCTTCCTTCTGCTGCCTGGGTTTGTTCCAGGTGATGTTAACACGTGACAGGTGCAGGAAGACCTTGGACAGCAGCTCCCCTGTGTTTGAGCCTGGGAAAATGCTGCTCCCTCTCTTAAGAATCTTGTCTCCTGCTTACTCCAGACTTCCCCTAGCTCCTTCCTGTGGCTGTTTACACATGCAGGTCAGGGATGACCTTTTCTCAACAGCTCGGCTTCCCTTCTTAGGCTGTGAGTTGAAAATCTTAGAGTTTTTCAAGATAGTATTGTTCACGGGGCCCTGGGCACTGACTCTGATATCTTCCACCCAATCCCAGCACAAATACATGTGAGTGTACACACACGCACACACACACACATTCTACTCTGCCCCAGAAGAGAATGTGACCATATCCTTGCTGGTTTAGTTCACAAATCAGGTGATCCCGGTGTAAATGGAATCAGATTGTCCAGACCAGATGTTGTTTTTCGAAGATTTAACTGGGAAGAGTTTAATGAAGGGACAATTTCCAGCAGTGTGGGTGAATTTAAGAACCAACAGGAAGTAAAATACCTAGGCACTGGTGACAGCAAGAATGGCAAGGCACAGGAACAGAGCTGTTGATGCCTCGAGAGAGACGTCACTGAGAAAGAGAGCTGTAGAAACGTAGCTTTCTACTGGAAGTCCAGTGAGGTAGGGATAAGAGGGGAAATCCGTCCAACTGCCATTCTCCCCAGGGCCACTCCTAACCAGAAGCTGGAGCCAAGGGGCAAGGAAGCTCAGGTGATGATTCCATCAGGGTCACACTCCTGGGGCACAGAGCAAGGCAGGGAAGCATAGTGTGTGCATGGCCTGAGGGGCAGGGATGCAGGGTCAGCCGTGGTGAGGGCACATAGAAAATAGCCAGCATATAAACATCTATTTTGTTTTTCCATGAACCCCCTCGAGCCCGCTTTGGGCAGTCTGGAAAACTGTCAGGTCAATTTTCAAAATAATATTAATAAATATAAAAATAGAACACAGAATTACAAAGGAAACTGATTATATTGAAATATGGTTATGAAAATACTAAAAATATGAAACTGGGATTAAGTAATATAGATGTTTGTTTATTAACACATGAAACTACAAAATCTAACAATGACCAAATGTTCTAAATAAGTGTAAGTGATATTTCAAGATATCTTCAACAGCAGAAATGTCTATGAATATATCTACAGTGTTTCTATTGGGGATAAAGTTTTAGGTACTTCTAGTACTATTACGTTTTGTTGCCAACATTCATAGTTGAAGAAAATTCTAAATTGCAGTTAGAGCTTGTGATGTGGATAAAGACATAAGTTTCCCCCATCTAGGTTCATGGAGCACTGAATTCTATCCAGGAGCTCCTTAGGGGTCTGAGAACCTCAGATTAAGAATGCTTACTTTATATATAAGTGGAGGGATTGTTAAATTGTAGGGCAGTGGTAATGTAAGCCTGAGTATGAAAGGACAGCAGTGTAGCCAGAATACAGTTTAACAGTGGTAGAATGCTTACTGTGTGTGTCCCAGGGACCTGGAAAATTCATACTAAGAAATGATGCATTTGCCCAATTCAGTGGTAGCCCTCTGCTTCCATTAAGTACAATATCATTGGCTGTGCTGGAATGTAAACTTCATGAGAACGTGATTTAAAAAAAAAACTTGTTATTGAAGTATTTTATATAAATATGTACATACATATTTATATTTATACATATTTATACATATATACACACATATATACATATATATGCATATGTATGTGTATATATATACACACACACATATATACATATATATATATATGCATGCATATATCCTAAGTTTATGGCTTGATGAATTTTCATGAACTGAACTCACTGGTGGAAGCAGAACACAGATCATTACCAGCATCCCTGGAGCCTCCCTCAGGTCTGCTTCCTGCAAGGGTAGGTACCCCATCTCCCCCAAGGGTAGCTGGTATCCTGATTTCTAACAACATAATGAAGTTTTGCCTGTTTTTGTTTTTATAGAAATAGAGTAATGCAATGTGTATTCTGTTGTGTCTGGTTTCTTTCTCTCAAATTATGTTCATGAGATTTGCCCACATTGTTCCATGTAGTTGTGAGTTAATCGTTCTCATTGCTGTATAACATCTCATTGTATGAATATACCATAATTTATCTGTTCTGGTATTAATGGGAATTTGGGTTGTTTTGAGTTTTGGGCTATTACAGGTAATAATTGTTATAAATATTCTAGCATATGATTTTATATTGAAATACTTCTGTTGAGTATATACTTGGGAGTAGAATTGCAAGGTCATAGGGTCTGAGTATATTCAACCATAGAAGATACTGCCAGTTTTCCAAAGAGATTGTATTGATTTATACTTTCACCAGTTGCAGTTGCTCCAAATCTTCACCAACACATAGCATTTTCTATCTTCTAAATTTTAGTCATTCTGGTAGTAGTAGCCCCTTGTGGCTTTCTTTTAAAAATGTATTAATATTATTTTTGATTGATAAATCATAATTGTATACATTTATGGGGTACATTGCAAAGTTTTGATGTATGCATACAATGTGGCATGATTATTAGATCAAGTTAATTAATATCCATTGCCTCACTTACCTATCTTTTTTATGGTGTGACATTTGAAATTTACTTAGTTATTTTGAAATACATAATACATTACTGTTGGCTATAGTTACCCTGCTATACAATAGATCTCAAAACCTGTTCTTCTTGTCAGTCTGAAACTCTGTACCTTTGATCAACAACTCCTCCATTCCCTCCCTCTCTACCCTCCCAGCCCCCTGTAACTATCCTTCTACTCTCTACTTTCATGAGTTTAATTTTATTAGGTTCCACATGTGAGTGAGATCATGTGATATTTGTCTTTCTGTGCCTGGCACATTTTACTTAGTATAATATCCTCCAGATTCATCCATGTCGTTGTAAATGCAGGATTTCCCACTTTTTAAGACCGAATAACTTTGGGAGGCCGAGGTGGGTAGATCCCCTGAGGTCAGGAGTTCCAGACCAGCTTGGCCAACATGGCGAACCCCCCTCTCTACTAAAAGTACAAAAATTAGGCCAGGCGCAGTGGCCCACACATGTAATCCTAGCACTTTGGGAGGCCAAGGCGGGCGGATTGCCTGAGCTCAGGAGTTCGAGACCAGCCTGGGCAACATGGTGAAACCCCCTCTCTACTAAAATACAAAAAAAAAAAATTAGCTGGGCGTGGCGGCGTGCGCCTGTGGTCCTAGCTGCTCAGGAGGCTGAAGCAGGAGAATTGCTTGAGCTCGGGAGGCAGACGTTGCAGTGAGCCGAGATTGTGCCATTGCACTGCAGCCTGGCGACAGAAGGAGACTCTGTCTAAACAAAAACAAAAACAAAAATTAGCCCGGTGTGATGGTGCGTGCCTGTAATTCCAGCTACTCGGGAGGCTGAGGCAGGAGAATCGCTTGAACGGAGGCGGGTGTGTTGGGTGGGGGGAGGTTGCAGTGAGCCGAGATCGTACCACTTCACTCCAGCGTAGGAGCAAAACTCCATCATCTCGGGGGTGAAAAAAAAAGACCAAATGATATTCCATTTTGTACACCACACTTTCTTATCCATCTTTTGAAGAGCACTTAAGTTGTTTCCATATTTTGGCTTTTGTGAATAATGCTGCAATGAACATGGAAGTACAGATATCTCTTCAACATGCAGATTTCAGTTCCTATGGGTATCTACCCAGAAGCGGAATTATGGATCATATGGTAGTTCTATTTTTAGTTTTTTAAAGAACCTCTATACCATTTTCAATAAAGACTTACTAATTTATAATCTCGCCAACAATGTACAAGATTTCCTTTTCTCCATATCCTAACACTTGTTATCTGTCATCTTTTTTGATAAAAGCCGTTTTGACAAGTGTGAGGCAATATCTTGTAGTGGAAAATTTTAATTTGTATTTACGTAATGATTAGTGATGCTGAGCATTTTTTCATGTACCCATTGGCCATTTGTATGTCTTCTTTCGAGGAATGTCTGTTCAGGTCCTTTGCCCATTTTTTAATTGAGTTGTTTGAGTTCCTTATATATTTTGGACATGTAACTACTTATCAGATGTATAGTTTTAACATATTTTCTCTCATTCTTTGAGTTGCATTTTTACTTTGTTTTCTTTGCTGTGCAGTTTTTTAGTTTGATGCTATCTCATTTGTTCATTTTCAGTGTTGTTGCCTGTGTCCTTGTGGTTTTAATTGGAATTTTTCTGATATCCAGGGAAGTTGAGCACCTCTGAGTTCATCCACGTATTGGATATTTGGATATCCTCTTTTATGAAGTGCTTATGTAACTCTGTTGCCTATTTTTCTAATAAATTCTTGGTGAATTTATGTTGTATTTATCCAAGGTAAGCCACCTTTGAGTAATCCAGAAGGAGAAAAATTATTATGTTATTATTGATAACAGTACTGGTCATGTCTTAAATTATATACTGTTTTATGAAGCTTACCAAGTACTATTCAATGCATGCTCTGATTTGTCTTTCACACTACCTCTTGAGAAGAATAGATATTGCCATCTACATATTACAGGTGCAAGACCTGAGGCTTAGAGGGGCTAAGGTAAACAAGGAAGCCAGGACTAGACACCAGTTTAGTATTGGAAAAAATTCAAAGCATAGTCTATATGGTGACTATTACATCAGTGCTACTTACAAGGTGGAGATATGAAGGAGTGTTGATGAGATGTTTCAGTGGAAAATAATGAATGGAGATGTTTGAAATGGAGAGTCCAATCATGGCCACCTCCCTCTGGCTGGCATACCATGACAGACAGTCTTATGGTGTGCCTCCAGGTTGTGTCAATGTTGAACTTTGATGAAGTCCTAAGACACCTAAGACAGGGACTTGGTATCAGTATTCAATGTAATGACTTTTAAAATGATTTTACATGCTGTATAGATAGTATTTTTGAGGGTGTTATTATTGTTTAAGTCCACCATTTTAATCACTACACTTCCTGGGATCTTCTTTTCCCTTTGGATTCCTTCAATTACAACTTCTCCCACTGAAAGGGTATCACATTTCATACCACTTGATTCCCCAGGCCATTTACTTAGATTCATTGAATGGGAGACTTGGGAAACAGTTTCAAGGTCACCAAAACAACCCTCTCAGAATTTTGCAAATGAGGGCATTAAGACCCAGAGAGGTAAAGTGATGCGTTCGACATCACAGAGCCGGTTAATGTGGAGGATGATGTAAAATAAGCTGGGACAGTGGAGCTGACTTTAAATAGGAATGATTTTCAACAGGAATTGATTTTTTAAAACAGTTTTATTGAGGTATAATTGATATACAAAAAACTGCATATGTTTAACATACACAATTTGATGAGTTTGGACACATGCATACACCTGTGATAACGTTGATTAAGCTGAGTTTTAAGGGAGGTGAAAAATTCCGGTAGTTCTATGGACAGAGGATTGTTTTCAGGACCAACAAGAATTTTGAGTATCTGGATACCACTTTCCTGGAGTGTCCCCAAGTTCAGGAGCATAAATTTAGGCAAGAATAAGCCCTTTGAGGATGCCTAGTTTTCTCTTGGGGTTCCTGGCTGATGTGTTTCTTCATAGTCTAACCAATGAATTATGCAGGCGGCAAGCAGCAGCATTTTCAGAGAACTGGCTTACAATCTATGTGAATTATTTTGCAGAGAATTAATTTTCCAGGGAGTCAAATCAAGCTTTATTAGAAGCTTCACTTTAGGGAAGATAATATTCTTGGAAACCTCTCAGAAATTCAAGGTAGATCTTCCCGTACTGGATAGAGTACTTCTTATTTTAAGAAAAGTCTTCGCTTGCTTGAAGAAAAAATAAGCCTTTTGATATATAAGGGAGCACACTTGTGTTTTTCTGCTTTGTTACAATGTTTTTGGGGCTACCTCTTAATTCTTGATCAGGTATACTGATAAAACAGCATTCCTTTCTATTTGGAGAGGAGGACTTAGACCTTTGAAAGGGGCCAGTCTTTTCCTTCTCTAGTGACAATGTCCCTTTGTGGAGTGGCACTCTCTTAACTGCATTTCTGATGGCTCCCCTGCTGCAAGCCTCTGCTCTGTAGTGCTGAGCTCTCTCGTTGTGTGTGTGTTGAGGGGGAGGGTGCGGGGGGTGCTGGGTGGGGGGTAAGTGGGGTTGGCAAAGTTCTAGCTCAGGAAAACCACTGGTGGCTTTTATTTGTGACATTTCTGGTACACAAATTCAGAAATGTAATTCTTTATTTCAACCCTCAGTCATGGAGGAACACTTGTAAAGAAACAGTTGTTCTAATAATCTTCAGCTGTATCCTCCTGATTAATCTAGATTTTGTATATATTCAGCCCAAAACAAAATGATTGACAAACCTCTGACTTTGTGGGTGGCATGGAATGGTGCTTTCAGAGCTCATGTCTAATCAAGGGAGCCCTAAGGGGTGGAGGCACAGTAGGTTTCCACGGTGTGGCATCCAGGTTCACCTGCTGGCTGCAAGCCAGGAGGGGGAAAGGAATGAAGTGAGAATGGTGCCTCCAGGGAAACATCCCAGATCAGGGCCAGTACTTTCAAATTTAGAAAGAAATCTGTAACTGAGATTTCCTACAAGTGACTCCACTCAGAAAAGCAGAAATAACATTGGATAGAACTCTATTATTTACTACCAACCAACCAATTGTGTAACCTTTGCCAATTCATAGAACTGTTTTGAGCCTCAGTGTTCTCAGGTGAAAAAGCAGGTATTTCTGTTAGAGTTCATCTCTAAGCAGCAGAAACTAGCTCTCACCACCTTAAATAGAAGAGCATGTTTTGGAAAGTGCTGCGCTGCCCATAGAATCTGCAGGAGGCTTAAGACTCAGGCTTGAGAAAGCGCTAGAAGCAGAGCAGATCCAGGAGCTGGAAGCAGGAACACTTGCCTCGCTAATGATGGGCTCACCATCTTAGGCTCTTAGAGTTGTACTTCTGTTCTATGTAAATATAGACAAACCAAGGCTGGTGCGGAGTCTTCACAATCATTTGGGATCCTGCTTGCTGAGCCCCTGGTGTTTGGTTTCTTAGTTCACAGCTGTAGATTTGTAATACCAATACTTAGTTTACAGGAAAAAAAGTGATGGACATTTCCAGTCTTTTCACTTCTGATACAGTTTCTCTTCTGGAATATATATTCAGCACAATTTTGATTTCCTTGAAGATAGATAGTACACTTACTGCCAACCTGAAACTTGAAACATTTGATACAGTTTTAATTTTATTATATAATTATATAAATAAGGTGGAGAAGGTTCTGGAGCTTGACATACTTGACATTTAAATCTAACTTCGCAAAACTGGACTAGAAAAGAATTTGCTGTGCTTTCTCAAGTATACCTGGGGATGTTGTCATAGGAGAATAAGGAGCATCCCTAGGAGGGGCAAAAGGTATGTTTGAAGTTGATTTTTATTTTCTATTCATTGAAATAGATGATCTTGGTTAGGCCTTTCTTTGTGCCAGCCATACATTTAGCAATAGTTACTGTAAACATTACATCCTTGGGAAATATTTTTATGGAAATACACTGTCAATGAATACGTCAGAGCCCTTTTTTACTGCTATTCTAAAAGTCATTTGGAGCTCCATTTAGAGAATTGCTGGTTTTAAGGAGCTGAAATTCATGCTATTCATTTAGTTTAGTGCATTTTAATCACTTACTTGTTTAACCATTTCAGGTCTTTTTCTTCATCTAAAAATTACTCAGGATATTTGCGTGTTGCTGCCAGATATTTTCAATCAGCAAGAGTTAAGTAAACACAAGGTATTGACTTCACATGGGTTTTTGTTTTCATACTAGGAGATGGGTGGGGATTGCAAAAAAGAGCCTCAATCTTGGTTTTACGGTCACATTTTGGAAAGGTGGTCTATGTATCTAGCATTCTCAAGGAGCACTGCTCTTGCAGCCATCGGTGACATGGATGAACTGTAGAAAAAGTGTCCTATTATTTTCCCATCAGATTCCCTGGTAGTATCCCCCATAGTTATAGACTGTCATGTATGTCTGAGTGATGGAGAGTTCACACAGTCTCCATGGGATGAATGTGGCAGCGGTGGCCAGACATACCCCAAAATTCATGCCCCATTTTTATAGTAGACAGTCATCTCTGATAAGTAGCTACCCAGCAGGGGCTAAACTTCCCAACCTTTCTTGCCTCTAGGCTTGGCTGTGTAACTGTTTCTCACTAATGGAGTGCTCACAGAAATGATGTGTGTTGCATCTTGCCTATAGCATTTAAGAAGCAGGGATGCTGCTGCTCTGTTCTCTTTCCTCCTCTACTGGCTGCATGCTGATGATTCCATCTGGGCATGGTGGGGCCATTGTGAAGAGGAATGCCACCTGTCAACTCATAACATCCACCTTTTATTCTTATCTGACCAATAAATACATTTTTATTGTGTTTGAACTGTTACACATTTGTAGGTCTGTTTGTTGAATCAGCTAACATTACCCTATCATAGAAAAGGAAATAGATTCCCTTGGGTAGACCTCTAACCTTGTCACTCTATATTTATTGTGTCTTTGAAAAATCCTTTGTCCATCTGAACTCATAGTAGAACAAGAAGACTAGGCTACATTTCCTGTGCTTGTAACATCTATAGGTGGGCACAGATGTATGAATGAAACTAACACTCCTTAGATTTATAAGTCCCAAATTCTCCCAAATGTTTAGCTCATTGAGAGGAAGCATGGCATAGTGGTTGTGTGTAGGCTGTGGAGCCAGATGGGTGTAAATCTTGCCTCTGTTCCTTACTGCCTTTGTGAACTTGGGCAAGTAGCTTAAACTTTCGATGTCTTTGTCTCTTCACTTGCAAAAATACTGGTGGTAACACTGCCTATCTCAGAGGAATGTTAGGAGATTTAAATGAATTAATAAAGCTCAGTGCTTAGGATGTTTTCTGGCTAGCAGTAACCATACAATAAATGTCCTTTCTTGAAATTTTTCGAGGACTTTGTTGTGATTTAGCTTAGGACTTCTAAAGACCTTTGCATTTGTGCTTATTTTCACATAGCGTAAGAAGCTTTTCCATGAAAGGGAATGCCATTGTTAGTGGGACAGAAGCAAATCTAATATAAACAAACAAATCACAAACACTAGCTTCTAGTGGATTAGAAGACAGTGGTGATAATAATAGTTTATAGTGCTTAGTATGTGTCAGGCATTGTTTTAATTTTACATATGTTAACTTATGTAATCATCATAATAATCCTATATATTAGGCATTAATATTTCCTTATTTTACAGATGGGAAAATTGAGGCACAATGAGGTTTAATTGCCCCAGGTCACACAGCTAGTAAAGTGGCAGAGTTATTGCTTCACGTCCAGACAGTCTGGCTGCAGAGGCTGTGCATGGGAGACTCCTGTTCATTTTTAGCACCTAGTCAAGGGGCCTCTCTTTTGTGAAATCTTCTGTGAAGTCTTTTCTAATATGTTTGGGAGGGTTGTTTACCACTACCTATGCCAGCTACCACTCTATCTTGTACAAGTTCAATTGTAGCAGCAACCACACTATATTGTAGTCATTTGTTCATATTTCTATGAGTTCCTTGTGCATGTAGACTATCTTGTGTTTTTAAAACTTCAATATATCTATAAATGGCCTGGAGATCTTGTTAGAATGCAGATTCCAATTCGGTAGGTGTGATGTTTAATTTTATGTATTAACTTGAGTGGGCCACAGGGTGCCCAGATATTTGGTCAGACATTATTCTAGATGTTTTTGGATGAGATTATTGTTTGAATCAGTAATAGACTTAATAAAGCAAATTGTCCTTCCAAATGTGGGTGGGCCTCGTCCAATCAGTTGAAGGCCTTAATATAACAAAAAGGTTGACTATCCCCTAGAGTAAGCAAGAATTCCTCCTGCCTGACTGCCTTTCAGCTGGAATATCAGCTTCTTCATTTTTAAAAATTTTAGATGCAGGGGGTATATGCATAGGTTTGTCATATGGGTATATTGAGTGATGCTGAGGTTTGGGTTTCTAAAGACAGCACATCCATTTCTTCATGGCTTTGTACTTTAACTGAAACATTGGCCCTTCCTAGGTCTTGAGCCTGCTGGCCTTCTGACTAGAACAAGCCCATTGGCTCTCCTGGGTCTCTAGTTCTCTGACTCACCCAGCAGATCATAGGACTTGTCAGTCTCCATAATCTTACGGGCCACTTCCTATATCTATCTATCTATCTATCTATCTATCTATCTATCTATCTATCTGTCTATCTTTAAAGAAATATATAAATTAATCACCTATTGGTTCCATTTCTCTGGATAGCCCTAATCTAGTAGGTTTGGAGTGGGGCCTGAGATTCTACATTTTTAAACCAGTTTCCAGGTTATGCTGATGCTCCTGTGCAGTGGGCCACATTGTGAGGAGTGAGGATGAGACTATCTCATTCACCTTCATATCTGTGGTCTCTAGCAGAGTGGATACCCTGCAAATTTCTATTGAAGGTTTCGGATAAAGTGTTTTTTTTTTTGTTTTTTTTTGTTTTTTTTTTTCTGAGATGGAGTCTCGCTCTGTTGCCATGCTGGAGTGCAGTGGTGTGATCTTGGCTCACTGCAATCTCTGCCTCCGTGGTTCAAGTGATTCTCCTGCCTCAGCCTCCCAAGTAGCTGGGATTACAGGCACCCTCCATCACACCTAGCTAAATTTTGTATTTTTAGTAGAGACAGGGTTTCACCTTGTTGGTCAGGATGGTCTCCATCTCTTGACCTCATGATCCGCCTGCCTTGGCCTCCCAAAGTGCTGGGATTACAGGCATGAGCCACTGCACCCACCCTAAAGTTTTGTTTTGTTCTTTTTTTTTTTTTTTTTTTTAAAAACCAAGTGAAAGATTCCTTAAAAAAAAAAAAGAAAAAAACGGGGGGGCGCCCAAGATGGCCGAATAGGAACAGCTCCAGCCTCCAGCTCTCAGTGTGAGCGACACAGAAAATGGGTGATTTCTGCATTTTCAACTGAGGTACTGGGTTCATCTCATTGGGGCGTGTCAGACAGTCGGTGCTGGTCAGTGGGTGCAGCCCAAGCAGCGCGAGCTTAAGCAGGGCGAGGCATCACCTCACCTGAGAAGCACAAGGGGAAAGGGAATTCCTTTTCCTAGCCAAGGGAAACTGAGACACACAACACTTGGGAAATCAGGTAACTCCCACCCTAATACTGTGCTTCACCAAGGGTCTTAGCAAACGGCACACCAGGAGATTATATCCCACACCTGGCCTGGAGGGTCCCACGCCCACGGAGCCTCCCCCATTGCTAGCACGGCAGTCTGAGATCTAACTGCAAGGCAGCAGCGAGGCTGGGGGAGGGGCACCCGCCATTGCTGAGGCTTAAGTAGGTAAACAATGTCGCCAGGAAGCTCTAATTGGGTGGAGCCCACCGCAGCTCAAGGAGTCCTGCCTGCCTCTGTAGACTCCACCTCTGGGGACAGGGCATTGCTGAACAAAAAGCAGCAGAAACCTCTGCAGATGTAAACGTCCCTGTCTGACAGCTTTGAAGAGAGCAGTGGTTCTCCCAGCATGGAGGTTGAGATCTGAGAACGGACAGACTGCCTGCTCAAGTGGGTCCCTGACCCCCGAGTAGCCTAACTGGGAGACATCCCCCACTAGGTGCAGACTGACACCTCACACCTCGCACAGCTGGGTACACCTCTGAGACGAAGCTTCCAGAGCAAGAATCAGACAGCAACGCTTGCTGTTCAGCAACATTCTATCTTCTGCAGCCTCTGCTGCTGATACCCAGGCAAACAGGGTCTGGAGTGGACCTCAAGCAAATTCCAACAGACCTGCAGCTGAAGGTCCTGACTGGTAGAAGGAAAACTAACAAACAGAAAGGACACCCACACCAAAATTCCATCAGTACGTCACCATCATCAAAGACCAAAGGAAGATAAAACCAAAAAAATGGGGAAAAAGCAGTGCAGAAAAGCTGGAAATTCAAAAAATCAGAACGCATCTCACCCTCCAAAGGATTGCAGCTCATTGCCAGCAACGGAACAAAGCTTGTCAGAGAATGACTTTGACGAGTTCAGAGAAGAAGGCTTCAGTCGGTCAAAATTCTCAGAGCTAAAAGAGGAACTATGTACCTAGCGCAAAGAAACTAAAAACCTTGAAAAAAGAATGGAAGAATGGATAACTAGAATAACCAATGCAGAGAAGTCCATAACGAACTGATAGAGATGAAAACCATAACACGAGAACTACGTGACAAATGCACAAGCTTCAGTAACCGACTCGATCAACTGGAAGAAAGATTATCAGTGATTGAGAGCAAATGAATGAAATGAAGTGAGAAGAGAAGTTTAGAGAAAAAGGAGTAAAAAGAAATGAACAAAGCCTCCAAGACATATGGGATTATGTGAAAAGACCAAATCTACGTCTGATTGGTGTGCCTGAAAGTGACGGGGGGAATGGAACCAAATTGGAAAACACTCTGCAGGATATTATCCAGGAGAACTTCCCCAACCTAGCAAGGCAGGCCAACATTCAAATTCAGGAAATACAGAGAACGCCACAAAGATACTCCTCGAGAAGAGCAACTCCAAGACGCATAATTGTCAGATTCACCAAAGTTGAAATGAAGGATAAAATGTTAAGGGCAGCCAGAGAGGAAGGTCAGGTCACCCATAAAGGGAAGCCCATCAGACTAACAGCAGATCTCTCAGCAGAAACTCTACAAGTCAGAAGAGAGTGAGGGCCAATATTCAATATTCTTAAAGAAAAGAATTTTCAATCCAGAATTTCATATCCAGCCAAACTAAGTTTCATAAGTGAAGGAGAAATAATATCCTTTACAGACAAGCAAATGCTTAGAGATTTTGTCATCAGCAGGCCTGCCCTCCAAGAGATCCTGAAGGACTCACTAAACATGGAAAGAAACAACTGGAAAGGAACATGTTTTTGGCATTGCAAAAACATGCCAAAATGTAAAGACCATCGATGCTAGGAAGAAACTGCATCAACTAACGAGCAAAATAATCAGCTAATACCATAATGACAGGATCAAGTTCACACATAACAATATTAACCTTAAATGTAAATGGACTAAATGGTCCAATTAAAAGACACAGACTGGCAAATTGGATAAAGAGTCAAGACCCATCAGTCTGCTGTATTCAGGAGACCGATCTCACATGCAGGACACACATAGGCTCAAAATAAAGGGATGGAGGAAGATCTACCAAGCAAATGGAAAACAAAAAAAGGCAGGGGTTGCAATCCTAGTCTCTGATAAAACAGTCTTTAAACCAACAAAGAGCAAAAGAGACAAAGAAGGCCATTACATAATGGTAAAGGGATCAATTCAACAAGAAGAGCTAACTATCCTAAATATATATGCACTCAATACAGGAGCACCCAGATTCATAAAGCAAGTCCTTGGAGACTTACAAAGAGACTTAGACTCCCATAAAATAATAATGGGAGACTTCAACACCCCACTGTCAACATTAGACAGATCAATGAGACAGAAAGTTAACAAGGATATCCAGGAATTGAACTCATCTCTGCACCAAGTGGACCTAATAGACATCTACAGAACTCTCCACCCCAAATCAACAGAATATACATTCTTCTCAGCACCACATCACACTTATTCCAAAATTGACCACATAGTTGAAAGTAAAGCACTCCTCAGCAAATGTACAAGAACAGAAATTATAACAAACTGTCTCTCAGACCACAGTGCAATCAAACTAGAACTCAGGACTAAGAAACTCAATCAAAACCGCTCAACTATGTGGAAACTAAACAACCTGCTCCTGAATGACTACTGGGTACATAATAAAATGAAGGCAGAAATAAAGATGTTCTTTGAAACCAATGAGAACAAAGATACAACATACCAGAATCTCTGGGACACATTTAAAGCACTGTGTAGAGGGAAATTTATAGCACTAAATGCCCACAAGAGAAAGCAGGAAAGATCTAAAACTGACACCCTAACATCACAATTAAAAGAATTAGAGAAGCAAGAGCAAACACATTCAAAAGCTAGCAGAGGCAAGAAATAACTAAGATCAGAGCAGAACTGAAGGAGATAGAGACACAAAAAACCCTTCAAAAAATCAATGAATCCAGGAGCTGGTTTTTTGAGGAGACCAAAAAATTGCTAGACAGCTAGCAAGACTAATAAAGAAGAAAAGAGAGAAGAATCAAATAGACGCAATAAAAAATGATATCATTTTTATGGGGGATATCACCACTGATCCCACAGAAATACAAACTACCATAAGAGAATACTATGAACACCTCTATGCAAATAAACTAGAAAACCTAGAAGGAATGGATAAATTCCTGGACACATACACTCTCCCAAGACTAAACCAGGAAGAAGCTGAATCCCTGAATAGACCAATAGCAGGCTCTGAAATTGAGGCAATAATTAATAGCCTACCAACCAAAAAAAGTCCAGGACCAGAGGGATTCACAGCCAAATTCTACCAGAGGTACAAGGAGGAGCTGGTACCATTCCTTCTGAAACTATTCCAATTAATAGAAAAAGAGGGAATCCTCCCTAACTCATTTTAAGAGGCCAACATCATCCTGATACCAAAGCCTGGCAGAGACACAGTAAAAAAAGAGAATTTTAGACCAATATCCCTGATGAACATTGATGCAAAAATCCTCAATAAAATATTGGCAAACTGAATCCAGCAGCACATCAAAAAGCTTATCCACCATGATCAAGTGGGCTTCATCCCTGGAATGCAAGGCTGGTTCAACATACACAAATCAATAAATGTAATCCAGCATATAAACAGAACCAAAGACAAAAGCCACATGATTATCTCAATAGATGCAGAAAAGGCCTTTGACAAAATTCAACAGCCCTTCATGCTAAAAACTCTCAATAAATTCGGTATTGATGAAACCTATCTCAAAATAATAAGAGCTATTTATGACAAACTCACAGCCAATATCATACTGAATGGGCAAAAACTGGAAGCATTCCCTTTGAAAACTGGCACAAGACAGGGATGCCCTCTCTCACCACTCCTATTCAACATAGTGTTGGAAGTTCTGGCTAGGGCAATCAGGCAAGAGAAAGAAATAAAGGGTATTCAATTCGGTAAAGAAGAAGTCAAATTGTCCCTGTTTACAGATGATATGATTGTATATTTAGAAAACCCCATTGTCTCAGCCCAAAATCTCCTTAAGCTGATAAGCAACTTCAGCAAAATCTCAGGATTCAAAATCAATGTGCAAAATCACGAGCATTCCTATACACCAATAACAGACAAACAGAAGCCAAATCATGAGTGAACTCCCATTCACAATTGCTTCAAAGAGAATAAAATACCTAGGAATCCAACTTGCAAGGGATGTGAAGGACCTCTTCAAGGAGAACTAAAAATCACTGCTCAGTAAAATAGAAGAGGACACAAACAAATGGAAGAACATGCCATGCTCATGGATAGGAAGAATCAATATCGTGAAAATGGCCATACTGCCCAAGGTAATTTGCAGATTCAGTGCCATCCCCATTGAGCTACCAATGACTTTCTTCACAGAATTGGAAAAAACTGCTTTAAAGTTAATATGGAACCAAAAAAGAGCCCGCATTGCCAAGACAATCCTAAGCCAAAAGAACAAAGCTGGAGGCATCACACTAACTGACTTCAAGCTATTCTACAAGGCTACAGTAACTAAAACATCATGGTACTGGTACCAAAACAGAGATATAGACCAATGGAACAGAACAGAGTCCTCAGAAATAATACCACACATCTACAGCCATCTGATCTTTGACAAACCTGACAAAAACCAGAAATGGGGAAAGGATTCCCTATTTAATAAATGGTGCTGGGAAAATTGGCTAGCCATAAGTAGAAAGCTGAAACTGGATCCTTTCCTTACTCCTTATACGAAAATTAATTCAAGATAGATTAGAGACTTAATTGTTAGACCTAAAATCATAAAAACCCTAGAAGAAAACCTAGGTAATACCATTCAGGACATAGGCATGGGCAAGGACTTCATGTCTAAAACAACAAATGCAATGGCAACATAAGGCAACATTGACAAATGGGATCTAATTAAACTAAAGAGCTTCTGCACAGCAAAAGAAACTACCAGTGAACAGACAACATACAGAATGGGAGAAAATTTTTGCAGTCTACTCATCTCTCAAAGGGCTAATATCCAGAACCTACAAAGAACTCAAAACAGAGAAAAAAAACAACCCCATCAAATTTACAAGAAAAAAACAACCCCATCAAAATGTGGGCAAAGGATATGAACAGATACTTCTCAAAAGAAGACATTCATACAGCCAACAGACACACGAAGCAATGCTCATCGTCACTTGCCATCAGAGAAATGCAAATGAAAACCACAATGAGATACCATCTCACACCAGTTAGAATGGCAGTCATCAAACGTCAGGAAACAACAGGTGCTGGAGAGGATGTGGAGAAATAGGAACACTTTTACACTGTTGGTGGGATTGTAAACTAGTTCAACCATTGTGGAAAACAGTGGCGATTCCTCACAGATCTAGAATTAGAAATACCATTTGACCCCGCCACCCCATTACTGGTTACATACCCAAAGGAGTATAAATCATGCTGCTATAAAGACACATGCACACCTATGTTTATTGCAGCACTATTCACAATAGCAAAGACTTGGAATCAACCCAAATGTCCATCAGTGACAGACTGGATTAAGAAAATGTGGCACATATACACCATGGAATACTATGTAGCCATAAAAAAGGATGAGTTCGTGTCCTTTTTAGAGACATGGATGCAGCTGGAAACCATCATTCTCAGCAAACTATCGCAAGAACAGAAAACCAAACACCGCACGTTCTCACTCATAGGTGGGAATTGAACGATGAGATCACTTGGACACAGGAAGGGGATCATCACACATTGGGGCATATTGTGGGGCGGGAGGAGGGGACAGGGATAGCATTAGGAGATATATGTAATGTAAATGATGAGTTAATAGGTGCAGCACACCAACATGGCACACGTATGTACCCTAGAGCTTACGGTGTAGTAATAAAAAACAAAATAAAACAAAAAAACTCAAGGCAATAGTTATTAGAATAAGTAATTCTAAAAACCGTAACTTCACCTTTAATATAGTCCAAATTTGACCTAAATAAAGGGGAGAGAAGAGAAGGTTAAATCAGAAAATGACAGATTGTAAGAGCTAAATGCAGCAAATGGAAAGCAAGATTAATGAGACTGATTGGGACGTACTGAAATCTACCCATGGTTAAGCATAGAAAAGATGAAATTAGCTTTAGTGCTTGTGGGTTTAATAGCATGGATTTGAAACTCGACACTGCTGGTGTGTGTCTTAATGTTATGTAAAATTTGTTTCCATACATTCATGCATTGAAAAGTCATTTTAATCAGTGGTAAGTGTGATAATGTATCCATAAAGTTTGAGCCTGATAGCCTTAAGTTCGTTTCATGGGTCATTATTTTCTGCTGTGGAAATGGTGCACCTCACCTGCTGTGTTTTCTCTTGGAACTTTGTTCCTGAAGTTTGGTTACACTATAAGCAGCTTAACAAATTAAAGTTTTAATTTCTGTGTGGTGAGCATTGATAAGGTGTTTCATCATTTGTCTTACTCATTTTCTGTTAGTAACTAGGGTTTATTTACCAGTTTTATAAACCTGTGAGTCTAAGCTTAAAATTGATGTAGGAAGCACATAAAAGATGAAAATGCTAAAATAATAACAGAAGAAGTCAATAGGAGTAAGACATATACACAGACTACACACACATACAATCCAAGATGTCATTGATTGTAAGATGGTGTCATCTTGCAATGCATATGTCTAATAGTATTTACTGCTGCCAAAATAGAAAAAAATGCAGCACTATAATACATTGTTATAATTATATAATATATAATATGTTACATATATATGATGCGTCCCATTTTCAGAGATAATGTGAAAAAATTTTGCACTTTAGAATTGGTGAAACATATTGTATGTTTATGTATATCTGTATGTGTGTGTAGATATATGACTACATTAATACATATATTCATTTATACATACCCATTCAGATATATAGACAATGTTAAAAGCTATGTTTCTGTATATTAGAAGTCAGACTCTGCTGGAAGGCTGTAGATACTCTGTATAGAAAATGCAGAATATTGTTTTTTTTCTGGTACTGTACAGCTAGAATCTGAGACTGCTATAGGCTTATTTAAAATGTTGGGAATTATTGAAACAGAAGTCCACTGTAATGTTCTTAGGGCTTAAGCTATTTCAGTCTTCAAAAATAATACTTATTTTGACTTCTGAAATTGAAGATCTTTAGTTTACAATTATAATTTAAGTAAGAGCTATTTGGTTTTTCTTGCAAAATATGTGTTCTGTGATATGTCCTTCTGTTATCTTGGTTTTTTTTTTTTTTGTAGATGTTTTAGTACAGATCTGCCATTTTAAAAAATCTTATTTAATCTGGGGTCTCATTTAAATTTACCCTGTTAATCAAACCAAATTGCCAAGGCTTTCACTTGTATGACCTGGTTAAAATTGTGGGGCAAGTTCAGAATTGCTTCACACATACAGACCTCCCAAAAATTCAATAATGATTTTTAGTGTATGTGAACTTTGTGACAAGTAGCAGTGGACTTTATGTGAGAAACAATTAAAAAGCATCAATACTCACTAATTTCTTGCACCAAGGGACTGGAATTGTGAAAAAGCTATGGACTCTAGGAGCATGATGGATGTTGTAGGCAAAACACAATTGTCATGGAAAAGCTAATGATCATTATTTTTCATGGATGGAACTTTTACACTGCCAATAAAACCTTTCAAATGGGTGGACATGTGTCCCTCAGGAAACATGTTTAGGCATTGTTAATCTGTTTTCTCCTTTCCTTGTCCCCAAAGCCTCTTGAAGAGATAGGTTATTTAATGTTGAACCTTGTTTTATTTCATGTTGCTTTCTGTTTATATCTTGTATTTGAATTAAAAAGCCTAGTTTATTCACTGTAAAAACAGGAGATAAAAGATGAACATTAAGGGGCTACTAAGATAGCAAGACTACAGGAATCAATAGCAACAAAAATCTCATTTTTAAAGAGCGAAGACTTATGGGCATTTTGCAAAATAGTATTATTAGGCAAAATAAATTGCATTTTTGCCTAGATTAAAAAATCCACACTGTTTGAATAATGAGAAGAGATGTAATATACTTGGAGTTAGTAGTAATTGAGTAATTCCTGCGTGTTAGGCACCTGCAACAACCAGAGTACTGCCTAAAGCAGTGCTCTGACTAGACTGATTTTACAGATGCAGACACCGAAGCCCAAACAAGTTAGATAACTTGATCAGTCAAGGTCCTATCAAGGTACACATTCAGGCTGGGTGCGGTGGCTCACGCCTGTAATCCCAGCACTTTGGGAGGCCGAGGCGGGCGGATCACGAGGTCAGGAGATTGAGACCATCCTGGCTAACACGGTGAAACCCCGTCTCTACTAAAAAATATAAAAAATTATCCGGGCGTGGTGGCGGGCGCCTGTAGTCCCAGCTACTCTGGAGGCTGAGGCAGGAGAATGGCGTGAACCCGGGAGGCACAGCTTGCAGTGAGCCGAGATCCGGCCACTGCACTCCAGCCTGGGCGACAGAGCGAGACTCCGTCTCAATAAAAAAAAGAAACACATTCAAATTGGATATTTGGAGGAGAGTTTACTTAAGAGATTTATGAGGGTGTTAGCAAGGTTTGAGGAACAATGAGCAGTTAGTAACATCAGGAGTCAGTTCTACCCCTACAATTAAGGGGACAGAGAGGGGGAACCGTTCCTGGATCCAAAGCTCTATAAAGAGGACTGCCTGATGGGGTCTGTGGATTTGGGGAGAGGTATGTTGCCGGGCTCAGAGACTCTTCATGGAGCTGGTGTAGTAAATACCTAGCCTCACTCTCCTACCCTCCGGCATCCTACTGGTGCCCTTCATTGGCAGAATCCTACTGGAAGTTAAAGGACAAAAGAGCCACTGATGCAGCCAGGATGGTTTAGTCTCCAGGACACAGAGTAGGACGGCACATGAATGTGGAGGAGCAACAGGGTGACAACGCACTGCCAGCTGTCTAGGTGTTAAGAGTTAGTAATATGCAGGGCACAGGAATAAATGCAGGCAGTGCTGGTGCTCTTAACGGCCTCATGGCAGATGCCTTCAGTTTTCCTTCAGAGTTCATCTAGGGTTCACAAAAATTCAATGAAATGTCTTAGCAGCCCCAAACATTGGTTTTCATTCTTTATGACTCACTTAAAATTTCATCAAACCTTCATTTCTAGTATTGCTGGAAGAACATCTTGTCTTTCCTTCCCTGAGTTCCATGAGAACAGGTGTTTCTGGCCCTTGACTATTTGTTTTGTTACTTCACCATCCCTCTGTGGGATGTTCTTTTATTTTTGGGAGTGCTTTTCCAATAATTATTATAGTTGAGAAGAAATCAGTCCTTATCTTAAGCCAGGTAGATTTGGGGGTATTTTGCAGTGTCAAGAAAGTAACTGTTTCCAGAAAAAAAAAACACAAGAAAATTGCTTTTTAGTGTATGTGTCAAGGAGCTAAAATTCCTGAAGAAAAAGGACTCTCCTTGTGAACAGGCAGATAAATGAGTAAATGATGGTCTATTTTTATGGTAAAATGTAGTTATTTCCATAGATACCTGATTCATAAGGAAGAGTGATATGGTAATATTTTCCAAAGTCTATTTGAATTATGTATAGCGTATTATAACCTTGTAGCTTCTTACTCAAATATTTCAAATTTTTTTCCAAAAGTTATTGATGTGCAGTGCCTTAAATAAAGATTAATAGATTCAACTTTACATTTTTATATTCACTTCCTACAAGATAAATTTTGGAAATATATTAAGGCTTATTGATCATAGTAATCTTAATTTTTATTTTTTAAAAAAAAAGTAATGAAGACTTTATATGTTAAAATGGAATATCATGATGACATTTGACCAGACCAAGCTATTCCTTGTGGGGAGTAGGGATCCCCAGGTTACTCAGGAGTCTACATCTGGTCATGTGGTGTGTGATAGTTACAGAGTAGCATGGCTGGTGATAGCTTCAGTGGACAGCTAGTTTGATGAATATTCTGCTTAATATTAATAATAACTAACATTTGTATACAACGTTAAAACTTACAAAGTACTTTTATACACATACATTATTTTATCTAATCTTCAACTCTATGGGAAAGTTCTTTTCTTTTTTTTCTTTTTTTTTTTTTTGGTTTTTGAGACAGGGCTTGCTCTGTTACCCAGATTGAGTGCAGTGGGGCGATCATAGCTCACTGCTGCAGCCTCAAACCCCTGGGCTCAAGCCTGGGAGGAAGTTATTCCTATCGTCAAAGTACAGACAAGGAAATTCAGTGTTCAAAATCCAGTGTTTGATTTCTTAACTAGTGGGTGGGAAAGCCAGATACAAGCAAGTTTTCTGACTCCCAAGTTTGGATGTCTTTCTGATTGTCTAATGTTGACTTAGAAAGTATCAACCCAACTAATTGACAGGACAGGGCTGAGTTTATGGCTTATGCAGTGAGGGAGAACACTGCTTTGACAAAGTCTTGGCAGCATTAAGAGGGGGAGAGGCAAGGTTGGATTTTATTGAGAATTAGAAGTTTGGTTTAAAATTGGTCTTTCAATGCAGGGACTGCTCAGGAATGAATAAGAATGGCCAGGCATGGTGGCTCATGCCTGCAATCCCACCACTTCGGGAGGCCAAGACAGTCATATCACCTGAGGTCAGGAGTTCAAGACCAGCCTGGCCAACATGGTGAAATAATTTAGGATTTGATAGAAACAGCAAGGTGAGGAGTCTAAGAGTTTTGATGCTTCTTTTTTTTTTTCCAACTTTTATTTTAGACTCAGGGGATGCATACGCAGGTTTATTCTTGGGTATATTGCATGATGCTGAGATTTGGGTTAGGAATGATTTCGTAGTGAGCATAGTACTCGATAGTTTTTTTATGCTTGCCCCCATCCCCACCTCCCTGCAGTAACCCCCAGTTTCTATTGTTCCCATCTTTATGTCCGTGAATACTCAATGTTTGGCTCCCACTTATAAGTGAAAACATGTGGTATTTGGTTCTCTGTTCCTGCATTAATTCACTTAGGTCACTGGCTTCCAACTGCATCTATGTTGCTGCAAAGGACATGATTCCTTTCTTTTGTGTGGCTGCATAGTATTCCATGGTGTGTATGTACCACATTTTCTTTAACAAACCCACCTTTGATGGGCACCTAGGTTGATTTCATGTCTTTGCTATTGTGAATAGTGCTGTGATGAACACGTGAGTGCATGAGTCTTGTTGGCAGAACAGTGTTGATACTTCTTATTGAAGAGTTAATGGTCTTTTGGGAAATTCTTGTAATGAACAATCAAGTTACGTGCCTCAGCAAGAGTCTCTTGGAGTGGCAAAGTAATACTAATGAAGACAATAGATTACAGTCATGTTGATGTAGACGGTTAGCTGTGTGTGTGTGTGTGTGTGTGTGTGAGAGAGAGAGAGAGAGAGAGAGAGAGAGAAAGAGAAAGAGGGAGAGAGAGAGAGTAGGTAGTTCCAAAGTAGATCCTTGTTATCTAAGCTATGTATGGAGCTAGATGGTCTAGGTTCCCAGTGCCCCCCATGTGGCCATTCTTTAGCCTGAGTTGAATGATAGATCATTTATATCCAGGGGTGTGATCAATCAATCCAGATCTTCATCAGTGTCTGAAGTGTCACAATTGCATATAAGTGTCTGGGTGTGGTTGTTTCTACCTCTGTAAGTTCAAGTTTTCTTGCTCTTTCTGTTTGATGATAATTTGTTAGATCACATCATGGGACAGAGACTGCATAGCAGCATTTTAGACTGTGGAGATCACTCATCTGAACACTGTGCCAGAAATACTAAGAGAAGTATTATGATTAGAGTTTGTAGTGACCTCCTCATCTAGGAGCTGAGACAGCCCATATTAAACCAAGAGATGAGATCTCATACCAAATGAAAAGAGCCCACAGCACTACATATGGGATTATTAGCCACATTACCCATTTTTTTATTTGCTTCTGAGTCTTTTTCATGCTATTAAAGATCCAAGACAGGTCAGCATGGATGCAACTCTAATATTCTTTCTGTAAAACAGCACATCCCCCTTGAGAGGCCAATATTGTATCTTAAGCAGCTCTATTCTGAACCACTCTCTGTCCGATTTGGTCTATACTCTTGGTGTCATGGTCTGACTCAACTGGGAGTCTCCGAACCATGACATCTAGGATTCTTCCTACTTAAAAAAATTAATTAATCAATCAATTAATTTTATTTATACATAATAGATGTACATATTTTGGGGTACATGTGATGTTTTAACATATTTATGTAATGCATATTAATCAAATCAGGGTAGTTGGGATATCTATCATCTTAAACAATTTTCTTTATGTTGGGGACATTTGAATTATTCTCTACTAGCTATTTTGAAATATACAGTAGCTTATTGTTTACTCTAGCACTGCTTCTTACTTATTGAACAATAGTCTTATTTATTCTATCTAACTGTATTTTTGTACCCATTAATCAACCTCTCTTCATACCCATCTCATGCCTACCCTTCTAGCCTCTGGTGACCACCAGCATAGTCTCTGTCTTCATGAGGTCCACTTTCTTAACTCCCACATCTGAATTAGAACATGTGAAATTGTCTTTCTGTGCCTTATTTTACTTAACATAATCACCTCCAGTTGCATGCAGCATGCTGCTGCTAATGACAGGATTTCATTCTTTTTTATGACTGAATAATATTCATTGTTCATATATACCCCCTTTTAAAATTTTTCATTCATCTATTGATGGGTACTTTCATTCATCTATTGATGGGCACTTACATATAAAATGTGTATGTATATACCACATTTTACATTTTTTTCATTCATCTATTGATGGGCACATAGGTTGAGTCTATATTTTGGCTATTGTGAGTAGTGCTAAACACTGGAGTGCAGATATCGCTTCAATATATTAATTTCCTGTTTTAGGGGATAAATACTCACTAGAACGATTGCTAAATCACAGGGTAATTGTATTTTTAGTTTTGAAGGAACCTCCATAATGTTCTTCATAATGGCTGTACTAATTTACATTGCCACCAACAATGTATGAGTGTCCTTTCTCTCCATCCATACCACCGTCCGTTATCCCCTGCCTTTTCTATAAAAGCCATTTTAACTGGGGTGAGATGATATGTGTGTGTGTGTGTTGAGATAGAGTCTCATCCTGTCACCAGGCTGGAGTGCAGTGGCACGATCACAGCTCACTGCAACCTTGTCCTCCTGGGATCAAGCGATACTCTTGCCTCAGCCTCCAGAGTGGCTAAAACTACAGGCATGAGTTACCATACCCATCTATTTTTAAAATTTTTTGTAAAGATGGAGTTCCACTATATTGCCTAGGCTGGTCTCGAACTGCTGGGCTCAAGCATTCCTCCCACTTTGGCTTCCCAAAGTGCTAGGATTATAGGCATGAGGCACTGTACCCAGCCTCATTTTGGTTTTGATATGCATCTCCTTGATGATTAGTGATGCTGAGCATTTTTTGTTACTTCTTTGTCATTTGTATGTCTTCTTTTGGGAAATGTCCATTCAGACCTTTCCCCCATTTTTAAATTGATTTCTTTCTCTCTCTTTCTTTTGTTATTGAGTTGTTTGAGCTTCTTGTATATTCTGGTTATTAATCCCTTGTTAAATGGATAATTTGCAAATATTGTCTCCCATTCTATAGGTTGTCTGTTCATTTTGTTGGTTATTTCCTTTGCTATGCAGGAGCTTTTTAGTTTGATGTAATGCCATTTGTCCATTTTCCCTTTGGTTCCCTATGCTTTTCAGGTGTTACTAAAAAAAATCTTTGCCCAGACAAATGCCCTGGAGTGTTTTCCCAATGTTTCCTTGTAGTAGTTTCATAGTTTGAGGTCTTTTAATTAAGTCTTTAATCCATGTTTATTTGATTTTTGTAAATGGTGATACGTAGGGTCTAGTTTAATTCCTCTGCATGTGGTTATCTAGTTTTCCCAGCACCAGTTTTTGAAAAGACTGTCCTTTTCCCTATGTATATTCTTGGTGTCTTTGTTGAAAATCAGTTCACTATAAATGCATGGATTTATTTCTGTGCTCTCTATGCTGTTCCATTGGTCTATATATCTATTTTTATGCTAGTATGGTGCTGTTTTAGTTACTATAACTCTGTAGTATATTTTGAAGTCAGGTAGTGTGATGCATCCAGCTTTGTTATTTTTGGTCAGGATTGCTTTAGCTATTCAGGGTTTTTGTAACTCTATATAAATTTTAGGATTGTTTTTTCTATTTCTGTGAAGAATGTCATTATTATTTTGATAGGTAGTGCATTGAATCTATAGGATCAGTTTGGGTATTACATTTTAAAAATATTCTTCCTATTCATGAACATGGAATGGCTTTTCCAATTTTTTTGTGTCTTCTCCAGTTTCTTTCATCACAGCTTTATAATTTTTCTTATAAAGATATTTTGCTTATTTGGTTAAGTTTATTCCCAGATATTTGGTATGCCTTGTACCTATTTTAAATGGAATTGTTTCTTGATTTGTTTTTCAAATTGCTCATTGTTGGCATATATAAATGTTACTGGTTTTTGTATGTTGATTTTGTATCCTGAAACATTACTGAATTCATTTGTCAGTTCTGAGAATTTTTTGGTGGAGTCTGTATGGTTTTCTAAATATAAGATCATATCATCTGCTAACAAGGGTGATTTGACTTCTTCCTTCTAATTTGGATCCCTTTTATTTCTTTCTCTTGTCTGATTATTCTGGCACAAACTTCCAGTGTTAGAAAATGATGCCTCTTTCACTTTCATTCAACATAACAGTGAATAAAAGTGAAAGAGGGCATCAGTTTCTTGTTGCAGATCTTAGAGAAAAGGCTTTCAAGTTTTTCTCATTCAGTATGTTGTTAGCACTAGGTCCATCATATATGGCTTCTGTTGTTTTGAGGTATGTTTTTTTCTTTACCCAACGTATGAGCATTTTTACTATAAAAGGATATAAAATTTTATTAAATGCCTTTTCAGCATTTATTGAAACGATCATATGGTTTCTATTCTTGATTCTGTTAATGTTTTGTATCATTTTTATGGATTTATGCATGTTGAACCATCCTTATATCCTAGGGATGAATCCTACTGAATCATAGTGAGTAATCTTTTTAATGTGTTGTTGAATTTGGTTTGCTAGTATTTTGTTGAGGATTTTTGTATCTTTGTTGTTTAGGAATATTGCCCTGTAGTTTTTTTTTTTGTTGTGTCTTTTTTGCCTTTGGTATCAGGGTAATGCTGGACTCATAGAATGAGTTTGGAAGTATTCTCACCTCTGCAATTTTTTTTTTCAGAGTTTGAGTAGAATTGGTATTAGTTCTTTAAATGTTTAATAGAATTCAGCAGTGAAGACATCAGGTCCTCTGCTTTTCTTTGATGAGAGAGTTTTTTATTATGGTTTTGTTATCATTACTCATTATTGGTTTGTTCATGTTTTTTATTTCTTCAAGACTCAATCTTAGTAAGTTGTGTTTGTCCAGGAATTTATCAATTTCTTCTAGGTTTTCCAATTTGTTGGCCTATAGCTGTTTATAATAGTCTCTAACGATTCTTTGTATTTCTGTGGTATCAGTTGTTATGTCTCCATTTTTGCTTCTGATTTTATTTATTTGGGCTTTCTTACTTTTCTCTTAGCCTAGCTAAAGGTTTTTCCATTTTGTTTATCTTTTCAAAAAGCCAACTTTTTGTTTTGTTGATCTTTTGTATTTTTAAGTCTCAATTTCACTTATGTTTGCTCTAATCTTTGTTATTGCTTTCCTTCTACTAAATTTGGGTTTAGTTTGTTCTTGCTTTTCTAGTTCTTTGAGGTGCATAATTAGGTTGGCAAGTTGAAATCTTTCTGATGTAGGCATTTATTGCTATAAACTTTTTCCTTATTATTGCTTTTGCTGTATCCTATAGATTTTAGTATGTTGTATTTCTATTTATATTTGTTTCAAGATATTTTTAAATTCCCTTCTTAATTTCTTTATTGACCCATTAACCATTCAGGAACATGTTGTTTAATTTCCATATATTTGTGTAGTTTCTAATGTGCCTCTTATTATGAATTTCCAGTTTTATTCCATTGTGGTCAGAAAAGGTACTTAATATAATTTCACCTTTTTAAAAAAAATTTTTGAGACTTGTTTGGTGGCCTAGCATATGGTTCGTTCTGGAGAATGTTCCATGTGCTGATGAGAAAAATGTATATTCTGCAGCAGCTGGATGAAATGTTCTGTAAATGCTAGTTAGGCTCATATCTGTAGTGTAGTGTAGAGTTTAACTCTGATGTTTCTTTGTTGATTTTCTGAGTGGGTGATCTCTCTATTACTGAGAGTGGGGTGTTGAAGTCCCCTACTGTTATTATATTGCAGTCTATCTCTCCCATTAGATACATTAGTGTTTGCTTTATATACCTGGGTGTTCCTGTGTTGGGTGCACAGATATTTAAAATTGTTTTATCCTATTGGCAGAATGACTGCATTATCATTCTATAGTGACCTTCTCTGGTTCTTTTACAGTCTTTGACTTGTAGTCTATCTTATATAAGCATAGCTACTTCTACTCTTTTTTGGTTTCTGTTTGCATGGAATATCTTTTTCAATATCTTCACCTTCAGTCTATGTGTATCTTTATAGACGAGGTGAATTTCTTATAGGTAGCATATAGTTGTTCATCCATTCAGGCACATTCTTCTTTTAATTGGATAATTTAGTTCATTTCATTCAATGCTACTATTGATAGGTAAAGACTTACTATTGCCATTTTGTTACTTGTCTTCTGGTTATTTTGTAACTCTTCTCTTCCTTTTCTCCTGTCTTCTTTTGTGGTTAAGTGATTTTCTCTGGTAGTATGTTTTAATGTGTTTCTTTTTATTTTTAGTATATTTATTACAGGTTTTTGCTTTGTGGTTGAAATTTAGAAAAAAAGTCTTACAACAAGTTATTTTAAAGAGATGATAACTTATCTTTGATCATAAAGAAAAGAATAGAAACAAGCAAACAAACAGGAAAAACTAAAAAGACTCTACAGTTTAACTCCATCCCTTCCAGATTTTGAAGCTTTTTTGTTGTCTCAATTAATATATTTTTATATTGCCTATCTCTTAACAGGCTGCTATGGCTATTATTATTTTTGATAGCTTTGCCTTTCAGTCTTCATGGTAGAATTATGAGTGGATTGTGTACCACAATTCCAGTGATAGAGTATTCTGAGTTTGTCTGTTCACTTATTTTTACCAGTGGGTTTTATACTTTTAGATGTTTTCTTTTTGCAAATTGGTGTTGTTTTTTCTTTCAGATTGAGCAGTTCTCTTTAGTATAATTTCTTGTAGGATGGGTCTGGTGGTGATGAATTCCGTGAGCTTTTTCTTTTTTTGGGCAGGGGTTGTGGTCTGGTATCAGGTAGTTTTTGTTGGATATAGAACTTTTGGTGGACAGGTTGGTACCCGCCCCCAATACCCCACCCCCAATCCCCCACCCCAGTACTTTGGATATGTCTTCCTGGCCTGTATAGTTTCTGTTGAGAAGTCTATTGTCAGACAAATTGAAGCTCCTTTATGTATTATTTGTTTCTTTTTTCTTATGGCTTTTCTTTTTGCCCTTGACCTTGAAAGTTTGGTTATTATATACCTTGTGATAGTTTTATTTGGGTTTCATCTATTTAATGATCTCTGACCTAACCATACCTGGATATGTATGTCTTTCTCATGTTTTGGAAAGTTTTTGTTATCATTTCTTTGAATAAGTTTCTATCCCTTGCTCTTGCTCAGCTCCCTCTTGAACACCAATGATTCTTAGATTTGGTCTTTTGAGGTAATTTTCTATATCTTGTAGATATTCTTTATTCCTTTTTGTTCTTTTTAATTTTTTTCCTTTGATGTATATTTTCAGATAGCCTGTCTTTAAGCTCATTGATTCTTTCCTCTGCTTGATTCATTCTGCTCTTGAGAGACTCTAATAAAATTTTCAGTTCAGCAATTTTTTTTTTAGTTCTCGGATTTCTGTTTGATTTTTAAAAAATATTTTAATCTCTTTGTTAAAGTTATCTGATAAATTTCTGAGTTGCCTTCTGTGTTATTTTGGAGAACCCTGAGTTTTCTTAAAACTGCTATTTTGAAGTTATTTATCAGAGTGCTCACCTGTCATTGTCTCATTGGGGTTGGTTACTGATTCCTTGCTTTTTCTTTTTGGTGAGGTCATGTTTCCCTCTTTGCTATTGTTCCTTGTGAATGTACATCTTTGCCTTCACATTGAAGGATTAATTATTTCAGTCTTCTCTATGTGGCTTGTTTTTGTTTTTATTCTTTATGTTTGCTTAGAGATTTCTTTGCAACATATCTGTTGCAACATATCTGTTTAATATCATTTCTGCCTCCTTTTAAGTACTTGATGGTGCCTTATGCCCAGGTTTGCTTGGCTCTGGCAAACTTTGGACCCCTGTCTGTCCTGGATGGCGGAGGTCCCAAAAGTGATATCCTTGCAGTGTGGGAAGGATAGGTAGGGGTTCATACCCAGAGAATCCATTGAATGAACCCCCTATAGTGTGCTGCTGAACAGCCACTCTGATGTGATATCTCATTTGGTCCAGACGCAGAGCAGCATTTTCTGGGCTGGCGATGCTAGTCCCACCTCCCTTTCTTGGTCTCTCTGGCTGTCCTCAGAAGATTTTCTGCTTTCAGGCACTCATGATGTTTTCCATTGGTTGAGGCAGGGGCAGGTCTCCTGCCAGGGAAGCCAAAATGGTGGGGAATCTGTTTGACCACCTCAATCTCACGTTTTCCACTGTAGTAACCATGAGTCAGAAACAATCCTGAAGGTAAGTATTAGTTTACCAAAGTAAGAAGTTTCTGTTCAACTATGGGTAGTAATCAGTAGGCTTTTCTTCCATAAATACAGTACATGTATTAGGGGTTACACAAAGCTCTACTTTTGGTGAAAATATATCTATATGATTGTCAAATAGCATTGTAACATTTTGGTGCCATTGGAAGAGTTTAGCATCACACAATGAAACTTGTATTGAGATCATTAGATAGGTATGAAGCAAAAACAAGAAAACAACCAAACAAAAAACCAAAAACCAAAACCCAAAAAAACCCACAACAGCAAGCAAGCAAACAAACAAAAACCCCCAAAGTAAGGTATCAAAACTGTGTGAAAAGGAGATGGCTTCCAAATACTCACCATATTAATAAACCACAGCTACCTGTCCAAGTAGTGAATACTTTCTTAGAAATGAAATAATTTTTCTCTTGAGAATTTATTTATGCTTCCAATTAATTTAGGTTTTTTTTTTTTTTAATGTGTCAAGGGGTTGCATATACTGCAAAAATAATTGTCTCAAACCTTTCTCTTTTTTGTCTTACTGGAGATAAGTTGTATATCTAGTGAAGCCTGTACCTAATGCCAGGGCCTTGATGGTTACTTCTCTTGTTTCTGTGCCCCTGATGCATGCACCTCTCCCAAATCTTTTTGTTTTCCCATGGCAGGAGTGGCAGCCCAAGTACTTCAGAATCTTGCAAAATACTTGTATATGTCTGTGCGCTATGAAGATGTGTGGATTTTCATATGCCTATTGATAGTAATTTAGAAAATTTAATTGACAGTTGGGGAGGGAGCAGAAAAATCAAATACAGAACGAAGAAAGGTATAAGATGTTTTCACAATGCAACATTGAATTATACAAGATAAGCTAATGTCTTGGGACAGCATTTCTGTCGTTTTGGACATAGCACACATAAAGCAAGCTACTGAGCCACATCAGAGCATCTTGCTATATTTTGATGCATTCTTAAATGAAGGTAACGTAGGATGAGTTATGGTTGTGGAACTTTGTGTCTTCAAGAATTGGTTGAAGAAACAACATGAGGGCACATGAAAATTACACCTTAGCTAACCACTACTGCCACCACCACCACTACTGTCACCACTGTAACACTATACTTTCTTGTCTGTTTTTACTATGCCAGAAATTGTCCTAAGTGGTTTATGACATTTTCTTATTTAACTTTATGGAAACCTTCTAAAGTAGCTATTATTAGTACTCCCATTTCATAGCCAAAGAAACCAAGGCTTAGAAAGCTTATTTAGTGGCTGGGAATGGTGGTTCATGCCTGTAATCCCAGCACTTTGGGAGGCCGAGGTGGGTGGATCATGAGGTCAGGAGTTCAAGACCAGCCTGGCCAAGATGGTGAAACCCCGTCTCTACTAAAAATACAAAAATTAGCTGGACGTGGTGGTGGGCACCTGTAATCCCGGCTACTCGGGAGGCTGAGGCAGAGAACTGCTTGAACCCGGGAGGTGGAGGTTGTACTGAACCGAGATTGCACCACTGCGCTCCAGCCTGGGTGAGAGAGCGAGAATCCATCTCAAAACCAGCCAACCAACCAACCAACCAACCAAACAAACAAACAAAAAAACCCCTTATGTAGCATAGTTAAGGACATATAAACATAAATGTGGTAGAGCTCGTATTTGAAGACGAGTCTCTCTGATTCAGCAACATATGTTAGTAAAATTCCAATTTAAGCTTATTTAAGTGTTTGTATGTGGAAGCAGCCCCTATGAGACCTAAAAGCGAAGTGAACATCAACACTTCACATAGTCAGTAGAATCATTAAACTTATAACCTGTCTACAGTGATGTCATAGAAGTACCAAGTGGGATATCTGGGAAAAGGTAGCATTTAAATACACAAGTGGGGAAATTTCTGGTTAGTGACTACAATTCCTCTAAGAGCCTAGGTCTTAGATGTGGATAAGGGAGAGTTATGACCCTACAACCAAGTCAAAGTATTTTTAATCCAGGAAAAGTAGAATCATCTTTTAGGCCTTTGGAACAGACTAACAAACAGAATTTGGAGGGAGTGGTGGACATACACCAGACTCTCAGAAATTGCCTTTTGAGTAGGAGTGGAGGTCTCTTGACACTGAGACTTATGATTGGAGAAATCCAATTTGAAGTTCTATAACAGAGTAGGTAGTGTGGAAGGGATATACTTCACAGTAAGAGGAATTTATTTTACTTCTTGGTCTCTAAGACTTTCTTGTGAAGTAATAGGGACTACTCTGACTTAGGAAAAGAACCTCTTGTAAAGAATAGAGTGGCTTTTACTAGATACTTTTAAAGTCTAGGATTTCTGTGTGTTTCATTCCATTATCTTGAAAGTTGGAAGGAAGGACTAACGTAGTGAAAGCATGGAAATAGTGGCCATAGCCTTTATGTCTTCTAACATTTTAAGAAAACATAGGGTCTGTTTTTTGCTACTCATATTAAATTCTCCAACTAATGTTTTAAACTCAAATTTTAGATTCTTCTTTGGAGGAAAGCAGACTCTTCACTGTTTACAAGGTTATTTTTGAGTTGCAAAATTCTGTTTCTTCCCCGTATTCCCCCATTCAGTTTTGGCCGTCACAATCAGAAAGCTCGAGGACACTTTTTTCTTGCATCTGTAGTGGAAACCTTAGCAGTAGATAATAACTGCTCCAGGTTCTGTTAAATAGATGCATTCTCTAACCAATATTTATATTTCAAAGGATCTTGCATTTTAAGGAAAAGATTCACTGTAGAATTTTTAAATAGTTATTAAAGTACACATTTGTATATCACAAATTATTTTGAAGTGACTGAAGAGAAATGGAATATACATATAAAGAGTTAGAAGCCACTTTAATTGGCTGTCAATTGGAGAGCAATCAGAAACTAAGATAAACTTCTCTTAAGGCAAAATGTGAGTCAACTGGAAAACCAGATTTGTTTTACAAAAATTCTCACAGACGTAATATCAAGCATGCTTGTACTGGTATTGTGTAATGTTGTCATTGATCACTTCTCTTCGTCTTGTTGTTTTTATGTAGTTGATTCCACAAGATATTGTTGTTGGTAATGGGAAGTCAGCTTTCAGTGACAGTTCATACGATAAGGGTCCCCTCCTTGGGTAAGGAGCTTGCATCAAAGATAGTCATCAAGCATTTGTTTTTATAATTTCAAATCAGTGTTCAACATTGACAACCTATCAAGTAGAAAAATAATGGTACCTTACCTTTATATAGCGTATGTTTTATGAAATTTCTGTGTGTTTCTTTATAGGTGAGTTCAGTGTTATATTTGGAACTTTGTGTTTCTTTTTTTTTTTTTTTTTTTTTTTTTTTTGAGACTGAGTCTGGCTCTGTCGCCCAGGCTGGAGTGCAGTGGCCGGATCTCAGCTCACTGCAAGCTCCGCCTCTCGGGTTTACGCCATTCTCCTGCCTCAGCCTCCGGTTAGTCATTTATAAATAATACAGAGGCTATCCATTACCTTATTTTTTAAATTGCAAGTGTCCCTGTTTAGACTGGTATAATATATATTTGCTTGTGGAATGAGAAATGGGATTAGTTTCCACACTTTTTGAACAATGTTTGTTATTAAGTGAAAGAAAAAAGAAAGAAAAGCAAAAAAGAAAGATAAGGGCCCCAACTTAAAGCCTGCCTTCATTATCCGTAAGTACCCACTCTTTTTGTCTAGTCAAAACCCTTTACATAAATGCAGTGATACGATCCCCGTGTGTCGGGCACTGTGCTAGTCACGAGATACAAAATGGAATGGAATATGGTCCCCACTTTTAGGGAGTTTGCAATCTAGTTCAGGAGATGGACCATTTCACCATCAACTATTTTTCAGTTTGCTCAATGCTATTACAGATTGGTTTATTTAAAGTGCATTTTCAGAGTCTAGTGGAGGTTGAACAATTCTGCTTGACTAGAAAGAGAGAGCTGGATAATACTTCACAGGAGCCCTGACATTGGAAGTGGGTTTTGGAAGGTGAATTGGGGTTGAGAAGGGGATGAAGAAATTAGTAAAGCTTATGTTGGACCTATAAGCCACAGCCTATCAGACAACTGCTGTGTCTGGCGCATGAAGTAGGTGGGAGCCGGGCTTCCGCTGAGATGCGGTCTGCAAAGTTAGGGTGGAAGCTGCTTATTGATCATAGGGCAGCAGAAGGTGGACAGGAATTCATGCAGTAATGGAGGAAAGGTGTGTGAGAGACAGAGACATGGGAGAGATGAACTAGGCAGAGACACATTCCCTGCACAGTCTTACTTAAATTTCACATTAGAAGCACATAACGATTTTTTGTTGTTGTTGTTCAATTCAATTTCACAGGAATTTGCCGAACATTTAATATATGTTTAAAAAGAGGTCATACAGGGCTATATTTATGTGACATCACCATGGGTGTGAATGATATCTCTCAGGAAGACCATGCAGAGAAAAAACAAACTGTAGCAGGGTGGGTAGGGGAGGAACTGACATAAGAGATAGTCCAAAATAGCATGATTGACAAGGTAGGAAGAGACCCAGGGGAGAGTAGCTATGGAGGCCAAGGGTAGACATTCAGGAAACTAGGAGTGGTTAACGATGTCACAAGCTGCAAAGTGGTAAAATAAGAAGAAAACTGCAAGTTGACACTTAGAAGATAGTTATGAGTGGGATACGGAGCAAGTAGGCAGTGGGGGTCCTGGGGATGGAGGGTAGCAAGGAGCCATCTCCCAATTTCACCTAGAGCTGACCCTGTACAAAGGAGCCTTATTTAAGGCGATTTGAATACTTTGTTAACAGCTTTTAGAAAAGGTTGGTTGAGGACGGAGATTGAAGCTCTTGGCTTAAATTAAGGTTCTGGATTATTTATGGATTTAATTTATCCCTGTGATGCATGTCCCCAGTTGACACAAGCTATCAAGTGTTAGCAGCATTCTTTTCTTCTTGAAAAAGTAGGAAGAATATTTAATCATAACTGAGCTGCACTAATAGAAATTTTAATAAAACTGGGCTGAGCTAGGGCTGGGAGGTTTCATAAGCAATCAGAGAGTGTGAATGTTCCTCTGGGTGCTCTCTGTGCACTTGGCGTAATTCTTAGGACTGAAATATAGTATTTAATCCAAAAAGCTCACAGAGTTTTCATAAATGCAGTTTAATTTAAAGTCTATGCAAGCACATGCGGTACATAAAGCACAACTTTCTGGGACTTTTAAGCCTCTCTACAACTTAGATAAAAGTTAAAAGAATAAAATCTTTGATAAATTTGGTAGCATGCTCATTTAAATTGTTTACCTTCAATGGAAATCCAAGTAAAGATTGAAACTCCACCTGCCTTTCTACATACTCAGTTTTTCCTTGAGGATAAATAAGAAGACCTGAAGAATTATTGCCATCTGGAGCTTAGAGGTCATCTAGTACAGTGTCTTCATTTTGCAGTGAGGAAACTTAGAGCCACAGAGGAGAAATGCCTTTTCCAAGGTGCATTACTGTTAGCGTCAGTGCTGGGAAAAGAATTAAGGTACTTGCAGTAGGGTGAAACCCCACATTGCTACTATTGCTGGCAATAAAAAAAAGCAATATGACTCAAACACTACAGATTCTTCCAATTCCTCCTTCAGACCTCTTTAATCCTGCTAGAGTTTTCTTTCCAAAAACAAATCTGATTGCATCATTCCTTCCATGTTAAAGTCTTCAGTGGCTCCTCTGAATAGTAGCCAGACCCCTACCTATTTCTGTGGTCATATGTACCCAACCACTGACCCTCATGGGCTACTTAACCATGTGCAGTCCTGGGACTCATCTTCTCTCATGCCTTTTCATTATGTCTTCCTGGGAGACCCGTCCACCTCCCTGGTACTTAACAACTCCTGTTCATCCTCCAGAATTCAGCCTTGTACTGCCACCTCCCAGAAGCCTTCCTGCACCTTCTCCCTTTGTGCTCCCATATTCTATGCGGTTGTATTTCTGTTATACCTGCCATGCCGATTGACGACTGTTTGCTTATATGTTTGACTATTTGCTTACGTGTTTGACTGTTCAACTAGAAGATCCTTGAGTACAGAGAGAATGTTTTACCCATTTTGACATCCTGAGTATACAATGCCTGGGGTGTATAGTGTTCAGTAAGTGCTTATGGAATTGAATTGAACACTAACAACAAATGTAGAGAATTGTGAGTCTCTAATAGAATATTTAGATGAGAGTATATCCTATGAGCTCTCAACAGTTTGAAACTAGACTAGTTCGTCCACCTCTTCTGCCAGTTTTCCATAACCTTTGGAGAGACTGGTCAACTTGTTATTCCCTAGGGACACCATATGCATTTATTCTTCCCACTGTGTCTTTGTCCATGACATTGTCTCTGACTGGCAAGCCCCTCATTGTTTATTTAGCAGTTATTGACTACCTTTGTGTCTGACATTGTGTTGGGCTCTTATCTTTTCCTTCCTAAACAGGCCTCTACTGTTTGAGGCCTCCTTAAGTTCTACTCACACTTGTATCTTCTTCTAATCAATGGTCTCAGTCCTCATCACTTTACTTCCTATAGGTATGGCACATTTGATATTTAATAAATGCTACCTTTTATGGTTATTTTTCATTCTGGGCATATTACACACCTGTTCAACTAAATTATAAGGCTCTTGAGGGCAGAGCTGTATTTTCAGCAGCAAACTTTATGTAGAGTCTTAATACATGTTGGTCAATGATCGAGAGGACTTGGGGGGCACATTTTTATGCTGAGGCTCTGTCACTGTGCAGTGTGTTTGTGAGGATGCTATTCATGGAGACAGGTTAGGATGGCTGTGGTCAGGGATTCTGGAATTGAAGGGCAACTTTGGGAAGCATAATTGTCCGAGTTCATTAAAAGTAAATATCTCCCAGATGGAAAGATTAGATCATGTAGACATTTCCCCAAATTGCAGTGATTTATAGGCTTAATACCATAGCAATTAAAATCTGATTGGGATGGGGAATAATTTATCCGAAAAAATAAATAGAATTTACAAAGGAAATTCTCAAAAAGCATATTGTGAGATATTTAGCCTTTAAAAAGCTACAATTATTAAAATATTTTAGTACTCATTCACAAATTAAAAAATATTTTTCTTTTGTTGTTTTATCTATGCGTGCATGTTTTGTATTATACTATCATGCAAATGTAAAAATTGCCTGTAAACAATCTCATTTTGATCTGAGTCTTCATTTGAGGTAATGGTGGAAAAAAGCTTTAATATGCTTTCCTTCCCAAACACAACAGGGCAAGAAACTGGATTACAGTGAAAGAAAAGGCATTGAGAAGTATTTTTTTTTTTTTTTAAATCATGGTCCCTTCACATAAAAAATAATTATATTATTCCAGAGAGAACACAAAACAGAGGCAAAGGGCAGAGTTTTTCTATAGATATTGTTAGGATGTCCAGTTAGCCTTTTGGGGGTGGGGAGATGGGGAGAATCTAGTAAAATAAATACCAAATAGATTAAGTAATTAAGTATAAAAATCAAACCACAGTCCAGTGTGAAAAAAACCAACCGAAGATTTATCAAACTCTGGAGGGGGTATACTTTACATACGTGGGGCTCAGAAAGGGCTTAGTGATGGCTTCATTGCACGTGAAGATCTACAGTACTCATGCTGACCCTGTCCAGCACTGGGTCCCCAACGGCAACCGGCATATATCGGGTTCCACGGTTACTTGTAAGAATGTGGGGATGCATGGAGTGTAAATGAACGTGTAGACCTTCAGACTGATTGGCTTTGAGAGTTCTCTGTGTGCATATGTGTGTTTTGGTTCCCTGTGAACTCTAGAAAGAGGAGAGAAGAGGAAATGGCCTCATGGGACTTCCGTGTTACCACTTCTGACACTTCAGGGCTGTGTCATTCTTCATGTATTATTGGAAGGAGGTGCAAAGGAGGACAAGATCTCAGAACCGAAAGAGAGAGAGAAAAAAATGCAGCTCTTTTAAGAATGTAAGATGGGGAGTGGGATGTGGTGGGAGTGTATTTCTAAATGGTTTTTAAGCAATTTTAATCATCTTTCTATTTCTGTGGTGGCAAATAAAATGTCTGCCTCCCAGGCTTCATGTCTTTTTCTCTAGCTAAAAAGCACTTGTAAGCTGGAAAAGAAGCTCCTCCATCTGGATTTTTGTTAGTTTTATAACTGCTTCATTACAGACATCAATAGGCCCATTACACTGTAGTTATAGCTGGCTTAGTTGGCTTTCTGAGGACAGAGCTGTATCTGCCTGGCTTACCCTTGTATCCCCTCCACTTATCTATTACCTATTTTAGAGTAGAAACTTGCAAACATTTGTGGAATGAATAAATAAATGCCTATTGTGTATCTTCAGAGAGTAGTAAAGACCTCTAAGACATAACCCTTGATTTGGAGTTTATCATGTGAAAATATCTGACCTTTATTAACACTTACTTTGTGACATTGTGTTTTCAGAGAACGCTCACTATTAAACTTTCTTACATTAATTAGCCTTAGAGACATACGAATCCAGAATACATTATAGTCATTTGTCTTGGACTTGTTCATGTACTGAGTTCATTGTTTTATTTTGAGCATAGCTCCTTCTTCCCCTCTGTACTGTAAAGTTATTAATAGAAATAGGAGCTTCCTAGCTTCAGTGACATGCCTGAGAGGGATGTTCAAAAGAGATAGAAGGATTCATCTCCTAAGTAATTTGTATGCTTGGAGTACCACTCCTTAGAAACCCTGCTCTTTGTTGCTAACATGGTTCATGATAGGGCTGGCATGCAGGAGTGAAGGCAACCAGGGAAGACAGGGAGAAACGGGAGCCTAGAACTAAAGCCCTCCTGTCCCCACCCCAAGACTAGGCAGGTGTTAAGGGTGGGCCAGGTGGAGGCATTAGCTAGCAGTGGGAAGAAAGAACAAGGCAAGTAGGCAGACCACAGCACCCAAGCAGTCTTGAGGCAGTCCTGGAAGAGGGTGTAAATGTAGACAGTAGGCGGAAAGGCATCTGGGAGATGAGTTAGTGTGGTGGTTAAGAATAGTAGGTTTTGGAAGCAACTCAAGTGTCCATCAGTAGATGAACTACAGACCGTAACTCCCTTGTCCTCTGCCTTCCACTTTGGTTTGTCCAATGGACACTGGCAGCAGGTGATAGGAGGGTTACAGGAGAGAATCCTCCAGCTCCTTGCCCACTGGGCTGCATACTGGCAGCCACTGTGTCCCTGTAGTACTTTCTCCTGTGGCTAAAGCTCTCTCAGAGATTGCCTGTGTGGGGTTAGTGATGATAATCACTTCCTACTTTTGTTAACCTGCGGTGCCTCCCCATCTCTTATTGGTTTCATTAAGCCTGTCTGCGCCTCTGTACAACTATGCTTGATTAAACTCTCTCCAGAGAGCCCCGTGTTTCCTGCTGGGTTCCTGACTGTTGCAGTGATACAGTGCTATTACCAGAAAGAAGGGAATGGATGCAGGGCAAACAATAACAACAGATGCCTGGCAGCAACTGATGCTGACCCACTACGGCCCCCTGGATTGTAACTCTCCAGTCATCTCCCACGGACGGGATTGGGCCCACAGCTCTCCAGTTACCCCAGATGTGGGAAGAGAAAAAAAATTGGAAAAAGAGAATCTAGAAGGGCCTGACAGCAGCCCAGAATGCCCAGAGAGGAGTTTTGTCCTAAGTGTTTGTACAGATATTCCTCTAAAAGGAAGGACTCCTTACATTTCTGTTGGGAAGTCAGGTACTTTCCGTTTCCCTAGTGTGGACGAGGAGGTGGTGGTCCTACATTCTAAAAGAATTGCAGTTCAGAGTGTCATGGGCCTTTTGAATTTAAACTGTCTTCATGATTTCTTTTAAAGAAGATTGGATTGAAAACCAACTCCCAAATCAGAGGAGTATCTTCTGTCAAGACTATGTAGTCAGTCTTGACTGCATTGTTAGCATCCTGCAAATTGTGAAGTGACAAACACTCTTGTTTCTGAACTTTCTATTTTAGCCATTCCTTCTTGTGTGTCATTCCAGAAAACAGGCAACACATGGATGTGAAGTGGGAGACTTTCTTAATGTCATGTCAGCTCAGAGGTGTCCCTTGTGCCAGTCTCTGAGCATGGGGTGACACTTCCAAACAGGTTATTACTCCCATGAGTTATTGGGTTGCTAATCACCCCATTTACAGAGTGATCCCATTACATTACCCTGCAGTGTTCATTTAAGGGCACTTAGACCAAAGCCCATGTTTAAGAGTGCTCCCTTGTCTGTTTCATCTTGGGGTTTAAATTGAATTCTCTAATGTTGGTAGAGCAACCTGAATCATTTCGTAATTCAGCTAAAAATAGCAGAGGGATCATAAATGCAGACCCCTTTCTCGATGTGAGTACTATCATGGGTGGGGAAAATGCATAGTATTTGCTGGGAGAGGCCACTTAAATTCCCTTTTGGTTTCCATTAAAGTCCTGCATGCGTTGTACTCAGTCACAACTGCAGGCTTAGATGTCAGAACACTCATTTTCATAAATAGACCTGGAAAACAATCACATTCAACCCTTGCTGTTTTGAACTCTAGAGTAACTTTAGAGAACACACTATTTTAACTAACACTTACTTATAAAAGTTAAGGTCAAAATTCCAGACAGTTTGTTATTCAATTATAGAAGGAAATCAGGGATTTCTTTTATAAGGTTTTCTGCTGCTGCTCCTGTCTCTTTTGAGTATGTGTGTGTATGTGGGAGTCAAGGTTAGCCTTGTTAGGTAGGCTATTTTTATTTAAATGTGTTGAAGTCTACAATAAAACATTATATAGACATTCCCCAAGTTGCAGGCGTGATGGTTTCAAGGTTACTTCATGGAGCTGGAGCACTGGCTGTGCAGGCCCTGAGGGTCTGTGGTCCCAATGGGGTGGCTGTGGCGTGCTCCATGGCATCTGGAGGTGGTGTTCCTACTGATGATGAGCTGACGACTGGATTGGAGATGCAGGTCATGATGGTTGCAGGGAAGGGACTGGACCTATATAGTGTATTACCCCCAAAGGCAGTTTCAGACACCAAGGAAGACTCTAATTTAGTTTCCTCCATCACCAACAAGAGTATAGCGGGCTGCATCTGTGAAGAGGACAACAGTGCTGTCATCTGATTTTGGCTGCACAAAGGCAAGACCCAGCAGCAATGCCCTAGCTGTGGAAGCCATTATAAACTGCGCCCCACCAGGTGGCCCACTGAGCCCATGCACGAAGTTACTCAGAATGTGCTGTAAAGTTTCTTCTTTCCAACTAAGACTAGCTCTTGTATTGGCTGATATACCAGATCAGGCTGTATACCTGATCTGCGAATGTTTCCTGTATATGTGGTACCAGTTACAACATAACAACTCCTCCCCTACCTTCCCCACTGGCAAGCTATTCTGCTCTGCTCTCCTTTCCTTCTTGCCATTCATTAGCTCCAGAGAGCAATCTTGGGGTTCTTGGACTCTAATGCCAGCTAAAGTCTGACTTAGGCACATTTCTGACCTACTTACCTCTTCTCCATGACTTTCCTTCTTTCTTTTGAGATAATTATTCATGTAGAATAGCTTTCATTGCCTTATCTTTCCTTTCTTTTCGAATTTTTACTCAATTTTTTGAGAAAAGCAAGTTTTTTTCCTTTTCATTTTCTCCCCATTTCTGCGTTTTCCAAGCTAGGAGACAGGTGAAAATAGGCAACAGTCCATCTTTGGTGGGAGCTGACCTGGGCCAGTGTGCCTGCCTCAGGAAGCCGTCTAATAGCCTTTAGTTACCTTGCTCCTCCTTACCACTAGGAGTCCTGAGTGACCCTGTTCATAGATGCTAAAGATCAAAGCAATGCTGGTGATGCATTTGAACTGAGAAAAGCAAAACTACCCACTTGGGAGGGAAGGGTGAGGGGCATCGGTCACATTAGCTGTGAATAGCATGTCTTGAAATTTCTGTAAAGGCCTCTTCAGAATTCCAGAATTTCTACCTTGGTCTTCATCTTCTTCAAATTAAATATGCATTTTATTTTACACTATTATTCAAGATATATGGAAAAAGTAAAACAGGTTCTTAATTGATTTTTATTATTTTCTACTTTCTTTAATTGTCATTAGTGTGGTAGTTTACTGCTTTTTATTGCAATTGCATAGCATTTCAGTTATATTAGTGATTAAATAAGCCTTTGTGGTATAGCCTATAAAATGATCTCTATAGGGAAAGTAAACTCTAATCTTTAACACCTAACTTGTGAAAGAAATTTTTAGAAGGCCACTGGATTGTAAATAGGAGACCCACTCCATAGCATGGTATGTGTAATGCAGATGATCTTTATTAAGCCCACCCTCCATTCTGTCAAGACCCAAGAGCTCATTTAATGTCAAACGAAAAAGACATTTCTTTAGAATTGAATTGACTTTTAATTCCCTATAGAAATTGAGGGCTTTTCCTTTAAGTCATGTTGACTGTCATGACTTTGAGTTGTATACAAAGGCCATATTCATGGATGTTTGTGGGATTTAATATGGTATAGAAACCCAGTCAATTTTCTAAAAAATATAAATACACACACAGTTTGTGGGCTTTTTTTTTTTTTTTTTAATTGGAGATGTTAAAGAACTATTGTAGATCTGCTTTTGGGCTAGTGTGAATAATTTGCCAACATTTACCCTGTTTCACTTCTCCTAGCCCAAGTTACCACTATCCTTGGTAGGTGAGTGGTTCTCAAATTGTTCTTTGTAGACCATATATCTATTTCAGTTCTCTGGGCTGCTTGTTAAAATGCACATTCCAGGGAGATATCCTACACCTACATCTTCTTACTTGGAATTTTTGGAGTTGGAGTTGGGAAAATGGAATGGTTAACAGCTCCCTAACTGATCTTTATGAACTCTAGAGTTTGAGAAGAATTGATCCAGACTGTCTTTCTCAGAATTTACATGGTTGACAACGAATGTGATGATAATGGTCCATTTTGATTCAGGGCTTTGTTTTGCTGGATCTCCGTTTTCTGGATTTTTGACTTCTTCTTTGGAGTAGATTTGTATTAGTTTTCTAGGGCTTCCACAATAAAATACCACAGGTTGGGTGGCTTAAATAACAGAAATGTATTTTCTCACAGTTCTGAGAGAGACTAGAACTCCAAGATTAAGCTGTCAGCAGGGTTGATTTCATCTGGAGGCCTCTGTCCGTGGCTTGTAGATGGATATCTTTGTCTTCATGTGGTCTTTCCTCTGCGTATGGGTATTGTTTGTGTCTTAATCTCCTCTTCTTATAAGGATGCCAGTCATATTGGATTAGGGCCTGTCTGTATGACCTAATCTTACCTTATTTATCTCAAAAGCCTGTATATCCAAATACAATCCCATTCGAAGGTACTGGGTTAGAATTTCAACATATAAATTTTAGTGGGAAATAATTCATCTCATAACAGTCTAGATCTCAAAACATGATGCGAATAAGTGAAAGATGAACACTTGATTTCATCTCAAGTTTCTTTCCCCATCCTGGCTCTGTTCATTCGAAGGACGTCTACTACTGATTGGTCTCTCTATTGGTCTCTCTTGTCTAAGGCAGCAGAAGGGAAGTAGGGACAATGACAACTTGCTTTTCATTGGCCCTGTTCCTCATAAGGTTTGTTTCTTTGCTTTAGGCTCAACTGTTATATAATGACTAAGGGTGGCAGTTCTCAAAGGGAATCTCAGAAGTAAAAACTCTTGTAATAATATTAAGAAGATATTCTTTGCCTTTTTTATTGGGTGACATTTGCACTGATTCTGTAGAAGCAATAGTGGCTAAAACTGTTGGAGCTTTAGCATGACTTAACGCAGTAGGACCAAACTGTATAGTAATCTTTATAATTTCACCACTGTGCATTTGCACTGCAGAAAAAAATGTCTGTTTCACTTAAGAATGCCCTTGATGAAATACTAAAAATTATTAAGTTTGTTAAATCTTAACCCTCGAGTACACATCGCTTTAGTATTCTGTGTGATAAAATGAAAAGTATGCATACAGCACTTTTGCTCCATTCAAAGTTTCAGTGGCTGTTTTGAGGAAGAGCACTGTGCAATTGAATTGTGAGCTGAAATAGTCTCTTTTTTCATAAAAGACCATTTTATCTTGAAAGAACAAGAGATGAACTATGATTATTTAGATTCAGGTGGCTGGCAGATATGTTTGCAAAAATGAATGAAGTAAGTGTATTACTTCAAGGAAGCAACTGATGGTATTTGTTGCCTGTGATAAAATTCAAGCTTTCAAGAGAATATTAGAATTTTAGAAAGCTTGTATCTGTTACTATGAGCTTAATAGCTTATAAGCAGTTGAAGATTTTTTCAATGAGATTCGTTATTAACGAAATGTGATTTTGGGGATATTATATAATGAAATGGGTCAACATATGGGAATTCTACATAACTCACTGAACCAGTGTTTTCAAAATGACCAATACAAGATGCTACAAAAGATCTATTCAAACTGTAAGATAGACCAACACATTTTAATGTAACAGAGTATAAAATGTTATGGTATGATGTTCATGCAGATTGTATATTGCTACTTAACCCTTAAGAAATTACCACTTGCTAAGTTTTGGCATATTATCAGAGAAGAATATCCACAATTTTCTGAAAGGATCATTACAAATACTCTTTCCTTTTCCAACCTCATATCTGAGTGAGGCTGGATTTTCTTCATTTATTGAAAGCAAAAACCTATCAAGATAGATGAAATCAAAAGCAGTTATGCGAATCTAGCTATCTTCTTTTTAAGCTAAACATTAAATAAATTTGCAAAAATGTAAATGTCCTCTCACTATTTTTTTCTGTTTTGGTGTGTACATCAAATATGTTTTTTTAACATGTAGTGAACTTATTCTTGCTATTTTAAGATGAATTAATAAATACATGTTTAAAAATTTCTCAACTCCAATTTCTAATAAGGTGAATATTAGTAGATATAACCCATAAAAACAAAAGCTTTTTGGCAACTTCAATACTTTTAAAAACTATAAATGGACTTTGAGACTAAAAAGTTTGAGGACTGCTTACTTAGGAAGACATTTTTCTAGCTATGTTGCAGCAAATGATTTAGAGTTAACTTTGATTCATAGTATGTTTAAAGAAAAATATATTCACTATGTGAATACTAAATATAGTAAGCTTTACTTGCTTTTTTCTCATTGGGAGAAAAATCATAATAATGTTCCATATCAAAATATTCTCATGCATGGCTTAATGCCTGGTTTACCTTTGCTAATCCCAGATCAGTTTAGATAATCATGAACAAACTGGAAGAAAAAGAAGCCCTGTATAAGAACTAATGTTTTTGAGAGCTTTTTTCAATGTAATGAAAATTTGTTTAACAGATTAAAATCTGCCCTATAGAAGCGCACTTGGAAATCTTCCCATAAGCATATTCTTTTCTTCATTCTGCCTGTTTTGTTGTGTTCCAATTTATAGGACATTTGTTTCCTTCCTTTCCTTCTCTTTTTTCTTTCTTACCTCTCCTTTCACTCACTTTCTTCCTTTTTTCCCTTTCCTTTATTAGAGCTGCGGGCATTTCTTTATATGCTGCAGTTTTTGGTTTCTGCCAGTGTCCTCTAAGAAAAGATGCTGACCTGGTAAAGATGAACAAGGCATTGTCAAAGTGTAGGTCAGTCTTTGCATTCTCAGCTCTAGTACTTAAGTAGTATATAAATTTCAAATTTCAACACTGGAGTCTGTGCTGTGTTTCTAGTCTTAGATTTCTAGATGCTATGAAGGAAGTTTAGGGGAAAGGATTTTAACTTAAAACTTATACCTTCTATAAGAAGAAATGACTTCAAAATACATTGTACTACTATACTGTGTTTTTCATAGATTTCTTTCTCATTTTTTCCTTTAGTCTAAAAGTCATTCCCGAGTTGGCCTGAAATCAAGCACCAAGCAAAAGGTATGTTTTTTCTTCTATATTGTTGCTTTAAAAAATAATTATTTTGGGTGGGTGCTTTTTTTTTTTTTTTTCCCCTCCTGAAGAGAATGACTTGTCTTTGGACAGCCAGGGCATACCCAGAAACAAAGTAGTTCTTATTCTCATTTGCTTTGCCTTCATAATAGCAAAACTGAAATTGGAAAGGGATCCTTGAAATGAAATGTAATTTGAGGGAGATTCTTGAAACCCAGTGACAGAACCGGAGAATTTTCCCATGACTTACAAGCAATTCTGAAAGCAAGGTCAGAAGATACTGTACTATATTCAGCTCTTTTATTTTCTAAGCACTTCACAGTGAAGGAATTTGTTCCTATCTCAGTTCATATTTTTACTAAACTTTATTCTCTCAACATTTCTTGTGGAGACTGACCCTCACTCATGACCTGTGATGAATTGGTTAAAACACAAGCTCTGAGAGTCAGAAAGAATTGGTTTCAATTCTTGGTTCTGCCACTTTGCTATGTGATCTTGAACATATTTGTGTAGAGAAGATGATCATACCCACTAGGGTAGTATATGTTAAGGAGAAAATGAGATAATATATGTGAAAACACTTATATCCCACTACCTGGTGTAAAAGAGCCTTTTAATAATTTTGAGGTTCTATATTTTATTGATAGTTTAGAAATTCAAACAATTGAAAACTTGAAATTTCAAAATATTAATTTTCAAATGCACATGAATACACGCATACACACTTAAATTATGTTAATTCCTGGCGATACATAGGACAAGTTCAGAGAAGTTCATGTTTAACTTTAGAGAGGTTCATATTTACATATTCTTCCAGTGTAGAAGTTTACACTGATGGGAGTACTTGCCTAGCCTTTCAGAATAATGGACACAGTAACTCAGAACACCTTTCTTGATGCCAATTGTCAGAGAAAAAAACACTGCAAAAATTCAGAGCATCTAAGAGGTGCTGAAGAGGATTAAAAGAAGCAACATATGTGGAAGCACTAAGCCCGTGCCTGTGTCAACAGTCGCAGTTTTTGTTGAAGAAACATTATGTTGGTCGGGAAGATGGACAGACCCAGGTTCCCACCCAGCTCCAATACTTACCACATAAAAAGAGCTAACATTGATATGGCAAGCCCTATACTCCAGGTACAATACTAGCATTTTACGATGAACTCATTTAATAGTCTCAGTGACCTAATGAGGTAGGTGTTCTTGTTTCTCAGGGTTTGTCAGGAGAATACCACACCAATTATTGGAAAAGGGACTATAACTGGTTAATCGGTTGTCATGTTTTAACAAGGTAATGAAAAGGGTAAAAAGAAGGGTTGAAAGAGAGCTGTAAGGTATCAGGTAGGTAGCAGGCAATTCCAGGGAGCAGCTGCCGTCTCCAGGGCTGAGGGAGCAAAGTAAAGAGCTGGGATTACTAACACCTCCTAGACACTTGGAAGGGCCCCACAGAGCTGAAATTCAGACCTCTGAGGAGGGGGCAGGTGCCAGTGTCCCTGAGGGGCACATAATGAGGCTGATTCTGGAAAAACTGCAAACTGACTCAGTGACTCTGTAGCAGGGAAAAGAGGATGGTATTGCCGAAGCGAACTTCATAGGAAGTGCAAAGGAAGGAGCAAGTTCTATGTTCCTCCTCCGGCTCTGCCCCTCTTGCTAGCGCCCCTACTGTCAGATGTTACAAGAAGCAGCTGACTCAGCAGAAATATGGTTCTCAGAGTTCCAGCCCCAAGCATCACAAAGCAGATTATAGAAAGGTGGGCTTGGAGATGAGCGATGATAATTTAGTAACTGGCACAATCATTAGCTCCATTTTTCAGATGAAGAAACCAAGGTACAAATATATTAAGCTATGTTTGTCCAGACACACACAGCTAGGAAGAGGCAGAGGCAGAATTTAAACCTAGTCAGTCTGGATCCAAAAGTTTATGCTTTTAACCCCTTAAACAAGTGACTATGGACAGAAATACTTTTCTGCGTCCTTTTTAAAATGGAGATAATACTTCTTAATGTGTAGGGATGTCGTAAGGGTTAAACAAAACAATATAAGATATGTGCCGATCATACTTCTTGGCACATAGTAGGTTCTCAGTAAATACTAATTCTTGCTAAATATATTTTTCTTGTTTCAAGTATGAGAAGTTCATTTTGCCTTGGTGACTTTATGTGTAGTTTTAAAAGTATCTATATTGCGTTTGCCCTGGAGTGGTTCCATTGCCAGTGAGTTGTTTATTTAATTGATTATTATTTCTCCAACTTTACGTATTTTAAAGTTTTCTGTGTTGGAAAGTAAACAGCAGAGAAAAGTTCATCCTGGAGCTTGATCAGCGGAGGCTTTATTGAGGATGTCCTTAAAAACTGAAAATTTATCAGGGCCTATGTCAGAGCACAGAACTGATCTTTCACTTCAGATTTTAAGCAGTGGGAGAAATCATTAAACTTATTCAATCTTTATTTAATGCAACAATTATTTATTGGTGGCTAATTATACTGAATGCTGTGCTGGCCATCAAGGGTTATATAAACACTGATAGATGGACCCGGCTTTCAAGTCTGTTTCTTACAATTTAGTAGTGAGTATGATGCAACATCTCAGCTGCACATTCTCCCTCACTCTTTTTCATCTTGGCAGGTGTGTTATGTGTGTGTGTCTTGCTACATAGATGTAATGCTATCTTGTGGGTAAAATATCTATTAGGCCTACTACCGAGTTGACCTGTGTCCAAGGGAGATTAATGGGTGTAGGGAGGTATGAGGGGAGGGCAGCTGCCTCTCCTGAAGGACAGTCATTCATTAACTGGGGAAGAGACAAGTGTCAAACTAGACACAGGGAATTAATGGGAAAGGCTGAGAGGCCAGGCACACTGGAAAGCTCTTGGGTCCCTGGTGGTAGGTGGTAAGAAGTTTGCATGCAGGGATGTGAGAGTTAAAGGGTCCAGGCTGGATGCCATGATGCTTAATGGGCCTTTTTGCTCTAACGTGGTTGATAGCTTGGGAGACAGGGTCTAGGACAGCCAAGACCTTAGAGTCCTGGTAGTAGGTAACTGTGATAAGATCAGGAACCTCTTTTATATAAGTCAACCTTCTTAAAAATGGTTTATTCCCCCTCTCTGTTTACTTTCTTTTGTTTAAAAGTGCCAACTGCCTGAGTAGCCCTAAATGAACTAAGGGAAGAGCTTTGTGTGGTACTTCAGTCAGAACATTAAGGGGAAGCTGGCCTTAGAGGCCAGCAAGTTCTAGTGTTGATGTCCAAGATCCTCATGAGCAAATTCCAAGGCCATAGTCATGTGGTCAAGATCTTGTAGTTTTTTCTGGAAATTCTGGAAAAATTAAAAAGGTTAGGTTTCATGGAGATATATTTTGTAGGACACGGAAATACCCAAAACCTGTCCTTGATCCCTGTGGCTCAAGAGAATCAGAGGAAAGTAAATGAATACAGGACCAAAACTTGCACATGAATATTGTTTCCCTAATGTAGAACTTCAGTGAACTGTGCTGAGAGAAATAGAAGACTTTTGTCTCCATTCCATAAAATCTACTCACTGCTCCCTAAGTATCTTTTCAAGAGTAATAACAATAGTAAAATAGTATGCAGTCAATGCTCTGGTTGCTTTACAAACAGTCAGTGGCTGTATTGTTTTCATTAAAATTTTTTTTTCAGATTATACTTCATTTTTAAGAGCAGTTTTAGGTTCACAGCAAAATTGAGTGGGAGGTACACAGATTTCCTGAATACCCTCTGCCCCTTACCATGCATAGCCTCCTGCATTGTCAATATCTCCCACCAGAGTGATACATTTATTACAACTGATGGGCCTGCATGGACACATCATTATCACTCAAAGACCTTACCTTACATTAAGATTCATTCTTGATGTGTTAGGTCATTCTTGTGTTGCTATGAAGAAATACCTGAGACTGGATAATTTATAAAGAAAAAGGGTTTAATTGGCTCATGGTTTTGCAGGCTGTACAAGCATGGTGCTGGCTTCTGCTTGACTTCTGGGGAGGTCTTAGGGAGCTTGGCAGAAGGCGAAGTGGATCAGGCATGTCACATGGTGACAGCAGGAGCAAGAGAGAGCAAGGGGGAAGGTGTCACACACTTTTCAACAGCTAGTTCTTGTGAGAACTCACTATCACGAGAACAGTACGAATGTGATGGGGCTTAACCATTCATGAGAAATCTGGCCTCATGATTCAGTAGCCTCCCACCAGGCCCCACCTCCAACATTGGGGATTACAATTCAACATGGGATTTAAAGGGGACAACATCCAATCTATATAACTTGGTACATTACACTATATGGGTTTTGACAAGTGCATAATGAATGAAGTGTATCATTACAGTATTATATAGAATAGTTTCATTGTCCTCAAAATCCTCTGTACTCTGCCTTTCATCCCTTTCTCCCCCCACGACTGACAACCACTGATCTTTTCAGTCTTCATAGTTTGCTTTTCCCAGAATGTCACATAGTTGGAATGATACAGTATGTAGCTTTCTCAGATTGCCTTCTTTCACTTAGTAATAATGCATTGAAGTTTCTTCCATGTCTTTTCATGGCTTGATAGCTCTGAACCTTTCAGCACTGAATAATATTTCATTGTCCGGATGTACCACAGTTTATCCATTCGTTCACTGAAGGACATCTTGGTTGCTTTCAAGTTTTGGCAATTATGAACAAAGCTGCTATAAGCATTCCTATTGGATGGACATAAGTTTTCAACCCTTTTTTGGTAAATACCAAGGAGTGTGATTGCTGGCTTCTATGGTAAGAGTATGTTTAGTTTTGTAAGAAACTGCCAAACTGTCTTTGTATTCTCATCAGCAATGAAAGTTCTTATGATTCCACATCCTTGCTAGCATTTGGTGTTATCAGTGTTCTAGATTTTGGTCATTTTGATAGGCATATTGTGGTATCTAATTGTTTTAATTTGCATTTGCCTGATAACGTGATATCTTTTCATATGATTATTTGCCATATGTATATCTTTTTTGGTGAGGTGTCAACTAAAGTCTTTGGACAATTTTTTAATCTGGTTGTTTTCTTTCTCATTGTGGAGCTTTGAGAGTTCTTTGCGTATTTTGGATAATAGTTCTTTATCATATATTTCTTTTGCAGATATTTTCTTTCCTGTCTGTGGCTTGTCTTTGGATTCTTTTGACAGTGTCTTTTACAGAGGAGAAAATTTTATTTTTAATAGTCCAGCTTATCAATTTTTTCTTTCATGGACCATGACTTCAGTGTTTTCATTCCACTTTTTTTTTCAGAAAGAAAATTGATTTACTAAAGCTTGTAGTTAATAGAGTGTTTTAAATATCCTCAGTCCCCCAGCCAAACATTTCACCATGCCATGGTGTTCTGTGAATTTGAGTTTACTATATCCTTTTTCCTATCAAACAATCTTCTCAGATCAGATAAATAAACTCACAGTAAGTTACACTTGATTTATATGAATTCAAGTCTAATATCTCTTAAGGGTATTTGCATTTTAATAGGTAGCAGAAGGGTACATGTTAGCAAGTAGGGTACATGTTTTGGTTGGTAGAAAGACCTCATCTTTGCTCTTAAAATTACATTGTTTACCTTCAAGATTAATTCAGCAGGAAACATTAATTGGTTAGATGACCTAGGGTCACAATGCATGTCATTGGTAGGCAGCCAGTACTCCAGTTTGGAGCACTGAGGCTGGCACTTTTGTATTCAGTCCTTGATCTTCCTCCAACCCCCATTCCCCATGAACCTCCTCACTTATGAGTGTAGTGTCCCTCATTCCCACTCAACCACAAACTCTCCTCCAAACAGAAGTTGTATTTTGTTAATATTTGTAATTTTCCCAACTTCATTCTCTTTTGCATCTAGTGTCTGAGAGTTTCATAAATATTGATAAGAACACCCTGTGCCCCCACTTTACAGGAGAGCAAACCATGCCATGAACAGTGGTGGTGCCTAATGTTAGTCTCAGGCCCCTGGAGAAGTAGCTTTTAATTTTTCTCGCTAAAGACTAAAAAAGGCTCTTGAACATTTCTTGTGTTATTCTTGTTTTCTCATTCGATTCTGATGCTCCATTAGCAGTGTTCTTTTGCCCTTCTAAGCTCTCCACTCAGTCTCCCCTCCCTTGCCCTCATTCGAAACCTCCTTCACTTTCAGCATCCTGCACCAGAGTGGTACATTTGTTATTATCAATGTAGTTATGTTGATGCTTCTTTATCACCCAGAGTCCATAGTAGTTTACATTTGGGTTTGCCCTTGGTGACTATTCTATGGGTTTTGATAAAGGTATAATGACATGTATGTATCCAATATTGTAGTATCGAACAGAATAGTTTCACTGCCTGAAATACTCTTGTGCTCTGCTTACTAATCCCCCCGATTTCTGACAACCACTGATCTTTCTAGTGTCTCCATTTTTTTTTTCCTTTGAGATGGAGTCTTGCTCTATCACTCAGGCTGGAGTGCAGTGGCATGATTCTGGCTCACCGCAACCTCCACTTCCCGGGTTCAAGCGATTCTCCTGCTCAGCCTCCTGAGTAGCTGGCATTATAGGCGCCTGCCACCATGCCTGTCTAATTTGTGTATTTTTAATAGAGGCAGAGTTTCACCACGATGGCCAGGCTGGTCTCGAATTCCAGACCTCAAATGATCCGCCTGCCTCGGCCTCCCAAAATGCTGACATCACAGGTTTGAGCCAGCGCACCCAGCTCTCTCCATTGTTTGGTCTGTTCCAGAATATCACATAGTTGGAATAATGCGGTGTGTAGCCTTTTCAGGTTGGCATCTTTTGTTTAGTAATATGCATTTAAATTTCCTCCATGTAGTTTCATGGTTTGATGGCTCATTTGTTTTTAGCACTGAATAATGTTCTGTTTTCTGGATGTATCATGTTTATTTATTCATTTACCTGCTGAAGGACATCTCGGTGTCTTTCAAGTTTTGGCAGTTATGAATAAAGCTGCTATAAACATCTATGTGCAGGTTTTTGTGTGGATGTGTTTTCAACTCATTTGGGTAAAATGAAGGAACACAGTTACTGAATCAATTTTTATTTATCTTTTTTTCCCAAAAATGACTCAGAGCCTTTGCTCCATTTCCCTCAAGTATCTGCTCCAATTTTTGTGTTTCCTCACTTGTGCTTCCTTGGTTTTGGCCATGTGTTTCCTGCACTAGGTCTCCAGAGTCCCCAAGAATGATCTACGTCCCCTTGGAGGAATGTCAGAAAGAGTGAGATGCTCTCTAACAGTAATGCAGGGAAGGTTTTTTTTTTTTAAATTTTTTGAGGCAGAGTCTTACTCTGTTGCCAGGCTGGAGTGCAGTGGTGTGATCTCGGCTCACTACACCCTCCGCCTCCTGGATTCAAGTGATTGTCCTGCCTCAGCTTCCTGAGTAGCTGGGACTACAGGTGCCCCCCACCATGCCCAGCTAAATTTATTTTTATTTTTATTTTTAGTAGAGACAGAGTTTCACCAGCGTTGGCCAGGATGGTCTTGATCTCTTGACCTCGTGATCCACCCACCTCGGCCTCCTAAAGTGTTGGGATTACAGGCGTGAGCCACTGCACCTGGCCCATGCAGGAAGTTTTTAATGTAGCAACTAGACTTGGACAAGTCAAGAAGAAGAAACCAGAGGATGAGTTTACAGCACCCAAGAATTAAATTCCAGTCCTGCCATGCAGTTCTTACTGGGCCTTTTATATCACTATGAGGGTCCGAACACTGAATCTACCTTGAGGGAAAATAAAAGTCACTGCTTTCTGGTAGTGACAATTACCCTTGAAGATCCTGACAGGAGATGGAAAGGGAATCAGGCTCCCAAGAGTAGAGCGTGTATTATCTTTAATCCAATGTTATCTTTCTATGGCCTGTGAAAGTTGCCAGTGGCTTTTTGGAAGATGCTGCCTAATAAAAGTGACAAAACAAGCAAGCTGAATTTAAAAGTTAGAGATCCTCTCTACAGACTCACAACAATAGGGATTTTAGGAGAGTCTATTATTTCTATTTTTCTTTTCCAGAAAAAATGCTGAATTAACATTTTAATATTTTGGTTAATTAAAAAGTACTAATTAACTTTTCTAGATAGAGGGAATTGTTTGGGACAAGTATTATTCAAGTGATCAAAGGCTACGTGTTAGACACACTGACACTAACTTTTATAGTCATCTCTTCTCTGAATTTTATCCATAAAAAGACCCAGAAGGACGAACTTGGCATTTTAGCAATGTAGGTCAAATTCTATCACTATGAGCTCCAGGGGACAGGCTGTCCAGTGCTTTTACTCTTCTTGAACTTCTGTTCTATTGAATAGCGTTTGGAGAATATGAACCTGGGTCTGAGGCTTTGAGAGTATATCATGGATTGTATAAAAAATTTGTTTTTAATTGACAGATAATAATTGTATATATTTATGGGGTCCAATGTGCCATAGATTTTTTTTAATGTGATGGCATTTGTTAAATGGGAATTGAAGTCATTTCACTTTTTATCTTATCCTTTTTCTCTTCCCTTGCCTTGGTGGAGAGCAACCTAAGTCTTACCAAGGTCTGTACTCCCCCCATATCCCACTGGCTCTGGTCAAGGGTCTCCTTCATTCCCATCTTCTCTCCCTTAATTTTCAAATATCCTGAGACATCCCAAAGATAGACTGTGTGTTCAGATTTGCTTAAGTTACAGTCAAGCATCTCAAACTCGGAAGACTGGGCTTCAGGAATGGTGTAGGCCAGTGACTTTAGGAGCCCTCTTCAGCAAAGAGCAGGTGTATTCTTGTAAATTGTGTGGGAAGTAAGGCCCAAGCTGGATTGCTCAAAGCATTCACCTTGTATTTCTGTAGCAAAGGAAAAATAATAGTGTCTCAGAGTACAGCTCATCTTGTTAAATATTAAACTTGGTCCATTCCCAGTTCCCCTTTTGTTTCCTAAGTTTCAGTAGGTTTATTCAAGCTCATCCTCTAGAGTGCATTTCTAGCCTGTGAGTTAAACCCAGTGTTTCAGAATGACGATCACTCTCAGAGGTGGGGCCTAGGTGAGGTTTTGCTGGGAAATGTTGGAAAGGAGCTGTAAAGTCACCCAGATGTGATGTAAATTCTTCCCTTCTTGAAGGGACTACCAACTGGAAAACTCATGGCACAACTCAGAAAAGCTGGTCAGACTGTTATGAGGTCAACATTTTGGTTTTGTGTCTCTAGGTAGCCTTTATTTTAGGTTAACTAAAGCAAAAGTTTTCATAAATAAATTAAAATCTTCAATTCTTCAGAAATGCTCAAGGTAAGATTTAAGAAATAAAGAATGAAAATCCATCTCAATTCTCCCACTTCTTATAACAAATATCATTCTCTGTGCAGAGATTAGAAAATCAGGCCAGGTGCGATGGCTCACATTTGTAATCCTAGCACTTTAGGTGTCCGAGGTGGTAAGATTGCTTGAGGCCAGGAGTTTGAGATTAGCCTGGGCAACACAGCAAGACCCCATTTCTACAACAAAATTTAAAAAATTAGTTAGCCATGGTGGCCCACCTATAGTCCTAACTACTTGAGAGGCCGAAGTGGGAGGATTGCTTGAGCCCAAGAGTTAGAGGTTACAGTAAGCTATGATCATGCCACTGCACTCTAGCCTAGCTGACAGACTGAGACCCTACCTCAAAAAAAATTCACAATTCAATTATGTTTTATTTTGCCCATTTGAGTGATTTTAAAAAATACTGAGCCAATATTTTTAAATGTGAGTGTTTTCACATAGATACTTGGCTTTCTGACTTGTTTTGAAAAATTGGAGTATCTGGAAAGTTAGTGTGGATTTCCAAATGCCAATGATCAACCGTGGGGAAGGCCTCTGCCCACTCTAAACAGGGCAAGGCACCTGCAGTTAATCACAGTCCTCACCTTTCCCTGTTGTATTCCTGATACTCTTCAGCTCATGCCTCTTACTGCCTTCCTGGCCCCTACTAGCACTGAAGTCTTTGACTTCTAATCTGTGGGATATTATGCTACTATTTTCTTGAGGAGTTTGAAGTCCTTACATTTTAGCGGAGCTCAACCCTGGGCTGTCTTGCAAACACGTTCTATTTAGCGAATTCATTAATTACAGTTCAGAGTTTCTTTGAAACATGTTAGGCTCCAACAAAATTAATTTGAACAAATATTCTTTGTTTTAAACTTCTTTTCTTGCAATGCATTATGACATTTATACTTTTTAATAAATGATAATTCCGTTTCATACAATCTTTTTTTCCTATGAGTCCCTAGACTTACAGAATGACAGTTCTACATCCTATTTAAGCTAAGAATCATTGTCTATTAAAATGAAATTAAGGATAGGTGTTAACATATGAATATGCTGGCTTCCTACATAATTACATTGGTCCAAGTTCATATATTATTCGAAACATGAATCTTTCAGGCCAAAAAATATTCTCAAACATCAATACCCAATCCTGAAACAACCAATGTAGGGATTAAATAGGAGGGAGAAATATTAATATATTCACAAAAGGAAGAAGGAACAAGGAAAATCTGAACTTTAAAATGCAAATGGTAGGATGCTGGGGGGCTACTGCCTGTACTGATGGGTTCAGAACCTCCAGAACCATGACCAGGTGCAGGTCTAAGGTAAGCTGAGTGAGGCAGGCACAGAATTTAAGAGGGTGCCAACAATCTTAGTTATCACCACAAATAATTTATTAATAAATTCTATTATTTCCCATCCTCCCCATTTTACAGCTGAAAAAAACTGAGGTTGAAAGATATTGAGTAAGTTGTCCAAGGTAACAGCTAATAATTGACAGAACCAGGATCCAAGCAGCTTGACTCCAGAACCTACCCGTGTCCATTTACTATAAAGTCTAGTACTGCTTGGCTGACTCAGCCCACAGTTAGATCGTCATGCTCATTGGATGCCAACATGACTGCACTATCCCGATGGTCCCTACGAGGTTCATGACCTCAGCGCAGCCATACATAAACTGGCTCTGGGGAGCTGAATTAATTCAGTGGGAAGATGTGGCCTGTTGGTTTTCTTGTACTTCATGCCTTCTGTTCAGTGCAGTGTTAGGGAGGAGAGGGAGGAGAAGGATACGGGAGAGAAGGAACGAGAGAGAATCAGGAAATACATAGACACAGAGAGAGACCGGAGTCTAAAGACCAAAACAATGAACAGACAACCTGTGGTTGGTGGAGGCAAGAGCAATGGGGAAGGGACTGTTTCACCATAAAGTGTGAGCCCAGAATGGAGGGCATGGGGGCACCCTGCAGCTGAAGAGAATTCACATAACTCATCCTAGAGCTGTATTGAAATGACCTTCCAGGCTCTGGGAGTATGTCTGTGGCCACTCAAACTTGTTTTCTGGCTTCCTTGCTGTGTGTTTCTTCTCTCGTCCTTCCCTAATCATCCATTTTGAATTTAAAAATATTATTTTAAATTGACAGTCCATATATTAATAGAAATAGCCTAAGGTGTTTACTGCAACCCAGAAGAGCCCAGTGGGCCCCATCCCTGCTTTCAGGACTCTCTCTTCCCTATCTGAGGTGTCCTGTCCTCCTGTCTTTTCACTGACCTCCCCCTTTTCCCTGGCCCCTGCCTCGCTAGCCATCATTATACTAATATAAGAGCCTTTATCAGCGGAGCCATGTTTTTCCTTTATGATGCTTCATGAAATGGTAAAGAGCCCAGTTGTCTGGTGCTCCCGCAGCTGGGAGTACTTCATTATCTGTCAGTTTCTCCATGCCTTCAGGGCCTGAAGCAGAGAGTGAGGAGGAGAGGGCTGGCCAAGAAGGGGGCAGTGTCTGAGAGGGACGGCATGCAGAGCTAAGAAGGAAGTTCTGTTACATTTGCAGTACAGAGGAAGCATGTCTGTCTACTTTACAGGCATATTTCCTGTAGAACACTTCCCTTCAATTTCAGACTTACTGTTACTGCCATAACCAGATTTAAAATATATTTGCTAGATTTTCTAGCACCACTTAGCTCACTAAAAATAATATTTAGCTCCCTAACTCAGTGATTCTCAGTCCTGTCACACTCAACAACCCATTTGGCAGTAAATATTTAACATTTTGTAATGATGACTCTTTTATTACTTGTATGGATAATATAACCTATTTACGAATAATTTATTTTATTTTATTTATTTATTTATTATTATTATACTTTAAGTTCTAGGGTACATGTGCATAATGTGCAGGTTTGTTACATATGTATACTTGTGCCATGTTGGTGTGCTGCACCCATCAACTCGTCAGCACCCATCAACTTGTCATTTACATCAGGTGTAACACCCAATGCAATCCCTCCCCACTCCCCATAATGGGCCCTGGTGTGTGATTTTCCCCTTCCCAAGTCCAAGTGATCTCATTGTTCAGTTCCCACCTATGAGTGAGAACATGCGGTGTTTGGTTTTCTGTTCTTGTGATAGTTTGCTGAGAATGATGGTTTCCAGCTGCATCCATGTCCCTACAAAGGACACAAACTCATCCTTTTTTATGGCTGCATAGTATTCCATGGTGTATATGTGCCACATTTTGTTAATCCAGTCTGTCACTGATGGACATTTGGGTTGATTCCAAGTCTTTGCTATTGTGAATAGTGCCACAGTGAACATACGTGTGCATGTGTCTTTATAGCAGCATGATTTATAATCCTTTGGGTATATACCCAGTAATGGGATGGCTGGGTCATATGGTACTTCTAGTTCTAGATCCTTGAGGAATCACCATACTGTTTTCCATAATGGTTGAACTAGTTTACAATCCCACCAACAGTGTAAAAGTGTTCCTGTTTCTCCACATCCTCTCCAGCACCTGTTGTTTCCTGACTTTTTAATAATCGCCATTCTAACTGGTGTGAGATGATATCTCATTGTGGTTTTGATTTGCATTTCTCTGATGGCCAGTGATGACGAGCATTTTTTCATGTGTCTGTTGGCTGTATGCATGTCTTCTTTTCAGAAATGTCTGTTCATATCCTTTATGAATAATTTTTAAAATTCTCTTAACAGTACAAGAAAAAATAAGAGGAAATTAAATAAGTAAATATCAATTATTGGGCAGGAGTCTACCAGAAAAATAAAAGACTGTCAGGGATTCTTACCTTTTTTTAGCTGGGACTGTGAATAATGCAGTCTGATAAGGTGTTTTATTATTAGCTACTCAGAGCAATATGAGTGGTTAATATATGAGTACCACTATATTCCATGATGTGGTTGCCCAAAAGGGTGACTGTGGTACACAGAATAATGGTTTCTCCAAAAATGTCCATGTCCCAAACATTGGAACCTGTGAATACATTGCCTTACATGGCAAAAGGTACTTTTCAGATATGATTAAGTTAAGGATCTTCAGATAGGGAGGTTATACTGCATTGTCTCGTGGGCTAAATGTAATCACAAGGGTCCTCGTAAGAGAGAGGCAAGAGTGTTAAGAGTCAGAGAAGGAAATACAGCAACAGAAACAGAGGCTAGAGTGATCCAGGGCCATGAGCCAGTGAATGCTGGCAGCCACTAGAAGCTAGAAAAGGCAAGAGAAGGGGTTATCCTTAAAACTTCCTGAAGGACCAGAGCCCAATGGGTCACTTTAGACTTCTGATCTCTAAAAGTATAAGACAATAAATTTGTGCTGTTTGAAGCCCCTACCTTTGTGGTAATTTCTTAACGGCAACAAAAGGATGTGAATACAGCTATCAACTCTTGGAAAATTCCAAACTATCACAGTACAGTCTTTATAAAATTTGTATGATAGCTTGCTTCCTGGAAAATTCATTATGTATTCAAAGTGTGCAAAAATACTTCATAATTATATGTAAAACTGAGCTTGATTCTAGACTCAAATAATTATTACCAGGGTTTTCCTTCTGTTGCCTATCAAGTCTTCTGTTTTCTCACCCTTATGTTCTCTCTCTTCTCTGCTCTCACCCACTTGCAGTTTTTGGTTTATATTTCATGCCAAGCCATTTAGCTTCCATCTTCTTTTGAAGTCTTCTTGCAGACAATGGCCTTGTGGCTTTGCCTTGCCTTTGCAGAGCAGCCCTTTAAGATGTTTTCCCCAAACATGGTTCCTTCCCCAAGGATGCCAGCTGCTAAAATTCTTGTATGAGGAAGTTGTTCTTCCTTCAGCCTAAAATGACCTTCAGCTCCCAGTTCCTGAGTTTGACTGATGCCCAGTGGTCCTTCAAAACTCATCTCAAGTGCTGTAACTTCCAAGTAGCATCTTTCACTTCCACTTCATGGGTAGGTCCTCCTCTTGGGTTTTCATTGATATCTACACTTACATAGCTTTTATCTTTTACCTACTTTGTTTTTTCTGTGTGCAAACACTATGCTAAGCACTTTAGATATATTTTGTCATTTATCTTCTATATCAATCCTGTGAGTTATTATTTATCCTCATTTTATAATGAAGAAACTGAGACCCAAAGAATAAATACTTAAAATTTATAGATTAAAAAATAAAGGATTCTTGTACTTAGAATCCTTGATGTTTATAAAAGATTAAGTTTCAAAGGGTTACCTTTAAAAGGATTAGATGTTTACAATTTTTTACCCATTAGTTATTATTTATTATGTTTGTATGTACATAGAGAAAAGTTTTCAGACTATGCCCCAAACTCTTCAGGTTGCCTGAGTTTATTTTATGCCTTTGTGTCATTTGAACTTTTTAAAATGGTTAATTGATGGGGTCCTTATTTGGCCTTCAAGTATAAAATTTAAAGAAAAAATTAAAGGTTTTAATGGTATTTTAAATATTTTCTAGGCCAATTCTTTGCTTTTATGTTTTAAAATATAGTTTTTCATGTGTAGTAACAAATTTCATTCATTCACATACTGATTTGCTCCATGCTTACTTGAGTGTCACTATGAACCAGGTTCAGTTCTAGGCATGGAGTATGATAGTGAATAAGAAAGATGAGGGCTTTGCCCCTGTGGATCTCATATTCCAGTGGGGAATGTGTTCAACACTCTAGCAGGTAGCCATAGTATTATGAAGAGAAAGAAAGCAAGGTAAGGGCTAGAAAATGGTGGGGGATTCTCTGCTACATAGCTGAAGGAGGTCTCTCCGGGGGTCTGGTATGTGAGCATGGGCCTGGGTAGAGTCAGTGAGAAAGCCATGTAAACATCTGGTGAAGTGTGTTGCAGAGTGTCGTTTGTTATTTGTATGCAATAATTTGGGTTTTACTTTGAAGTCAGAGTTACTCATATCGAAGGTATCTGTTGAGCATGTCCTGGGGGCTTGGTGGGTGGCGATGCGGTAGATAACAGGGAAATATGAGACATGACCTTGGCCACCTTGTTTACAATCTTGATGCGAATTGAGAAAAAATATGCATGTAAAAATATAGAATAGTGAAACATTATGGAATTATTTGACACTAAATTATATGACACAGATTCTAGGTTTTGAGGGACCCCTTTGGGTCTTTCACCTTTTAGAAGTAAAAGTCTAATTTTGTTAGAGTCAAACATTTTGAAGGACAAGGCAGTAGAACTAAGGTAAGAAGGTGAGAAAGGTTCTTGAATGGAACTTTAGTTCTCACTCCTGTAGGGATCACTTCCTCTTAGGATGCTACTTAGGGAGCTTGTGAAGTATGATTCTGGCTGGAGATAGGAATCTCTATTGGAAACCAGACAGTTGATTTACAGTATATGGCATCCGCAGAATTGGTAGGTTTCCTTGGACCCAGACTCTTGTGTCACTGAAGTATGGTGGGAAGGGCAGCAAATATGTTATTTTTCTTGCTTCGCTTCCCCATGGCCCATGGGAGCCAATTTAGACTTAAAATAAAATTAAGACTATGCATTTTCTAGCACCAGACTTAGCTCATTTGGGAATGTCAATAAATGATTTGTGACTAGAACATGAATATGCTAACAGTATTTGTGCTAGTGGGATTATGACAGTTTCTGTATTTTTCAAGTTTTCTGCTTTCCACATATCCTGATTGTTCATAACACAGTTTCTAATTATACTTCAGTTTCTGATTATATTACCTACGAAATAAAAACAGGTAAAAATGAATAATTTGAAAAAGCATTAGGTTCATTATGCTAATGAGTACATTTCCAGTTTTCACAATAGACTTTTCTCTACTAAATTTAATATTTTGCTTCAAAGATTGATGCTTGAATCAACTCTCTTTTATTTTAATGAGGAGTATCATTGCAAGCATTAATTATAATATGTAGTGTTCACACTATGATTTTCACCCAAACATGTAGAAACATATTTTTAAAATCAGTAATCCCTTAAATAAACCTACCATAGCAGATACACAGCAAATATTTATATTTTTAAAGAAGGGCTTAGAGGTTAACTGACAAGAAAAAGAACATAGTGACAAAAAAAACTGGATAAGTTTTTCTTTCGCCTGATAGGAAATACACTTTTTTGAAAAGCTGCCTAGACTGTTCCTCAAACTGATCCTAATGATGCTAGTGAGGTTTCCTGAAATACATGTAAGTGCTGCTACAAACCTGAGTAGGAAGGCTTTCCCTGCGGTTTTGATTTATAATTTCATTAGCTGCAAAATCAAAGACGAGACTCCCCCTTGTTTTGTTCTCTGGTGTTGGAATTCCAGGCAATGAGCTCTACGTGTGTGCTGCTTCTCAGATGGGGGCCTTTTATTGTTTCTAATGCTCTTTCTTGCAATTGCACCATGGCAATGTGCTAATCCTGGTCCTGTTTGCCTGCACATGCCTGCCTTGCCTTTCCTTTGCTCTGCCCCCTGTAACAGTAGGATCAAACCTTGCAGGTTAGACTGATTCTCACGCTCCTCCTTGTCAGTTGATTTCTGGCAGGAATCAACCAATGGAAGGTTCTGGAAGGTTGAGGGTAGGTGAAGCCAGGGCCCCCAGCTTCCTCTAGGTGATCCGAATGTCTGCCACCTGCCTTTATGCTGTACCTTGGGGAGGTGGGTAGTGGCTTTCTGCTGCTGCTAATCTCTGGGCTCCCTCACTTTCCTGTTGGGCTCTCAGCAGCTCTCCCATTGCCTGTGCCACCAATTCTCTGTTGTTAAAGTCTCTGTTTTAGATTTAAAGTGGTTTTTGATTTCCCACTTGGACCTTGGCTGATACAGGTATCATTTCCCAGGGATACTTGCTAACAGAATGAACTGTGGTTTTCATGAGAATTTTTGGAAAGTTACAGTTTATAAAATTTACCTCATTTTAGGCCTGAAAGAAGAGAATAATATGGGAAAACTTAGAAGGTAATAATGATATCATTTTGTAGGCAGCTATTTCTGAGATGATGAATTATTTTACATGCTGCTATAAAATGAGATATTAATTTCATAGACCTTTGAGTTTCTTTAATATACACTTTAGATTTATAACATTTTTGTAATTAGCAAATGATCTAATGTGAAATAAAATGATCCCACTACAGTATATTAATTGAAATACTTAAAAGCTTATATATAACAGCATAACATCATTGTCCTTATTTGAGACAGACGTAACTACAAGATAGGCTGAGAAGTAAGTTTACATGATTTTTCTGAGATAGAGGAAAAATGTATATCCTGGATCAGTTACCAGCATTGATAAGAAAGGGACTAGCATCTAGCATCTTCCTCATTTCCTTAGCCACACAACATTCTGCAGTGGGAAAGCCACTGGACTTGGAATCATAAAACATAGTTCTTATCCTAGGTTAGGTTTGATGGAGACAGGGATGTGCAAGTCATTTATTGAGGAAAGGACTTGTAAGAAAGTGAGGGAATATGATGGGGAGGGAACCAAGATAAGCAAAGATGTGTTTCAGCTGAAGTCTAGTCTCAGCCTGATTGCACAGGAAACTTTGGGGCTTGAATGTCACCAAAGTGGCTGGGCTTTGGTACCCCTGTATCAGTCAGTCATTCACTGTGGGAGGCCCCTAGGGTAAATGTATATAATCTCCCAAGCTTTAACATGGAGGACAATTCTCTGGAGAAAGGTGCAGCTATAAGCTGTTAGCAGCAACACCCACAAGTTGCTGAGATGGATAAACCGACCTAATAAAGGAGAGATGTGTGAGACAGTCACAGCATCTGCTGTAGATACCAAGAAACATAGTGTCGTGTCTCTATCGCTTACAAAGTTTTTGGTACCAGACAGATACATAACCCCTCCAAGCCTCAGGTTCCTTATCTGTTTAAAAAATAAAAAAGTCAGGGAGTTGGTAATAAGAACTACTTTGACTATCACTCACAAATGTGCTTTGAAGCTGGAGACTATTATCCTAAGTGAATTAAAGTAGAAACAAGATGAAATACTTCATATTCTCACTTTTAAGTGGGAACTAAACATTGGGTACTCATGGACATGAAGATGGGAACAATAGACACTGGGGGCTGGTAGAAGGGAGAAGAGGAGGAGGACAGGGGACAAGGACTAAAAACTACCTATTGGTACTATTCTCACTGCCTGGGTGATGGGAACCCAGGTGGTGACCTCAAACCTCAGCATCATGCAATATACCCATGTAACAAACCTTCCCACGTACTCACTGAATCTAAAGTAGCATAGGAAATAGATATATAAGCAGTGAACTACATTTTGTAATTGATGGTTTTAATGTAGAGCGTACAAAAACAAGAGTAATTAATCCTGCCAAGAGAAATCGGAAAAGGTTTCATATAGGAGGTGGTATTTGGGTTGACCATTAAAAGATGAATATGAATTTTCAAAGTGGACATTGGTAGACAGAAGGCATGCTCAGTAGAAAAAACAGCTTCAGCAAAGGTACACAGACATGAAATCACCTGGAATGATGAGCTAATGCCAGGTGCTTTAGTGACTAATGCAAAGGGTGTGTTGTGGGGTGAGGTGGGGATAATTAGATGGGGTAGAATGTGTGGAGAAAGGTTGAACCAGCCCAGATGGCAATGCCCTGTATTAGATTCTAAGGAATCAGAGCAGACAGACATCTCTAACATAGACGTATATGTGTAGACCATGTAGTCAGCATATTGGAAACATTAAACCGAGGTGTGACTGTTGACAAGGCAGTATTGGAGTGAATATCTTGCTGGAATTAGAAGGAGCCTTACCTGCCATTTTCAAATGTGTTTCACATGCAGTCTTACAGTGCAAGTTAACATGGTCTAAAAGTCAGAGTTGTTCTGATGGAATCATTGAGGGTAAAGGGTAAGAAGGGGCCTGTAAGGTGGGGGCCCAGAGACCGATCTGAGTGTCCCTTTCCTCTTTTTGTTTACCAGGTGAAAAAACAAAAAGTCACATGAGATGTGTATGATTTACCTTAGGCTAGAACACGAATCTGTGAAAGTGTTGGAAAACCTTCCACCTTACGTTTATGTTCTTTATATATCTAAATATTATGGACAAAATCTCAAATAACGTGTGAAATTTTGTTTCACGAAATGTTGAGTTGTAATAGAGTCCAGTCAATGTTGGCTGTTATTATTACTATTTTACCCATTAACCAAAGCACTCAAGTATATATAGGAAGCAGGTATGGGAAGGGTGAGGGAGAGAGAGAGAGTAAGAATGTGCTGAATCCCTTCTTGGATCCGGGGTTGGTAAGGGAAATGGGAGTCCTGTGTCTGGACTGATGATTGGACAGCTGTCCGAAGTTGTCTCCTGCAGGCTGCAGTCTCTCCTTTTGTAATCATTCCGCAGTCTCAACATCAGTCTTGGCATGAGGTGGTGGAGGCAAGTTGTAAAATGTTCTATGTCCAAGTTGCTCTGAGCTCTTATCTTCTGCCCCATGGTGACACATATCTTCTTAATTTGATCCCTAAATGAGGTATCTCAGTTGGATGAGAGGAGCAGAGTGCAGAGGGAAGGGGAGCAGAGGAAACATATCCATGAGTGGGGGGCAGCAGGACACAGGGCCTGCTAGAATTACCTGTGGGGTTTTTTTTCAAGCTGCTCACCTCTCTTCTTCCACTAGAAGAGTGGACATTATACCCCCCTTGGGTAAGGGGAGGTGACTGGTGAGCCTCTGAGCAATGGAGAGTGCTCTATTCCTTAGCCATGTTGGGGAGAAAAGTAGTTCAGAACCCCTGATTTAACCTTTGCTTCTTTTTTGTCCTTCTGATACATTCTTGGGAGAATCCTTTCTAACTTCATGTTAGCCATGACACCTAGCAAATTGCTAGCTCTCGGTATTTTTTTATTACAGCCCTTAGCATGTATAATTAATCTTAATGATAGTATGACAAAAATGATAACCATCACTGCTGGAAGTTTTACAGTCATATGGTAGATAGTTCTGGACAAATTGTAACATTTCTTTCCTGATTTAGCAATGGGGAATGGAATAAGAGGAAGGAGATCTCATATGTGTTTTCTGTGATCCTCTGTCTTAAAGACATTCTGTATTCAGAGTCACTTCTAAACACCTAGAGTCATGAGTGAATAATAATGATATAAAAAAGAAAGATGGCTGCAAAGAGCTTTGCATTTTGGTAATTTGTAGGTAAAAGGATAGGTGAGGGGGGGAATTAATAATTTATAACTAAATCTTTTAAATGAAATAAGCTTAGTACAAATCCATAGCTTAGTTCCAATGGAGAGGGTTTTAAAAAATTTCTCCAGTACAGTTTAGACATATTTAAGTAGCAGATAAGAAATGGTACAAGGTTAACTGTATTGTAATTTTATCCCTTTTTTAACTTAAATTTAAAAATTTATCACATAGAGGCATGCACATGGTTGTAAAAGTCAAAAAGTACTAAAAGACATATATACAAAAGTAGCACTCACCTTCTCCCCTGCCCCAACTCAAGGCCATTCTCCAACAGTAGTGAACTGCTTACAGCTCTTTTCTTGTTCTATGACTTCCTTTATTGTGAAGTTGGAATCTTTAGTTTCATACCCTATCCCCTCACCTCCTATATCCTTTAAATATAGTTATTTTTATAATATTTGGTTACATCCATATTCATGGTTTTTTTTTTTGTTTTTACTGGATAAATGTTATTTATTGCTGAGCCAAATAGTAGGCTGTGATTACATAGCTTTATTTTATAACTTTCTGTTTTTCCTGGATTTAATAATTGCCTTGTTCATTTTTTAAATCTGCTTCACTGCCTTCAAATTTCTGGCCCAACTCTTCCCATGCCCTACAACAGCTTTGTCAAATGTCTTAAATTTTTTCTCATAATAAAACCTGTCAAATAATCTATCATATCCATTTTTTTGAGACATCTGTACCCTTCAGCTATTCTCTTTCACCCTAGATTGGGTTCTCCTGGGGCCTGTTACAGAACTGGCCTTTGTCTAATTCACTTTGCTTCTCTCTCTTGTGTCTGGGATGCCATTTTATTTTATTTTATTTTATTTTATTTTATGTATTCATCCTTCTGTAGCTTCCTGAGAAGTCATGGGAGGTAAATGCTCTGAGACTTCAGTGTTTGAAAAAGAGTATTTATTCTACCTTTATACCTGATTAATAGTTTGGCTAAATTGAGAATCCTTGGTTGCAAATAATTTTCTCTCAGAATTTTGGAGACATGTCTACACTGACTTCTAGCTTGTAATGTTGCTTTCAAGAAGATGGATGTTTTTCTTATTCCAGATCCTTTGCCTATGACCTGTTTTTCCTTGCTGGAAACCTTTAAGATCTCTTTATCTCTGATAATCTTGAATTTCACAATGCTATCCTCAGTATGGGTTACATTTCATTCATTTGCTGTGTCTTTTAAGCCAGAAATTCATGTCTTTCAGTTCTGTAAATGTCCTTGGTTTGTTTATTTCAGAATTTCTCCATCGATGATTTCTCTGTTCTCTCTTTCTGGAACTCCTGATGGTTAGATTGAACCTCTAACTTTCCTAAGTTTGCTGCCCTATTTTCTATCTCTTTGTCATTTTGTTCTACTTTCTGGGTGAATTCCTTGACCTAATCTTACTGCCTTTTTACTGTTTCCTATTTTTAAATTTTAGTGCTATTTTAAAAACTATATCTAAAATAACTTTATTAAAATTTTTTTATAGCATCGTGTTTTAATTTCATGGATGTAAGTTTTAAAAAAATTACTTTTGAACTACCTACTTTTTTCCTTTCCCAGTAGATGTGCTAATACATCCTCCAGGCAGGAGGGGACTGGTGCCAAGAGTGTGTCTATCCCTAGGCCTGTTGGGGAAAAAAGTGTCAGAACTCCTGAGACTGCTGATTAGAGTGTCTTTGAAGTTTTCTTTTCTTCCTGCATTGTATCTGTTTCTTGTGAGTTTCTTTCATTTTCTCAATTACTGATTCGCTTGTCTCACTTTAATATTGCAGACTTTCCCCGTGTGCCTGGAATCCTTGGCTGTCTATTCATATTCAAGAGAAAATCTTTGGAAAGCTGAGGGGAAGTTTTGTGTCAATTCATTGGACTTTTCAACTTGTGGGCTTCACCGTAGGGCCATTAGGATGACATGGCTTTTTCAGCAGGGACCTTCAAATATCAGAATCTATAGTATTTTGGCTGAAGGTGGTTCAGTTTTGCTAGAGAAGGTTCCTCCAATCATCTGGGGGTTCATTCTGTGCAGTCTGCCGACTTTCATTTCATCTCCCTGTTTTCACTCGTATGTCTCACCTCCACTTGACCTTCTGCCTCTTGTGGCTGATTCTGGATCCATACCTCCTCCAGCTGGGCTAAGGAAGCAGTAGCCAGACCCAGCCTCTTCCCACCTTCAGAGGCACTTGTGCTCGCTGCTGTCTGGATTCTGTGGGCATTTCCAATTCACTTCTCATCAGTGCCTCCCTTTGGAAACACTTAGCTGTGTCCTGGCTCCTCTCTGGTGAGCCATCTACTTCCCTATTGCTTTCTGCCATCTTATGATTTAGTTCACAGTTAAAACTGTCTCCAAAATGGATGAAGGTTGACTTTCTATTTCTGATTCTTATTTCCTTAAGTGTTTGGGTGATGTTTAAGATGAGAGAGGTTGGGCTGGGTTCAGTAGCTCTTGCCTGAAGTTCCAGCACTTTGGGGAACCCAGGCAGGAGGATCGCTGGAGCCCAGAAGTTTGAGGCCAACTTGGGCACCATAGCGAGATCCTTTCTCCACAAAAAATTTAAAAATTAACTGGGTGTGATGGTATGCACCTGTCATCCCGGTTACTCAGGAGGCTGAGGTGGGAGGATCGCTTGCACCTAGAAGATAGAGGCTATGGAGAGCCATGATCGTGCCACTCTACTGCAACCTGGGCAACAGAGCAAGACTCTGTCTTGAAATGACATGAAATGAAATGAGAGATAGTGGAAGTATCTACTGTCTTGAAACTGAAAATCTGGTATCTGAAACTGAAAATCACTTTAATTATAATGGGAAATAATTGGTGGTGACTAAGTAAATTGCTGTGTAGAAAGACATTTTTTTCCTATTAAATTTTGTATCTGCTGATAGCTGTTATACCAATCTGATGAAAATATGCCTTTTTCTTAAATTTGTGAGGACAGGTGGGAAACAATGGAAGCGACTGATCATGGCTGAAAATCACATTGCAGCCTATTTTCCCCCATCATTGATAGACTGGGGATTTCTTCCCTTATTTGCGTACAAATTTATACTTTCAGATCGCATCAAGGTTAGAATACAATGGAAGGTTGTAGTGAATTTTCCAAGTGATCTGTAGTACTCTGAATTTTTGCACAAAAATCCCAAGTACAATCTCGACCTGTGGAAAGAGTGCTCGGTATTCTGGTGTCATGTAAACTGGCACATCGTTGTTAAAAGCCACAGAGGGAATAGGAGAAAGAGTCAAACGGCAGGATTATGATGGGAAGAGGACACTGAAGTATTTCCTGAGAGAGAGAAGTTTTATTGGATTGATACAAACAGGAACAAGATTATAGGTGGCCAAAGAGGATACTTGAGGATACTGAATACCTAATTTATATGGCAAGGTCTGTGCTTGGAAGTGCCTTACATACATTATGTTATTTAATTATCATCATAATAACCCTGTATGAAAGATGCCGTTACTTTGATTTTACAGATTAGGAGGCAGAAAATGAAGTAACTTGCCCAAATTTACACAGGACCAGGGTTCAGTCCTTGGCCGGTGTGCCCTGGAGCCTCTGCTACTAACTCACTCTGTGGTGAATGAAGAGACCATGGAGATAGTGAATAGAAAAAAAGGGAGGCAGCCGGTATTAATGTACATCCAAGGAAACTGTGCCCCAGGGGTCTTGTGTGTATTTTTGAGAAGAGGAGTGAGGAAAGGCACCGTGTCAACATTTGCTTCTACTTGAACGTGCACCTCCCAGTGCTCCTCCATCAATTAGGAGAACTGTCTTGAAGAATGCTGCCTCAGCTTCTGAAGAGAAGACCCCAGGACATACATTAATGAGAGGAGGAGGAGTCACAGCTGACAGAAGAATAAAGCTCTCTGAGGGAGCCTGGGGCCCCCAGTGAGGCCTGGAGCTTGTTGACAGAGCAGCAGGAGACCCCTGCTGCTGGGCTCTCCTGCCTCTGTAGCCTCCCTGCTGCATCTTGGAAGAGCTCACTCTTCCCCCGTGACTTGCCTTATATGGGACAATTAATCAGCAACGCGATGGTAGGAGACACTTCTCTATGTTGTTCGTAGCTTGGGCTTGTGACCAGACAATCCACCACTGCCCTCCTGGTTCCCTTAGAGAAGTGCCTTTTCAGCAGTTTGCAGAATCAGGTTGCCAAAGCAAAGGGCACACAGTTAAATGCATCACATCCTTCATTTATTTAGTCAATTGCTTTTGGGAGAAGCATGGATTTAGAAGGGAGTGCTGTTTTCTTCCGAGAGGTAATCCCTCTTTGGTCATTTATTACTAGGATGCTTATTAGAATTACTTTGGACAAGAATGACTGGATTCTGTTACTCACTAATTCAATACAGAAGGAAATCCCTTAAACAAAATAGAATTTTTGAAGGGCTTTCCTCTGCCAACCTGGTTTTGATTCTAAGAGGAAGCCATTATTATTCCCTTTTTAAAGATTAAGAAACTGAGGCTCAGAGATGTTTATGTAAATACTATACCCAAGGCCACACAGGTGTTGAAATGGAAGCAGAACTAAGATTGCTTTGCTATTAATCAGCATGGTGCTCTTTCTTGTTTGTTTGTTTATTTATTTATTATACTTTAAGTTCTAGGGTACATGTGCATACATGCAGGTTTGTTACATATGTATACATGTGCCATGTTGGCGTGCTGCATCCATTAACTTGTCATTTACATTAGGGATTTCTCCTAATGCTATCCCTCCCCACTCTCCCCACTCCACGACAGGCCCCGGTGTGTGATGTTCCCCACCCTCTGTCCGAGTGTTCTCATTGTTCAATTCCCACCTATGAGTGAGAACATGTGGTGTTTGGTTTTCTATCCTTGAGATAGTTTGCTCAGAATGATGGTTTCCAGCTTTATCCATGTCCCTACAAAGGACATGAACTCATCCTTTTTTATGGCTGCATAGTATTCCATGGTGTATATGTGCTACATTTTCTTAATGCAGTCTATCATTGATAGACATTGAGTTGGTTCCAAGTCTTTGCTATTGTGAATAGTGCTGCAATAAACATACGTGTGCATGTGTCTTTATAGCAGCATGATTTGTAATCCTTTGGGTATATACCTGGTAATGGGATCACTGGATCAAATGGTATTTCTAGTTCTAGATCCTTGAGGAATCGCCACACTGTCTTTCACAAAGGTTGAACTAGTTTATAGTCCCACTAACAGTGTAAAAGTGTTCCTATTTCTCCACATCCTCTCCAGCACCTGTTGTTGACTTTTTTTTTTTGAGAAGGAGTCTCGCTCTGTCGCCCAGGCTGGAGTGCAGTGGCCGGATCTCAGCTCACTGCAAGCTCCGCCTCCCGGGTTCACACCATTCTCCTGCCTCAGCCTCCCGAGTAGCTGGGACTACAGGTGCCTGCCACCTCGCCCGGCTAGTTTTTTGTATTTTTTTTAGTAGAGACGGGGTTTCACCGTGTTAGCCAGGATGGTCTCGATCTCCTGACCTCGTGATCCACCCGTCTCGGCCTCCCAAAGTGCTGGGATTACAGGCTTGAGTCACTGCGCCCGGCCGTTTCCTGACTTTTTAATGATCACCATTCTAACTGGTGTGAGATGGCATCTCACTGTGGTTTTGATTTGCATTTCTCTAATGGCCAGTGATGATGAGCATTTTTTCATGTGTCTGTTGGCTGCGTAAATGTCTTCTTTTGAGAAGTGTTTGTTCATATCCTTCACCCACTTTTTGATGGGGTTGTTTGATTTTTTTCTTGTAAATTTGTTTAAGTTCCTTGTAGATTCTGGATATTAGCCCTTTGTCAAATGAGTAGATTGCAAAAATTTTCTCCCATTCTGTAGGTTGCCTGTTCACTCTGATGGTAGTTTCTTTTGCTGTGCAGAAGCTTTTTAGTTTAATTAGATCTCATTTGTCTATTTTGGCTTTTGTTATCATTGCTTTTGGTGTTTTAGTCATGAAGTCCTTGCCCAGCATGGTGCTCTTTCTTCAGCCCATGTCATGTTTCCTTTTGCTAAAAGTTTGCTAAAGACAGCATGTTATTAAAACACTTCTTTGTCCCGTGGCCCCATGAGATCACCCAGGAAGGGTCAGTTAAGCAGTTAGTTGCTCATTAGGCATTTCTTTTTTGGTTATATATGTGCTCAGTACATTTCTAGCCACAGGGGGAAAAAAATCAGGCCACGTTTTCTGTCTTTAAGGAGTCTGCAGTTGCATTGGAAGACGCAGAGATAAAAAAATGCTTAGAGAACAATTAAGTTTTTAATCACAGCTATGTGGTAAATGTAGGATTGCCAAAAAAAAATAAAAAAATAAAAAAATAAAGAAAGAAAGAAAGAAAAGAAAAAGGAAAGATAGCATAGGCTGGAATAATTGGAGCATAAGCAGGGTGGTATGCAAGTGGTTGTGGAGAGATGGATAGAGATGGAAAGATGGATGAGACATAGGAGGATGAAAAAAGTTTTTCCACCAGTGGAAGCAATTAGAACCGGAAAAGGGAGTATTCTGGGTCAGCTTCAGAGACTGGGGTAGTGGTGAAATGGTGGAGGGAGTGAGGAATGCATGTATGCGTATATACATGTTTCTTTTATCTCTTTTGTTCTTTTTGACTTTTCCCTTTGACACGAAGGTATAATTTAAAGTGAGATTAAGAAAGAAAAAAATGCCACTTTTTCTTGCACCTATCCTTAATGTATTTTTAATTTATTTATTTTACCAACCAGTTTTTGAAGGCAGAGGATGAAAGTAACCAACTCTCAAAATATTATTTTTAGGACAGTTACTGGTAATTACTGAACACATTGTCTGACTTTCAATTTTAACCAACTCCTCTCCAGAACTGATTTCAGGGATTTTTCTTTTTTCTTAAACAGGTCTCTCTGTCAGAAAATCCACATGAGAAGAAGTTGTGTTAATGCAATAAATGTAGAAAAATAAGTACAAGTAAGATTACCACATGAATGTCAGCCTATGAATGTCTACACAGGGGAGAAATTAGACCATGAAGAACCTGTGATTCCCTTTCAGTGTTTCCACAGTGTTGTGAATAATCTCTTTTCTTTACTATGCCGTGAACTTCTAGGAGAAAGCAACTATGTTATGTGCATCTTTACATCCCCAGTGTTGAGTATGTACCTAATTGGTAGAGGTTACTCAAATAATGTTTAGTTGAATGAATAAATGACTATGTAAATGGAAGTCCAGGCTTCACCCTGTACTAATTAGAGTAATGCTAGTGCTACAACAAGTAAGCCCCTAAATTAAAGTTACTTTGCACAACAAAAGTATAGTTATCACATATAAATAGTCTAATGTAGTGTTCATGGTTGATGGTGGCTTTCCTCTACTTGGTGATTCATGGATCTGGGCTGCTGTCTCATGGCTGTGCCTTCCCCTAGGTCTTGAGACCACTGCATATGGTTGGCAGGCAGAGAAGGGAACATGAAGAATGACATATATCACTTCTGTTCACATTCGTATAACTGGAACTAGCCACATGACCTACCTAGGGACAAAGAGGACAGGAACATGTGGTCCTTGACTGGACAGTTTCCTCAAAGAGACCACTGAACATATGGATGAGATATATGGATTTTAGTGACAGCTAATCATTTCTTCCACATCCAACCTTTAGCACTTCCTACCTGTGTGATCTCAGGCAAGTTCATAGCTTCTCTAAGTTTCTGTTTTCTTACTTATAAATGGGGATAATATAATCCTGTATGGATATTGTAAATATTAGATGATACAGTGTATTCCAAGTATCCAGCAGTAGGGCTTAGCATATGCTTAATATGTAAGACCTGTTATAATATTGTTACTTTCCATATTTTGATTCAGTTAAGATACTTAAGACACTTTAATGTGTTAACATTTATTTTTCTTTAACCATGATCATGTCACATGCAAAGTTAGGGCAATCCAAAGAGAACATGTAGTTTCTTGTCTTAAGGTGGAAGAAGCAGAGACTTTTAGATTAATACTCCTACTGGGGCCATGGCACATACTAAGGGTAAGGTAAGGTATGGTACCCATTTGGTAGTGTGGACTTTAGATAAAAATCACAACTTTCATTAAACAAAAATTTAAAATAAATTGAAAATTTTATTTTAGTTTCATTAGGTACATGTGCAAGTTAGTTACATGGGTATATTGGATGGTGTTGAGGTTTGGCTTACAAATTATCCCCTCAGCCAGGTAGTGAGCTTAGTATCCAATGGATAGTTTTTCAGCCCTTCTACCTCCTTCCCCTCTCTCCCCTCTGTAGTAGTCCCCAGTGTCTATTGTTCCCATCTTTATGCCAATGAGTACCTAGTGTTTAGCTTCCACTTATAAGTGACAACATACAGTATTTGGTTTTCTGTTGCTGCATTAATTTGCTTATGATAATGGCCTCCAACTGCATCCAAGTTGCTGTAAAGAACATGATTTCATTCTCTTCTATGGCTACATAGTATTCCATGGTGTGTATGTACCACATTTTCTTCATCCAATTTACCATTGATGGGCACCTAAGTTGATTCCATGTCTTTGCCATTGTGGATAGTGCTGTGATGAACATAGAGGAGCATTTGTCTTCTATGTAGAAAGATTAATTTCTTTTGGATATATACCCAGTAATGGGATTGCTGGGCCAAATGGTAGTTGTGTTTTAAGTTCTTTGAAAAATCTCCAAACTTCTTTCCACAGTAGATAAACTGATTTACATTCTCACCAGTAGTGTGTAAGCATTCTCTTTCCTCTGAAGCCTCACCAGCATCTCATTTTTTGACTTTTTTATAATTGCAATTCTGACTGGTGTGAGATGGTCTCTCATTGTGTTTTTGCTTTATATTTCTTTGATGATTAGTGATGTGGACCATTTTGTCATATGATTGTTGGCTGCTTGTATGTCTTCTATTGAGATGTGTTTGTTCCTGTCTTTTGTTCACTTTTTAATGGGGTGGTTTTTTGCTTGCTGAATTGTTTAAGTTCCTTATAGGCTCTGGATATTAGATCTTTGTCAGATACATAGTTTGCTACTATTTTCTCCCATTCTGTAGGTTTTCTGTTTATACTGTTGGTATTTTTTTTTTTCTGTGCAGAAGCACTTTAGTTTAATTAGGTACCACTTGTTTGTTTTTGTTTTTGTTGCAATTGCTTTTGAAGAATTAGTCATAAGTTCTTTCCCAAGGCCAATGTCCAGAATGGTGTTTCCTATTTTCTTGTAGAATTCTTACAGTTTGAGATTTCACATTTAAATCTTTAATTCTTCTTGAGCTAATTTTTGTTTATGGTAAAAGGTAGGGGTCCAGGTTCATTCTCCTGCATATGGCTAGCCAGCTATCCCAGCACCATTTATGGAATAGGGTGTTCTTTCTCCATTGCTTATTTTTGTTGATGTTGTTGAAGATCAGATGGGTGTGGGTATGTAGCTTTAATTCTGGGTTCGGTGTTCTATTCCATTGGTCTATGTGTCTGTTATTGTACCAGTACCATGTTGTTTTGGTTACTGTAACCTTATGGTGTAATTTGAAGTCAGATAATGTGATTCCTCCAGTTTTGTTCTTTTTGCTTAGAATATCTTTGGCCATTCAGGCTCTTTTTTGTTCCATATGAATTTTAGAATAGTCTTTTCTAATTCTTTGAAAAATGACATTGGTCATTTGGTAAGAATAGTGTTGAATCTGTAGATTGCTTTGGGCAGCAGGGACATTTTAATAATATTGATTCTTCTAGTCCATGAGCATAGAATGGTTTTCCGTTATGTCATCTATGATTTCTTTCAGCAGTGATTTGTAGTTTTTATAGAGGTCTTTCACTTCCTTGGTTAGATATATTCTTAGACAATTTATTTTGTGTGTGTGTGTGGCTATTGTAAATGGGATTACATTCTTGATTTGGCTCTCAGCTTCAACATTATGGGTGTATAGAAATGCTGCTGATTTTTGTACATTGTTTTTGTAACCCGAAATTTTACAGAAGTCAATTATCAGTTCAAGGAGCTTTTTGGCAGAGTTGTTAGAGTTTTTTAGGTATAGAATCATACTGTCAATGAAGAGACCTAGTTTGACTTCCTTTTCGTATTTGGATGCCGTTTATTTCCTTCTCTTGCCGGATTGCTCTGGCTAGGACTTCTAATATTGTGTCGAATGGGAGTTGTGAGAGTGAACATTCTTGTAAAAAGAATAATTTTCTTTTGAAAATTTACTGCAGATCTGCTAAGAGAAATTACATATTATCACTGGGAAAGGTTGATTGTCTTGCAGGCTTACCCAATCCTAGTGGAGCTAGATGGATTGGAATTATTACAAACTTGTCTCATACACCAAAGGGAATAAGAACAAGGACACTGGGGAAAGGAGATCAGAGGAATGTAAGGGCTCTGAGTCATGGGAAAAGAAGAGAAGAGAAGGAAAGGGAAGGGAGAAGTAAGGAAAGCAAATGGAGCTGTGATGGGCCACTGAGATTTTCCTTTCAGAATTGAATTACTCAGTCTCCAGCTGCTAAGAGTGCATTGGCTGCTGAAGGCTCACAGCTGAGTCCTCTCTCAGATGTTGCCCTTGCTTGAAGGGAGCTGCTTAGCCCAAGGTTACAACCCTTCTCTAATCAAGTTGGCACTGCCAGGACTCATTGTAGGCATTACTGAAAGGCCATCCTGGCTTGGTAGTTCATTGTGGAGTTGGCTGAAGCTTCTGTTGCAATCAGGGGCAACTTCTCCTTCTGCCCAGGCCTGTTTCTCTTACCTTTCACAGCTGTGGTTCTTCAAGCACTTCTCTGTAAAGTTCCTGAATGCAAATCTCCATCTTAGAGTCTATTTCCTGGAGAACTGGACCTATGAGAATAGAGAGGGGAAAGGAAGAGAAGGGAAAGTAAGGAAAGTAAAAGGAAGGGACGAGAACCCAAAGGAGAGGGAATTTTTCCCTGTGGACCATCATATGTGGTCATTCCTGAAGGCATCTAAATTGAAAGACCCATTCCTGTTAACCTCCAGGAAAGTTACTCAGTATAGTTAGACAAATGACTCCAACTTGAAGTAAAGGACTCTTTGTACCTTCTTCTGGATTCCCTTGATGTGCTTGCTCAGCTAACACTGAGATTATTTAATAATGGATGATTCTGCTCACCTTCCACTATAAGGGCTAGTACTGGGTTTAGGTAGTAATTCTGTATATAGAGTCTGCTTTGTTACAAAATCTGTTTTCTCCATCCTCTCACTGCTCTGCACCATAGTTGAACTTAACCAGCTCTGCTCCGAACAGAACAGCACTGTGTGTGCAGAAGAAAATGTATTTGTTAGAAGAAAAGGGAAAAAGTCTACTTACAGCTTCTATAGTGAGGAGCTTTCACCAAGAGGCTTTATGCTTCTCTCTCCTGCTAGTAGGATATGGAAGTGGGTTTCATGGTCTTCCATATGAAGCATACAGTGGGCCTGCAAAAGTTAAATTTTAAAATAAATTATACTGGCCCTGTAATCAGTGTGGTCTTACTAGCTGGGGTGGGAGGGATTCACTGGAAACACGACTCTGAGACTGGGGAAGGTGAGGCCCCATGAACTACAAATCCACATCCTCATACATGTCTGCATAAAACCATTCACCTTCAGGCATTCTCAGTTAGCTTTATCTATTTGCTGCCATTTATGAACTTGTTTCCTAACAAGAGCTCCCGCTTGAAGGATACCGTTAATATTCTACCATTTGCTTCTATTTCAAGAAATTCTGTTTTCTTTGTGGGTTTGCCACTATGAGATTCAATTTCCCTGATAGATGTGTGTTTTCTGGCCTCCCTTGTGTGATTAATTCAGAGGAAGCATTTATCTGTTGTGATCTAAATGTGTATTTGTTTTACCCTGAACCAACAAGACAATTACAAATGTTGTCTTGCCTGCAACCATAGGCTTAGAAATGCAGTTGTCACAATGAAAGCCACAAAGCTTATGACTTCTGGGCTCTGTGCTGACACTTGACTAGCTGAATACATGCAGAAGCCAGAAAGTGGAAAATTTATTACTGGCGATGATGAATGATTTTCTGCCCTGCAGAACTGGCAACGGACTTTGCTTGGACATTAATTGGACCCAGAGTTGTTCCTATAAGTATGCAGAGTAACATGACTGTCTCACTTCTCTACAATACTATGTGCCTGAGGAAACTCCAACCATATTAATTGTGTGGAAGTGCCCTGACTTCTCCCACCTGCCTCCGGGTTCTCACGGACTCTAAAAGCTCTGATGGGCCCCAGCATCTGAGACAGACTCTGAGACTGAATGGAACTTGAGCAAGTAGCTCATCCTGTGTTGAGGACCTGGGATAGGGCTGTTCTCACAAAGGAAAATTCAGGGATGGAGCAGCTCCACTGGTATCCCGGGGAAGGTGGGGCCCCGTGGACTACAAATCCATATCCTCGTATGAATCTGCTTAAAACCCAGTAGCCCTCTGCTGTCATATGCTTAACATTCATAACAAATTCTTTACTGCTCTCAGGGCCAGGCCAAATAAAGTTCTGAAGGCAAAGATGATAATGAAAAATATTGGTGACTGTCCCATCTTTGTTATTAAAGCTGAAAAAAGATATGACTTAGATGGTACCCTTCATAGTGACAACCCTGAGTATCTAATGCTGTCTTGAGATGGTTCCTCAGGGAGCAGTTTTATGTCATTTTCTTGTAACTGTCACTCTAATGTGCTGAAGGGAAGTTTTATTGTCATTTGCATATTCTGAAAGTTTACTGAATTTTAAAAACGTGTGCCTGAGAAATAGCTTGTCTTGATATATTTAGGAATTTGGATTTTTTTTTTTTTTTCCTGATTGGAAATGCCACAAACCTGGCTGCTACACTGATCATTTATTTAGTGTAGCTTTATGTGGAGTTAGTCCAAAGACTTAGGATTTAAAAAGGTATGCTTTTAAAAGTCATGATTCCCATTCACAGTAAAATAAAGGAGTCATACATGTAAGAAAATACTTGGAGTCTAGAATTCCCAGTATAACGCTATGTATTCAGTGCTCTAAGAGCAGAGAAGAAAGTGAAGGGGAGCATTGACCATGTCAGCTTGAGGTACTTTCCCAGTAGGAGTGGCATTTGAAGTAGTTTTTGAAGGAATAACTAGGAGTTTGGAGGATGAAGAAAGATAGCAAAGCCCACTCCAGACAAGGGATAAAGTATGAAAAGGCAGGAGATACAACACAGCGGGGGGATGTTTGTGGATTTGAAAAGTGTTCTGTGGCCAAGAAGGTACATAGAGATTGTAAAGAAGCTATGCATGATTGCCTGAGGGATTTACAACAGGCACATGGGGCCTTGGGAGGCTTTTAGGCAGGAGAATGAGAGTGAGCAATAGTCAAATACTACATAGAATAAGGTGACTGCACCTTTAAGAACCACCAGTGAGGGACTTGAACCACCAGTGAGGAGCAAGAAGGGAGGTGTGAGGTCTTAACTTCCTGATTCACTGGGTTCCTGCAGGCTCCAGGGTTCTTCCTGTCCTGGTATAGAAGGTGTGGTTCTACTTTCAGCATTGGAGAGAGGAGCTTTTTAGATCACAGGAAAGGATGTATGATGATGGGAGCTGTTCCTGTAAGCTTAGCTTCGTTTATGCCTTTTTCTTTAGAGATTGTGTTAAGCACTTAATACCTGGCAATAAAATATTGTTTTGCTTAAACTAGCTATCATAGTGTCTGTCATCTGCAACTGGACCCAAACTGATATAGCATCCCACCAGGCCTGCAGGCTGAGCTAGGAAGCTAAGAAAGACACAGCTGAGTTTTCTCAGACTTGATGAGTGGGAGAGTAGATTCGGTGGGGAGTAGGAACCAGGGCACAAATGCAAGTGGAGATGGCTCATAGGCAGGCAGGAAGACAAGTGAAACTAGGTGGAGACAGAGCTGGGGAGGGTGGGGATGCCTCCTGGCACTGGGAGTCTTTGTGAAGATAAGGCTTGCTTTCACTGGATGTCAATAGGTGAGGCATACCTTGGCATTAGTAAGGAAAATATGCCAACAGTTTTGTGAACCCCCCAATATGCTATTACTGTGATAACATTTAAATCTGATCATGGAGGGCAGTAAAGCATGATTGAAAAATTAAATGAACGTATTTTGTTTATTTTATTTTGAGACAGGGTCTTACTCTGTCACCGAAGCTGGAGTGCAGTGACACAATCATGGCTCACTGCAGCCTTGACCTCCCCAGACTCAGATGATCCTCCCACCTTAGCCTCCCAAGTAGTTGGGAGTACAGGTGCACATCCCCATGCCCGGATAATTTTTTTGTATATTTTTTTTTTTTGTAGAGGCAGGGTTTTGCCACGTTGCCCAGGCTGCTCTTCAACTCCTGAGCTCAAGTGATCCACCTGCCTTGGCCTCCCAGTCTGAAGTGCTAGGATTACAGGCAGGAACCACAATGCCCGGCCCTTCTTTTAGACATTGAGTAAAAATTGTTTTGCTTATGTGATGAGGAATAGAAAACAACAAAGCTGCAGAGAGATGCTAGTTTGCTAGTGTGCTAGGCAGTTGCTAGATTCACTCACCAAGTCCATCCTCAACAAGCTGACTGATCTTTGCAAGACATGGCCCTTTAAGGTTCACTTGCATTTGAAACCACAAATGTTAAATTTGTAAATACTAATGGTCTGTGTTTTGTATGTTAGTTGTAGGCTTGTTTTTTAGTTAAAGTAATAGATTTGAAAGTAAATCTGCCAGACAAATACTTTTCTTTTTAAGTACTTCATGTGTTGGTTGGAAGCTTGTTATTTAACAAATACCTGATAACTAAATTATTAGTCATATAACCTTAATAGTCTATGGATAAAATTGAAGTCATTTCATTATTAATGTTTCATTTACAAAGTGGCTATCTTTTGCCTCGAATATTTCAGATTTTCCTTAGTTTCCCTCATTTAAAGCTAATAAAGTTCTGGATTTGTGTAGATAGCAAATATTTCTTCTAGAATTTGGTCAGATAATTAGAAAGTAGACATAGTGTTTCTGTCCTTCCAGTTGGATTTTATATTTGAGTAGTTTATCAGAAATTACAAATTGAAGACTGATGGTGGCTCAAAATGTGTTTTGTTTGCATGACTTCTATATGATGCTTGAATTAGTTGCCAACAATAAAAATTGAGAGATCTTACCAGAAAGCCCAGGTTTCCCAGCAACCTGGGTGCTTATCTGGCTGGAGCTGAGTAGCCCTGATCCCATTGGAAGGGACATGGCATGCCCCCTCCAGGTGGCCCCAGCCTGTGCGCTGCCCATTTCCCTCATTTACATTGCCTGCCTGACTCCTATGGGCATTCAAGTTTATGACCCAAGTTATGGCTTATGATTGAATAAATAAAAATTGTCACCTATAACTGGAATATAGGGTCCTCTGAAAAATTATGATGTTAAGAGTATCCAACTATTGGTTATTAAAACTGTTATTTGTAATGTAATCTTCCTTGTGAAAAAAAATTTTTTTTCAATTCATGATCTGAGCTATGCAGAGTTTGAAGATTCACCAGGTATAACCTATAGTATATTACCATTATCCTTTTTATTCAGTATTCACTGAGCACCAACTTGGAAAAAAAAATTTTGTAATCAGGGCATTTATTTGTCTGGTCCCTCCTGTGATCCTCCAAATTGCTTATTTATTCCATCATTTAGGCTTCTCTATCTTCGCCGTGTTCTTGGGGGACCTTGTTCTGCTCTATTTCCTTCTTTTTTCTCCAGTGCGTTGTTTGGTGCACTAATATCTGTATCATCTTTTTTCTCATTCTTTTGGCTTGAAAAATATATCCTTTAGTAATGAAGTACATGCCTAGAAAATAAGCATAAACCAATAGCCACTATTATGGTAAAATATTCAAAGAAAGCCAATATAGCTCCTGTAATTTACATTAAAAAATTAAATGTATCTATGCATTCTTTTATTCAGCAGATACTTGTTGAGTACCTAATGTGTGCCTGATGGTTCTAGATCTGAAGAGTGCCATAGTGAATAAAAGAGAACAAGAAACAGGCAGTGAATGAGCATATTGCAGTGTCATGTCAGGCTGTGACAGTGCCATGAAGAACCATGATGCAGGGTAAGGTGATGGAGTCACATGGGTGCTCCCTTAGGTGGGCTCGGAAGGTAAGGCAACATTTGAGCAGAGACCTGAATGAAGTAAGGGGATGAGGCATGTGGATATTTGTTGGATGCTTTCCTGGCTGTGGGAACAGATCTTACGAGGGCCCTGAGAAAGGATGTTCATGGTGTTTTCTGGAAGATCCTGAAGGCCAGTGTGGCTGGAAGTTAAGTAGGATTTGTAGGCTATGTAGCCCATGAAAATGACTGGGTTTTACTTTAACTCTGATGGGAAATCAGATAAAGTATGTTTGTTTGTTCATTTAAAAGTATGATATGCTGAGGAGCAGAGCAGGCCATGGAGAATGCCTGGCCAGTGGTGGGATTATTCCTGAAATCACGTTCAGGTCCCATATGATTGACGTGGTACATACACAGCTTGACTATAACTATGGCCAGTTGTTCTGTTCCTGCCCTGACAGTGCCTCCAGGCTCTTTCCCTTCTCCTTGACCACCCCTAACTCCCTCCTGCTGGTGCAGGGTATTCCTTAGAGAGTGTAACACAGTACAAAAGCATTGCATGCAGGCTTGTCATACATTTGTGATTTGTGATGTGCTTGCATTGGTGCTCATTTGAGTCCTCTGGGAGAACATGGATTCCAGGAACAATGAATGTGTGATCTAAGCAATATGAATATCTGAATGTTCACTCAGGGATGCATCTGCATTTATTGGAACTGACAGCAGAAGTCCTGGCTTGGCAGCATTCTGTTCAAAATCCTCCAGGTTCACATTTGGATGGGTATGCATTTATTCAGGTGCATCCATTAGAAAGGTAATTTTGATAGAAAAACTAATTTGTGATAACCCATTGACCAAATGGCAAAAGCATTTACTTTCCCATACTCCAAAGCATCTCAGTAATGATGTAACTGTTTGGAATTATCATTCTCATGTTAAGGACTTTATTACTTTTCCTCTTGTAATGCCTTATCAGGACACTGATTTACCTGTTTTTCTAGTAGAGAAGGTGGTCCACCATTAACTTCTAACTAAAACCCACTGATAAGTGTTCCCATGTCAAATGTTCATTTTCATCTTAAGTTAGAAAGATTATTATAGTTTTGATTTGTTCCTGTTTTCACTTTGGTGTGATTTTTAACTCCAAGTAATACTGCAGCACGGTTCAGAACGTTACCTCATCTGCTGTTTCTCTGCCCCTTAGTCACAATACTCCAGGCATCCTGGCTTTCTTGTTTCCATTCTCAGTTTTTGAACTTGCTGTTTGCCTGAGCACTCTTTTACAACATGTCCACATGGCTCTGTCCCTCACTTCCTAAAGGTTTCTGCTCAAAGTTTAGCTTATGATTGAAGCCTTTTCTGACCATCTTTTGTTAAATACTCTACCTATCTCAAACGCAAGGCCTGACACTGATCTCTTTTATTCTGCATTACTTTTTTCTGTAGCATTTATCACCCCCAGCGTGCTGTTTATCTGCTTGGTTACTTGCTTATTGCCTCCCTCACTGGACTATGAGCTCCACGAGAGCAAAAACTTTGTTGTGATCATTTGCTCTCTCCCTAGTTCCTAGAACAGTGTTCCTCACAAAGGAGTCACTCAATAGTCTTAAAAATGAACTATGATGGCCGGGTGTGGTGGCTCATGCCTGTAATCCCAGCACTTTGGGAGGCCAAGGCAGGTGGATCACCTGAGATCAGGAGTTTGAGACTAGCCTGGCCAACATGGTGAAACCCTGTCTCTATGAAAAATACAAAAATTATTCAAGGGTGGTGGCACATGCCTGTAATCCCATCTACTCAGGAGGCTGAGGCAGGAGAATCACTTGAACCCAGGAAATGGAGGTTGCAGTGAGCCAAGGTTGCACCATTGCACTCCAGCCTGGGTGACAGAGCGAGACTCCATCTCAAACAAACAAACAAACAAAAAAGAATTATGCTGATAAATGGCTGATGAAGTCAAGGTCAAGTTCTAGACCTCTGTTAGTAGCATATTTTCACCAAATGAGCTACTTTCCATGGAGTAGCTCCATCAAAAGCCCAAAATTAGTAATCTTTCTAGCCAAGTGTTTGCACAGGCCATTTTTCTTTGGATATTGGGCTGATTTTTCTTAGGAAAGACGAATTTGCAAGTGTTGGTCCTTACTAACAGAGTATGTTGGACTGGGTCTCTGAATCCTTGTTCTTCAAAGTGTGGTCCATGGGAGCCATCTTACTGCCATTGCCTGGGAGCTTGTTAGAAATGCAGGATATCAAGGCCCACCCAACCTACTTAATCTGAAATTGCACTTTAATGTAGGTGATTCCTATGCATAACGTTTGAGAAGGACAGTGCTAAATCACCTGACTTTGACCTAGAAATCAGAAGAGATCTTCTTTTTCATTTAACTGTTTTGGAAATCATCATTAGTAAAGGGGCTAACTTAAATACTTGATATTCTTATTTTTCTTTTCTTTTTAAGTTGAAAGCAAAATGGATTTTGAGTTCGTCACTTAATCACTCCTTAAATTCCTTTTCTCTATGAGGAGCAGTGGTCTAAAGTATTTGTGTGTGTATATATGTGTGCGGTATGCCTTCCAGACCCAAGACAGAGCAGATCTGTGGATATCTTCAGTCCCACTTCCCCCTCTCCATTTCCTAACTAGAGTTTTCCAGGATGCTGTATAGCCACAGATGGAGACATTGACCTTCTCAGGAAAATGGTGGTAGCATTCTATTTGAAGAGAGTCGTCCAATGCCCTCATTCCCAGAAAGAATCCCAACTGATGTATTAGTTGGATTGGAAAAAAAAATTAGTTATTTTTTATTAGTTACTCTTGTGTCAGATACTATCATATGTGCTTATAAATTTATCTAACAATAACTTGGTAAGATGAAAGTGATGCTATTTTCATCCTCATTTAAAAGTTATGGAAACCACCTCTTGAAAGGGATCAGACATTTGTCAAGTTCACACAGTTACTAAGTAAAGAAGCTGGGATTGCAACCCAAGTGGTCTGGTCCCAGGGCATGAGGCTTCACTATTTTTTGAGGGAAGATCTTGCAATTTTACTACTACCTGTTAGAGAGAAATATGGATTAAATGTTGGTAGAAGGCAATTGCAGGCACTTCAATTGGACTCATTTGAAAGGCAAAAGTATAAAATACTGAATTTTGATCTGAATCATCAAGTATTATTTATTCCCTTTGAGGCTCATAGTTTAACCTTTTGTTATGCAAAGCTGCCAGTGTGATTTTTCCAATGCAGAAACTGTCCAGAATGATTAACAAGTTGTATTTATTATTCACTGTAACTACACTAACAAGTAGAATAACTTGAGATTGTTAAAATTGCTCTCAAACCACCTTCAGGCAATCATTAGCATGCATGCAAGAGGAGGCCGCCCAAAATAGTAATTCCAGTGACTTGATGAGGGGAAGGGGAGGGGAGTGGGAGAAGGAACCAACGTGTGTTTAACACTTTTTATGTGTGACGCCTGTGCTGGTGTGTTACATACGTTATCTTATTTAATCTTCACAACTCATGAATTAGGTAGTATTATTTCCTCTGCTTTACAAAAGAGGAAAGAACGAGGTTTGGAGCTAACTACTAACCGATGGAGGCAGGATTCCATACGGATTACCTAACCTCAAAGCTCATCTGTTTCCCAACTTAGCATTTTGAAGAAAAACAAGGAAATATTTTAACAGAAACAGATCAACATATTTATTTTTAAAATAAACATTTCCCCACCCTAGTTAAAATCATGCTGTTCTCTTTCTCTCCAAGCTCAGGTTAGTTAACAATGGCAATAGAAGTAAATTAAAAAAAAGAAAAAAAAGATTAGTGGTTTCCGAAGATATCGACTGTCTAAAAAATACAAGAGTAGTGAAAAATGGATATATCTGTATTCAGATACACTATCTATTACATGTCCAGGTCTAATAAATTACCCGTTTGTTCACTTTATTTGAAGGAGGAGTCAGCTTTGTTTGGAACTATAAATATATACATGACTTCAGCTACTTCCCCAGCATCGTACTCCATGGCTTGTGTACGTTGATCTGTGTGGTAAACGCAGGCGGCAGGAAGTCTACCCGAAGTCTTCATTCTAGTGATTTCCTTTGCTGGATGCAGTTGCCCTAATGCTGGTGAATTCTCCAAATTAAAAATCCACACTGATCTTACCTGTCCTTGTTCTGATTTCCTACAAAGACAAAACACATTTTGATTCAAATAACCTAGCTGTCCCTATGAGGCAGAATTTCTCGACATATTTCCAGGCGTGTTGAAAGTCCGCAAAGGAGAGGAGAATCTCTTTTCACTTCAAAATGCATACTGTTTTTCACATTCCAAACGGAAGGCAGCTGGGGCTCTCAGTCACCGTGGAAGCAGGCTGGCTTTCTGCATTTTTGCAAAGTGGCTTTTATAGCCTTTAACGAGGCGGCAGCCCCAGAAATTGCTAGAGAATCAGCATATTGAATGTCTTTCCCCTATTCCCAGTTCAAGTGGCTTCTCCAGTTTAAAGTGAAGGACTTCCTGGAAGTCCTCAAGACGACTCATTCTTATGCTGCATCTTCATGTGGCCTTCCTTATACAGGGATCTTACATTCTAGTAATTTGGGGCATCAATTTTGAATGTGGAGTTATCAAAGCGTACAGACTGATCATTTTAATTTGAATAACCCTTGCAGTGTCTGGTAAAGAATGAAAAGGGAGGGCAATCCTGTCTCCTGTGCCTTTTCCCTATCCTGGGCTTCTTAAAATCCGTCCAGTTATTCTCTAGTGACAGTATTTTTCAGCTTCCTGAGGCAGCCAGCAAAACTCTGATGTAAAAGGATTTGTCATTTTGATTCTAGTCGAAATGAAGCATTTTGTACAGTACATGAAAAAATATAGAAGTCTTTTCAGTGGATGAACAGCCTATTATCCATAGCAAAACTACAGTGTTTTATGTCTGTCTGAGAATTACTGATTACAGCAACAGTCCAGGCAGGAAGCAACGAAGCTGCTGCTGAATTGTTGTGGCCTGAAAATAGATGGGAGCTTTATTTTTTTTTTTAGAACACTTTCAATTGGTGCCATGGTCTCCATTTTCTAAAGTATAAATAAGATCTTTGGTTAGAAATCCTGAGGGTGAAAGGCAGCTACATAAATGCAGGAGAAATTCTGTGACTGCCTGATCAATTTTGGAGTTGGAAGGGAATGATGGATAACTGATTCATTCCACTAATGACAAAGCTTGCCTCTTTTGAAACCTGTTTACCTTCATCGGATGATCTATCAGCATTTCCCAGCTGTGTCTGTGACAACCAATTTGAAGGGAAGATCAGTACCATTTATGACTAATATGTCTTGATTTGGGGGAAGAAAACAAAAAAGTCTTTTATGGAGACTTACTACAGCTTCAGTATTCAAATGTCATGACCACCAAGGTTCGGGCTTGTCTTTTTGTTCCTTGGTACAAAAATACTAAGTACGGGAGAGGGAGACAAGAAAAAAGATTTTATCACGGAAAGCGTTGTTTGATAGTCTGAGAAATTTGTAGTAATCATAATTACATGGAGTGCTTCATATTCTTGCACTCAGGGACTGACTGCTTCATGGGCTCACGACCTGTGTGGTCACACAGAGCTGGCTCTCAGAAGGTTGTACTTGGTTTAATGCTCTGCTGTTGTCTTCTTAAAATAGTTGATCATTTTTGAACAGGGATACTCCATGTTTATTTTGCACTAAGCTCTGCAAATTATGTAGACAGTCTCGCTCGCAGTTTAGAATTAAAAGATGGGTGATGTGAGGACTCTGATCAAATGTTCCAATCTCTAGTTGATTACCAGTTGAGATTGCTTTCCTTTTTCATTCGTATTCTGTTTTTCTCTTTTTGTTCTTTCCATACAGAGAGATAATTTGTATAATGTATAGTTGAGATAGTTTGAGCTGAGTTCATTCCTCATTTACTTGCTGTGTGACCTTGAGCAAGTGACTTTATTTCCCGAAGCCTTTGTTTAATTACTAATAAAGTGGGAATGATAATAGCATCTAACACACAGAGTGGCTGTGAGGAGTAAATTAGATAATGGTTATAAAACATCTAGCATAGTACCTGACCATGGTAAGCACTCAGTAAATAAGAGCTATAAATTTTCTTTTACTCCAATATTTGGAGACATCCACATATCTATAACATTTTAATATAAAAATTTTCAAACATACAGAAAAATTGAATAATTTTATAGTGAACACTCATATCCATCTGCCATGAGCATTATACTATACTTGCTTTATTGTGTACTTAGTCATCTACTCACCTCCCTGTCCACACACCAATCCATCGTATTTTTTGATACATTTCAGAGTAAATTGCAGACACAAGTACATTTCCCCTAAACATTTAGGCATGAAAATCTTTAGAGTTCAGTATTTGTTCCTTTTTTTTTTTTGAGATGGAGTTTCGCTCTTGTTGCCCAGGCTGGAGTGCAATGGTGCAATCTTGGCTCACCACAACCTCTGCCTCCTGGGTTCAAGCGATTCTCCTACCTCAGCCTCCCGAGTAGCTGGGATTACAGGTATGTGCCACCATGCCCGGCTAATTTTGTATTTTTAGTAGAGACGGAGTTTCTCTATGTTGGTCGGGCTGGTCTTGAACTCTCGACCTCAGGTTATCGGCCCACCTTGGCCTTCCAAAGTGCTGGGATTACAGGTGTGAGCCACTGGACCCAGCAATATTTGTTACATTTTTTTCTTTCCTGGTAATGCAGTGAAATCCCCAAATCTTAAGTGTATTTTTGCTGAGCTTGGACAAATGCCTGTACTCATTTAACCCAAATTCCTATTAAGTTACAGTCTTAGCCTGGGGTGCTATAACAGAGTATCATAGACTAGGAGGTTTATAAAGGACAGAAATTTATTTCTCACAATTGTGGAGACTGGTAATCTGAGATCAGGGTGCGAGCATGGTCAGATTCTGGTGAGGGCCCACTTCCTGGTTGCAGACTGCAGATTTCTGTTGCATCTTCAAATGACACAAAGAGAGAAAACTAGCTACCCTTCTTCTTATAAGGTCACTAATCCTATTCATGAGTGCTTCACCCTCATGACCTAATTACCTTCCAAATTACCACCTCCAAATACCATCTGTTAATGAAACCACTGAAAGGATTTTTTTTTTTTAAAGAGTCTTTATTCCAGCAAGCAGTTTACAAACCGGGGAGAGGCAGCCTTTAGTACAAAACAAAGACAGGTGAGAACAAAGAGAAGAGTTGTTCTTTATAGAAAAAGTTCCCACCCAGTTTCTCACTCCGGTTGGCTATGCAAATGAGGGCTGCAAACTTGTTTAGTTCTGATTGGTTGGCATTAAGATCGAATGCAGGTAACAGTTTCTGATTGGTTGATATTAAGAATGAAGGCAGGTAACATTCTATTGGTTAAGTTCAGGTGGCCAAATGAGACTTCCCAGGGGGGAATGTCACAGGATCTTTAGGGTGTTTACTTTCCCACCAGGAAACCTCTGTGGCTGGTGGTGCCTTTGCCTGAGGTTTTTTTTTTGTTTTTGTTTTAGACAGGATTTCACTCTGTTGCCCCGGCTGGAGTGCAGTGGTGCAATCTTGGCTCACTGCAACCTCTACTTCCCAGGTTCAAGCAAGTCTCATGCCTCAGCCTCCCAAGTAACTGGGATTACAGGTGCGCACCACCACACCCAGCTAATTTTTGTATTTTTAGTAGAGATGGAGTTTCACCATATTGGCCAGGCTCGTCTTGGAACTCCTGAACTCAAGTGATCCACTTGCTTTGGCCTCCCAAAGTGCTGGGATCACAGGCATGACCCACCACACCTAGCCTGCCTTTGCCTGAGTTTTGCTTGGGCCTGCTGGGTTCATTCCACCCACTTGGCCCAATAGGCTGCACTTGGCTTGCACTACTGGTCCAGATCCTATGCCTGCCAAGGGTGAGCCAGGCATGTAGTAGCAAGGGGTGTATAACTGAGTGAGCATGGGGTCCAGCCACTGTGCACAGCCAGGTGCACCAGCTAGATCTGGGATGGCAGCTCCAGGTGCCAGCACAGATGCTGGCTCTGTGCAATGCTGCAGTTGGACCAGATGTATTGCAAGTAGTTTCTGCTGCAGGCACCAACATCTGGACAAGGAGACCGTGGTGGCATCTGAAAGCTTGGAGACACCAGGAACTGCAGAGCCCCAAAGAGAGTGTTACAGAATGTCACAGTTCTGGTCTGGGGAGCACCAAGGTCTGGGTTCCCAGAAGGGCCACAGCTCTTCTCTTCTTGTTGTTGCCTGCAACATGGCTAGCGGGGAGTGTGTTTCAGCCCTGTTCATGTTACAGCTCTTTCAGTCCTGCCATTTGGCAGGTCCTGAGTTCATGTCCCATGTCCAGGAAGAATGAGATATGTGGATAACTGGAGGGTGAGAGAGGAGCTTCACTGAGCAACAGAACAGCTCTCAGGAGACCCAAAGTGGATAGCTTCTTTCTGCTGATAGGTTTTCCCGACAATTGTTCAGTTCTCATCAGAGAGGAGACCCACGGTGGGTAGCTCCTTTCCGTGGGCAGGTTGTCCTGAAGAGTCGAGGAGACCCAAAGTGGGTAGCTCCTTCTCGTAGCTGGTAGTCCCTACATCTGTCCAAGCCTGGCTGAGTCCAGGGTTTTTATGGGCTCACAAGGAGCTGATGCATGCTGATTAATCCATGGTCCTAGAAAAAGCACCATACGTTTTCACTCCAGGCCATGGACTCCACTCAAAACTGGCAGCCTGGCCCCCAGGCTTCAGGCCATCCTTGTCTAGAAGGTGGAGTTTTAGCAGGGACCCATCCCTTTCTGCCCAGGAACTTGTATGCCACCTCGCGTCAACATGCTGCCTCCTCATGTTAACATGCTGCCCATAGGGCTCTGGCTGTTTTTGCTGAGGGGTGCCTGCAGGCCTATACTGAGCTGCCCTTAGCATCCCTCATCTGGCTTCCCTCCCGTGCTCATCGGTGCCCAAAGTCTGGAGGGGGCTAAGGTGGCAGGGAGCTGGCATGTCAGTGCTGCCCTGAGTGTATGGACACCTGGCTGGGTGTGAAGTGCTTGGTCCTGGCCACAACCTTGCTCCACACCAGAATGGGCACTGGGAGCAGGGAGAGGCCAGGGAGTGGGAGCAGGCACCTCTGAGCCTGCAGGATCCAGGGGCTTCCTGGGCCCCCCGAGAGAGCAATTCAAAATGGAAATGCCCAGGTCTGGAGCTGTGGCTGGGCAGCTGCAGCTGTGCCCAGGAGCATGGGGCTCCCACCCTACCAACTCAGTAGATGGTGGGGCTCCCACCTGTTCCTGGCCCCTGCCAGCTCCAGGGAGCGAACAGCCCTGGCTGTACCTCCCCAACTGCAGCTGGCATCACCGCAGCAGCTGCTCCAGATGGGCCATCACCACCATCTATTGGTTCAGGTGGCATAAACAGGAACGCACAGCTATGAAGGTCCCTAAGTTACACAAGTGTGTGGTTTTCTCAGGAATGCAGAGTGTGTGTGTGACATCTAGTCAGCGGTTGGCCACTTGCTTCCATTTTGAATTTAGGCCCAGTTAGCCACTCAGGGTTCATCTTGAAGGATTGGCCATTTCAGGATTCATACATCCCATTCGGGATTAGATTTCAACATACGAATGCTGAGGAGATAAAAACACACATTTCCTAACAATTACAGAACTTTATCATTACCCCTAGATACCCTCATGTTCCTTCTCAGTCAATCCCACCTCCACTCTTCACCCACAGAGGCAGCTACTATTCTTTTTTGTTTTTTTGTTTTGTTTTGTTTTGTTTTTGTTTTTGTTTTTGAGGTTAGTTTTGCTTGCTCTATGACTTCATACAAATGTAATAAAATACTATATACTCTTTGTGCAGCTTGTTTTACTCAGCATGTTTTTGAGATTCATCCTTATTAGTGAGTGTTCAGCAGTACATTTGATTTTATGGCTGAAAACTACTTCATGCATAACTGTCCCATGGTATGTTTTACCATTCTCATGTTGATGGACGCCTGGGTTTTTTTCAGATTTGGGCTATTATGAATAAAGCTGCTATGAACATTCTTGCAAAATTCTTTCTGCAGAAATCCTGGATCAGAGAGTAAGTAGTTTTATAAGAAATAATCATAAATTGTCCCAAAGTGGCTATATCCAGTGATGTGTTGGTAAATGCTTATCAACAGACTACCTCCAAAAGAAGAAGACCAAGATGGTGGTGGAGGAGGAGGAGGAGGAGGAGGAGGAGGCAGTGGTGGCAATGATGATCACCACCACCAATACCAGATGCTAAATTGTCAATTCCATCATGTAATTCCCACCATAGCCATTTTCAAGCTTCCAATGTGGAGTCATTGAGGGCTGAGATGGGAAGAGATGTATGTAATTTTATCTTGAGAGCCAGGTGGATTCTGCACACCACTGCTTGTACTATTTTTATATTCCCATTGACAGTATGTGAGAGTTCCAGTTGCTCTACATTCTTGTCAACACTTGGTTCTGTCAGTTCTTTTCATTTTAGCTACCTTGGTAGATGTTAGTGAATTTTAAATTTAGACTTCTATGGTTACTATGTTGAGCACTTTTTCATGCGCTTATTGGTCATTCATAGCTCTTCTATAGTGAAAAGATCTGTTGCAATCTTGCCCATTTTTTATTGGGAAGGTTAGTTTAAGAGCCTTGTTATTTAACTTTTATGATTAGTGTATAATCCATTTCAAATTAATATTTGTATTTGGTGTGAAGTAGAGGTCAAAGTTCATTTTCTGGCATCTGAATGACCAGTTTTTATAACAACGTTTGTTGTGACTTTTCTGCCCCCGTTAGATTATCTTTGTCAAAAACTAAAGTCGTGGTTCTATTTTTTTGTCTCCCTACTCTGTTGTATTGATTTGTTTGTTGATTATTATACTAGCAATACATTATCTTAGTTACTATAGCTTAATAGTTATTTTTGAAGTCAGGTAGTGTAAGTCCTCAAGCTTTGTTCTTTTCCAAGAATGCTTTGAATATTCTAGGCCCGTTGCTTACATTTTCCCATATTTTCTACTAATTTTGGTCTGAGAATGTAGCAGGTCATTTTTTTAATATAAGAACCTGTCTACTTTTGAAAGTTAAAAGTTCTTTTTAGCATTTAGCATATTATGAATACTTTATAAATACTAAGAAATTTTCCAACATTGTGGCAAAATTTTATCATTATTATTTTATTTTATACAAAGAGTAACTGGATCAGAGGGGCTAAATGGTAAATGCCATATGATTATTTGGTGAAGCAGAAGTCAGGTTTTCAGCTTTTAGGGACAGTGAATTCCATTAGACCATGCTGCCTGAGGCTATCAGTGTCAGTTCTTAATACAAGCAGGGTGCTAGATTTTCTAGTGGCCTGATACCAGGTGAAAGTCTCAGATTATTTCTGAAGTATAAATATGTGCCAATAATTACCAGCTATTGTCAGTGACCTTTGTTGCTTTATCTAACTCATATCATAGGTTGGGAAGAATGCTAGTGGACTATCCAAACAACATTTCCATTCCAAACATGCTGTTTGGATTCCATGTTGGAATCCCTTCTAGGGAATGTTAGAGCCTAAGGAAGCCAGTTAATAACTATCTCTCTTCCTTTTAAATTTTGATCCACTTGAGGTATACATAGAAAAGTTAGATAAGAGTCAAACATTGACTAATACAGGCAAATTTGATTCAGAATCTTATGTTCAAAGTGGGTTTCTGGTTTCTTATATCCTGGATTGAGCCCACTCACTTAGTTGTAGACTATACAGCTAAATAATGACAAGTCTTTCTACCCCTGTAAGACCAGGAACTGTTCTGGGGAGCATTCCCACAAAGAGGAGACAGAAATGGGGGAGAATGGATATGATCCATGTGCAGGCAGCTCTGAAAAGGAAGGAGCCTCGAGAGAACCTTGCCTAAACATGACATGGACTTTCTCCCTCTCCCATAGGGTGGAGCATCTAAGGGTAAGAAGAGAAGGCAGAGCAAAAGGTTTCCTCCTAAAATAGGAGAGGTGGGCCCAAGGCAGAAGTGTTGGAAGAAGAATTTCTGTTTGTCTCTTTCAGTCATGGGGAACTGACTACTCCTTGCCAGGGCAGCCTACTTACTTTTAAACATCTCCTTTGGTGATAAAGTTATTCCTTATTTTAAGTTGAAGCTGTTTCTTTGATATTCTACCTTTGGTCCTAGTCCTATTTTCCTGACACTCATGGGATGAATCTACAAATTATTTTGGCAGAGTTGAAGTACTTGAGTATGTTGTTGTATCTTTATTCTCTGGCCTATATTTAGCAGTTTTTAACTTTCTTACATCTGAAATGTACAACTTGCATTTTTATCTGCCCAGTGTCCATTCCCCCATTTTTGAACTCCTGAGCTCAAGTAATCTGCTTGCCTCGGCCTCCCAAAGTGCTGGGATTACAGGTGTGAGCCACAATGCCCACCCCATTCCCCCATTCTCTTTTATTTTAACAGCATCCAATTTTTCTTTAGGGAATCTCTTCTTCCATTCCTGAACTGTTTAACTGGCTGGTGCTGGGGTTTTAATGTTTGTATTCACTCCAACATTCACATTGAAGCTTAATCCTCAATGCAACAGTATTATGAGGTGAGGCCTTTAGGAGGTGGTTAGGCCATTGAGGGCTCCAACTCATGGATGGGATTAGGACTTGATAAAAGGATTGGAGAGACCTAGGTGAACCTCTTTTTTGTCTTTCCACCACTTCAGCTATGTGAGGATAAAGTGTTCAAGGCACCATCTTGGAAGTAAGGACTGGTCCCTCACCAGACAAAAGCCTTGGACTTTAGACTTCCCAGCCTCCATACTGTGAGAGATTAATTTGTGTTGTTTATAAAATACCCAGTCTCAGGTATTTTTTATTATAGCAGCACAAACAGACTAAGACAGATAGGACTAAACATTGCTTTTCTCATCTCCCTTTTCTCTGCCTCCGGGAGTACTTGATTTCATGGTCAGTCAGTGGATTTGAAACACCAGGGTCAGGAACTCACGTGAACTTTGACTTCCAGGGAAATAGTTGCATTCTTAGAGTATTTATCTTCTGCCATACTGCAACATCAAAACCTTATGGAAACTCCGAATATTTTATTGATGCCAAGTTTGCATCCAGTCAATTTTCAGGAAGAATTAGACACTAGCCAAATAATTCTCCAGTTTCATTGACTTGCTATCATTGAAATGACTTCTAGAATGACTGGAGAGAAATTTCTTGGCAGTTTATATCTGGATCCTCTGCCCCTTGGTTGCACACATATTGCTATGAATAAACAGGCAAGGTCCTTTCTGCCGGGTGTGATTGCCTCAGTGAAGCTGAACTGTTCTACTCAATAAAATAAAATGAAGCAATCTATACTTCCCTTTGGATTCCTACAAATTACAATGAATGATGAAGTTTTTATTTTTGCCGTCCTTATTTTCTATAATTAAGAATGAAATTTATTTAGTGAACTGTGCTGGCTACTTAGCGTTTCTGCATTACCCAAAGTAGTTGTTACTTAGAGCCAATTCTTTATTGCCTGCATTTAAAGGTTTATTTTTCTTTTGTTGTGGTTTATTGGCTTTGCTCCTGGCAGGGCTGACAAATTAATAAGCATAAGGTGCTAAAAGTATTTGCAATTAAAGCAAAGTGGTAATAAAGGTCACCTGTTCCAAGAAAGCCTTTCTTTCAAAAATCCTGCTGAGATCAATGCACATTGTGTATGGATTGTTCTCTGTGCTGCAGCTCCTTTTCCAAAATCAGGTTTCAAACATGTTTCTGCTAATTCAAAACAAGTAATAATTGCAAGTGGTAATCTTTAGCTTTACCATATTTCCTTGATTGTTGTCAACTGTATTTTGAACAGATCTCTCTCATATAAACAAAGAGAGACAGAAACAATTGCACTTATTTTAGCCCCCACCCCACTCATTTAGTTCAACAAATATTTATGAAGTATGTCTTATGTGGTCAAAGCTGGAAATGTAGAGATGCAAAGCTGTAGACTACCCCCTTGAAAAGTCACATCTACTAGATGGAGATAGAGATAATTGCTGAGTGCTGTGATTTCTTTAACAGTAGAGCAATGTTGGAAATACAAGGGAAGCTGTGATTAATTTCATCCTGAAAGGTAGAATGGGTAGTCTTTGGGAAAGAGGTGTATTTTTAAAGGATGAATAGAAGTTCTTCCTGAAAACAAGTGGGAGAATAGTTTGTCAGGTGGAGGGAGAACTTGTGCAAAGCAAGGCAGTGTCAAACAATCTTTCCTATTTTGGAAACTACAAGCAGTTTGGTGTTCCTGGAATATAAGGTATGAAGTGGAGGATCTGGAAGTCTAGGCTGAGTGACTATGTCATGAAAGAACCTGTGTTGGAATTTATCCACTGGGAATAAAAGGATTTTTAAAGCAGAGAAGTGACATGATTATCAATATATTTGGGAAGACTGCTCTGGAAATAATCTATGATCAGATAATTCTTGCTAATTTTCAGGGAATGGGAATATGTGGTCAGTAGCCAATTTATAAGTTGGTCTAGGAAAGCATAAATAATTAAAATCCTTAGTGAAGATTATTTGGCATAATAAGTAAAAAATTGGTATCAGGTTGGGTCCTTATTCCATTGTCACTAAGTAACTGCGACAAAAATAAGTTCTCTGGATCTTCTTCCTCTTGTTTCCTTATCTGACCAAGGAGGCAGTTGAACAAATTGTCTGAAGTCTCTTACAATGCCAATATTTTATAGATGTCACCCAGTGGATTCAATTTCCTTCCCCATCATATTTTTTAAGAGAGCTTGAGTGGCAAGCAGGATTTTCTCTTGTCAATAAAGGATACGACATATTATATTCCCTGAGAATAGGATAGTTTATTTACTCTGATTAATAAAGAATTGCTGGGCCTCTTTTAAGGAACTCCCTCCCCACTCCCCACCTCCCACTGATACTATATATGCTTTGATAAATCTAAAATTTCATATCTTGGATTCCAAGTGAAAGTGTAAAAGTCTGAGAAGATTTAAGGCAGAAATCGTACTTTATTTATCTATGCAGCTCCATTATCCTTAGTGGATTTTCTTTCTAAAGAGGTAACTAGCAGAAATCTTTTTAGGCCCTTTTAATTGGCTTTCTCCATGCTTACCATATTTTCTATGCATGTACTTTTCTACTTAATTTGAGGAATTGGAATTCTTTTTCATTTATCTCAAGGATTATAGACTCAACAGAAGTGGCAATGAAATAGCTGTTCTGTGTTACCAGAATAGGTTGAAGAGTGGGCTTTTTTCTATAATGGTTTTCATCTGAAGTGAGAATAATGTCGTGTTGAAATAGTTGTTCCTAAGTAAAGGAGTTAGCTCATGCAAATTACCTCAGATAATCAAATACTTGGAAATTTTTTATCCTGAGCATTGGAGTTTGTTATAAATCAGTTTCATTGGTACATGGATTAGGATATATTCATGGTCGGATTGAGTCTTTTGAATTTAGTGATACTAATTCTGATGTAACATACTTTACTTTTGATGTAAATAATACTTTTGGCTTTTAGCACCAATGCGAAAGAGCAATGGCATATTGTATAAGGGGTGGAGATCTGGAAGCAGAGAGTCCTAGAAGGCACATAAAAACCATTTATAAATTACCATAGTGATAAAAGGATTACAAAATTTTCTTTTTTAAAATTCGTTTTTCATTTTTATGGGTACATAGGTGTACATATTTATGTGGTACATGAGATATTTTGATGCAGGTATACAATGTGTAATAATCACGTAAGGCTAAATGGGGTGTCCACCTCAAGCATTTCTCCTTTCCTTGTGTTACAAACAATCCAATTATACTCTTTTAGTTATCTTAAAATGTACATTATTTACTGTAGTCATCCTATTGTGCTATCAAATAGTGGATCTTATTCATTCTATCTGTTTTCATACCCATTAACCATCTTTACTTCCCCTGCCCAGCTCCCATTATCCTTCCCAGCCACTGATAACTATCCTTCCACTTTCTATGTCCATGAGTTCAGTTGTTTTCATTTTTGCCTCCCATGGATGAGTGAGAATATGTGAAGTTTGTCTTTCTGTGCCTGGATTATTTCACTTAACATAATGTCCTCCAGGTCCATCCGTGTTGTTGCAAATGACAGGATCTTATTATTATTATTTTTTTTATGGCTAAGCAGTACTCCATTGTGTGTGTGTGTGTGTGTGTGTGTGTGTGTGTATGTATATGTATCACATTTTCTTTATCCATTCTTCTTTTGATGAATACTTAGGTTGCTTCTCAATCTTGCTATTGTAAATAGTGCTACAATAAACATGGGAGTGCACATATCTCTTCCATATACTGATTTCTTTTGGGTATATACCTAGCAGTGGGATTGCTGGATCATATGATAGCTCTATTTTTAGTTTTTTGACTAACCTCCAAACTCCTCTCCATAGTGCTTTTACTAATTTACATCCCCACCAACAGCATACAAGGGTTTCCTTTTCTCCACATTCTCACCAGCATTCATTATATCCTGTCTTTTGGATAAAAGACATTTTAACGGGGGTGAGATGATACTTAATTGTAGTTTTGATTTGCATTTGTCTGATGATTCATGATGTTGAGCATTTTTTCAGATACCTGTTGGCCATTCATATGTCTTCTTTTGAGAAATGTCTATTCAGGTCTTTTGTCCATTAAAAAAAAATGGATTATTAGATTTTTTTTTCCTATGGAGTTGTTTGAGCTGTTTATATATTGTGGCTATTAATCCCTTGTCAGATGGATGGTTTGCACATATTCTCTCCCATTCTGTGGGTTATCTCTTTATTTATTGTTTCCTTTGCTGTACAGAAGCTTTTTAACTTGATATAATCCCATTTGTCTATTTGTGCTTTGGTTGCCTGTGCTTATGGGGTATTACTCAAGAAATATTTGCCCAGACCAATGTCCTGGAGAGTTTCCCCAATGTTGTCTTGTAATCATTTCATAGTTTGAGGTCTTAGATTTAAATCTTTAATCCATTTTGATTTGATTTTTGTATATGGCGAGAGATATTGGGTCTAGTTTCATTCTACATATGGATATCCAGTTTTCCCAGCATCATTTATTAAAGACAGTCCTTTTTCCAATGTATGTTCTTGGCACCTTTGTCCAAAATAAGTTGACTGTAAATGTATGGATTTATTCTGGGTTCTCTATTCTGTTTCATTGGTCTACATGTCTGTTTTTATGCCAGCCAGTACCATGCTGTTTTGTTACTGTAGTTCTGTAGTGTAATTTGAAGTCAGGTAGTGCAATTCCTCCAGTTTTGTTCTTTTTACTCAGGATAGTTTTGATTATTGTGAGTGTTTGGTGGTTTCATATAAATTTTAAGATCGTCCTTCTATTTATTTGAAAAATGTCATTGGTATATTTTGATAGCAGTTGCATTGAATCTGTAGATTGCTTTGGGTACTATGGACATTTTAATAATACTATTTCTTCCAATCCATGAACATGGAGTATCTTTCCCTTTATTTGGTATGTCCTCTTCAACTTGTTTTATCAATGTTTTATGGTTTTCATTGTAGAAACCTGTCACTTATTTAAGTTTATTCCTAGGTATTTTATTTTACTTGTAGGTATTGTAAATGGAATTACTTTCTTGGTTTATTTTTCAGATTATTTGCTGCTGGCATATAGAAATGCTACTGATTTTTGTACATTGATTTTGTATCCTGTACTTTTACTGTTTTTTTTACTTGGTGTAATAGTTTTTGGTGGAATCTTTAGTTTTTTTCAAAATGTAATATTATTCATCTGCAAAGAAGGATAATTTGACCTTTTCCTTTTCAATTTAAATGCCCTTTATTTCTTTTTCTTGTCTGACTGCTTCAGCTAGGGCTTCCACGACTATGTTGAATAACAGTGATACAAGTGAGGATCCTTGTCTTCTTCCAGATCTTAGAGGAAGGGCTTTCAGTTTTTCCCCATTCAGTATGATACTAGTTAGGGGGTCTGTAATATATGACTCTTATTGCGTTGAGGTACGTTCCTTCTATACTCGGTTTTTTGAGGGTTTTTATCATGAAGAGGTGTTGAATTTTATCAAATGCTTTTTCAGCATCAATTGAAATGAATGTTTTTGTCCTTTATTCTGTCAATATGATATATCACATTGATTTGCATATGTTGAACCATCTTGGCATCCTTGGGATAAATCCCACTTGGTCATAATGAATAATCTTTCTAATGTGTTGCTGAATTCTGTTTGCTAGTATTTTGTTGAGGATTTTTTGCATCAGTGTTCAGCAGGGATATTGGCTGGTAGTTTTCCTTTTTTTGATTTTTTTTTTTTTAAATCAGGGTAATACTAGCCTTGTAGAATGAGTTTGGGAGTATTCCCTCCTATTCTATTTATTTTGGAATAGTTTGAGTAGGATTGGCATCAGTTCTTTAAATGTTTGCTGACATTCAGCCATGAAGTCACTGGGTCCCAGACTTTTTTTGCTGGGAAACTTCTTTATTACAGCTTTGATATTGGTCTATTACTTGTTATTGGTCTATTCAGGTTTTGGATTTCTTCATGGTTCAATCTTAGTAGCTTGTATGTGTCTAGGAATTCACATGTTTCGTGTAGGTTTTCCACTTTATTGGCATGTAGTTGCTCATAGTAGCTTCTACTGATCCTTTGAATTTCTATGGTTTCAGTTGTAATATTTCCGTTTTCATCTCTGATTTTATATTTTTGTATTGTTTCTCTCTCTCTTTTTTTTTTTCTTTTTGCTAGTCTGGCTGAAGGTTTGTCAGTTTTCCTTCTTAGTTTAACTTCTCGGGCTGAATATCAGCGTGGGACATCCCTATGTGTTGGTAATCTCTAGCTAATTTACCCATAGTCCAGAGATTCCACATTCAGTCAAAATGGCTCGTGTCTGTTCCCAACCAACAGAGAACCAATCCTGAGTTTCTCCCTTCAGGGAATTGGGTTCCCCTCTAGGCCAGGGCAGGTCCAGAAATGCTGTCCAGGAGCTAAGGCCTGGAATCAGGGACACTAGGAGCCCACTTGGTGCTCTCTTCCTCTGTGACTGAGCTGGTTCCCAAGCTGCAAAACAAAGTCCCTTTTACTCTTCCTTCTCCTTTTCTTAACATGAAGGGACCTCTCCCATAGCTGTCACATCTGGGAGTGTGCCAGGACACACCTGAAGCCAGCACAGCTCTGAGTCTTACCCAAGGCCCATAACGAGTACTGTCTGGCTACCACTGCCAATTATTCAGAACTTAAGGACTTTTTAGTCAGCAGGTGATGGATTCTGCCGGAACTGAGTCCTTCCCTTCAAGGCAGTGGGTTCCCTTCTGAGCCAGGGTGACTAGAAATATTGTCCAAGAATGGGGGCCTGGAATGGGGGCCACAGGACTCTACCCTATTCTTTCTACTGTGGCTGAGCTGGTATCCAAGTTGCAAAACAAAGTCCCCTTTACTTTACCCTCTCGTCTCATCAAGCCAATAGAAGGAATTGCTCCCAGAGCTGTGTTTACATAAGGCTTAATGAAAGAAAACAACCACAGATTCTTCCTATCTTCATGTATATTTGCATAGTTTGCATATGATTTGCATAATTTAATATCAAATGAAGAGAATCTTCAATCTTTGCAACTTTCTTACCAGTGTCTTTTAGTCTTTATTTTTTCCTCCAAATAAATGTAACTGTGTTTCTTGATTTACTTGCTCTTTAGTTTCTAGGACTATAAAACAACTATAGTTGTAAAAAATCCAATCTTCACTTTGTCTAATAATATTCTTTTTATCTTTGCATGTTTCAATGATTAGTTGGCTTAAAAGTTGTTGTTTTTCTTATTATACTAGGCTTTTGGGTGTATATCTGCTTACTGAAGTATACGGCATAAAGTCATTGTCCAATTGACTTTATTTACATGGAAGAGTAGTAAGTGGCTTCCTTTTATGGAAAACATGGTGTATTTTTAAAGTGTGAGGCAGTAGAATATGGCAGTTAAGAACATGGATGCTAGATCCAGAATGACTGGATGTGAACCCCAGCTCTGCCACTTATTGGTTATACTAAGCTTTCTATGTTCAATAGTGATAATAAACTCTATCTTCTTACAGAGTTGTTGTAAAAATTAAATGAGTTCATTCATTTTAAAAATCTTAAGTCAAAGTGTTAAAAATATTAGATATTATTATTATTTGGGGTCCCCCCTAATGCTTTTTTCAAGTTGATACCAGAAAGGGAAATGGGAAGAGACATCTGAAAAATCTGTATTTTTTAATGTTGAGGAAAGCTCTAGATAGTTAAATATAACTATGTAAAACTGAGCTGCCTTTAAGTTACTCTCTGCACTTAGTCACTTGAAAACAAGCAAAAAACACAAAACAAAAGCCCAAAACACCTGTCTAATATCCCATTAAAAAGGTCTAAAAACAATAAAAAAATTACAAGTTTCTTAAAAATTCCTTTAAAATTCCTATAGCCTCTTTTATACAGTACAAAGCAGGAAATAAAAATCTTTTCCCCATCTCTTTTTCTTTCAATTCAATATTTTATCAATAGATAAAATAATAATGTCCCTTATGAGAAATAGCATCCTAGGTTCAATGAAATAGGATATCTCACATGACACACTGAGGAGGACTTCTCACATGCCCTGCTCAAAGAAGGGCACTGAGGAATTACAAAACATCCACCTCAAAGGACTCCTCCATCACAAAACATCCCAATTGGCTCTTGTCTCTCACACTGTCTTCTCTGGATCTCTTCTCTCCTCTCCTCACCTACCTCCTGTTCTTTTTTCTTCCCCTAGTACACATTACGTTAGCTGTTACGATTCTTCTTGTATTTCAACTCATCCTGTACCTCAAATCAATGCAACAAAAGACCCAGGCCTGGTGACTGTCCTAGTCACAAAGACCTATTTCTCTGGCAAAGTAGAGAAAGGGGGGAAAGTTGTGATTACATTAATTTGGGGGTCACTGTTGTGCAAGGATAGCTGCAGAGATGTATTTCCAATCCAGTTCTCAGCTCTCTACCTTATTTATCTGAGCCTGTTATCACTGTCTTTGCTCTCATGTTTCCTAGGCCTCACCAAAATTAGAGACTGTATGCATACCTCAGTCTACTGTTGATGGGCAGTGTGATTTGAGAGGTTAACCTGATGGCAGATCTAAGAGTTCCTGAGATTTCTTTTGGAGTTGAAAATGGCTTGTGATTTTCTAAAGTCTTTTAACCCATATAGGTATAATAATAATCTCTGCTTCATTGCAGAAGTGTTTGGAACATGTAGAAATCAGTGGGAACTCAAAAGAAAAGTGACCAGTCTACCTTGGTGTGGAAGGGATTGCTTGAAATGTAATCAAGAAGAGGTAGTAAGAGGTAATACTTGAAACGTGTCTTGAGAGATGAGTAAGTGTTGAGTGGGCATGTTTCTGGAGGAGAACTGGGAAGGAATTGGGTAGAAATGTGGGATATAAGTTTAGGCAAAGATATTAGCAAATGCATAGGAGAGATTCAGAAGAACGCATTCAGTGGACAATAGTTTGGTGTGTGTGAAGCATGGGGTTCAAGGAGAAGGCAGGGTTTGTAGAAAAATATAAAGTTAATTTAGAGTTTGTATGTCTGTAAATCATTCAGGTGAAGAGATCTAAGAGGATTGTGTATGGGTTTGGAGTAGTAGCAAGTTTATGAATGGAAATATGGATTTGGGAGTTTAGAACACATAACAGGAACAGGAGAAATGGAATACTAACTGGAGGGGTAGATGGTTGTGCTAGTAGACTATTATATTATAGTTTAGGGTTTTAGAAGTAGAGCAGTCCTGAGTTATAACAAAGTCTAGTATAAAAAATTCATATTAAGGTGGTGCAAAATTGTATACATTGTAGCATTTATAATCACATTTAAAAATGACTTTGAGTTGGGTGTGGTAGCTTATGCCTGTAATCCTAGCGCTTCCAGACAAGGTAGGAGGATTGCTTAAGCCCAGGAGTTCGATATTAGCCTGGGCAAAATAGTGAGACCCCATCTCTGTAAAAAATATAAAAATTAGCCTAGCATGGTGGCATGTGGCTGTTCCAGCTCCTTGGTAGGCTGAGGCAGGAGGATCACTTGAGCCCAGGAGTTAGAGGCTGCAGTGAGCTGTGATTGCACCACTGCACTCCAGCCTGGGTGACAGAGCAAGGCCCTGTCAAGAAAAGCAAGAAAGCAAGCAAGAAAGAAAATGACTTTACTGTTTGCAGAATTCTTTTCCCATAAAATAATAATGAAGTGCATCATGAGAACAGGATTAGGAGTTTGAATGTCTTCTTTTCCAACTGCCCTAATTTTACAAATAACTTAGTCTGTAATGGAAAGGAACCACTCCTGGGCTCTCTAAGCTTTGACTTTTCTTAGACTTCTCTAAAAGATGGAATAGAAATAAATAATTTGACAATTATAAAGCTTCTTTACATGCAACGTTTGTTGCCAGTAGGGATATAATGAAATTATTTGAAATTAGCTATTATAATAAATATTAATTTGTCCCCAGGAAAGAAGGGTAATAATGGACCAAGGCAGGTCTGGAAGGGGTGTAGCTGTAAATGAGGTTGAGGCCTTTTGAGGACAGCCTCTAGGCTCTGCCCCTACTTGTAGGTGACTTGGATATGTCCTTGTCATCCTATTGAGGATGTGAATGAACTTTATGCTATTGCTTGTTTGGAGGCTGTATGTGTTATTGTCTTATTCTCAGGCCTTTGAGAGGGACTGAATCCTTCCCTCTCCCCCATTTTACCCTGTGTAGTTTTACATTAATGCCCTATAGATATTATATTGTATTTGTATTTGCATTGTATTTACCACTCTGAAGTTTTTGGGGGAGGTTATGGATTAATTCCATTTAGTGAAGGCAGTTCTTGCTGATCTATTTATGTGTTATTTCAAGATGATTTTTACCATGATCAAGCTCTAAACCTTTAACCAGCCATTTACCAAAAATTAAGCTTTTTTCTAAAGAGATATATATATATGTACAAAAGTCAAGGCCAGAAAAATCTATTCTCTTTATCACTATTTGGGGTTTTTGGTCACAAACCATTCCGTGATTTGTGACTAGGTCTCCTGGATGCTCCCATGTATGACACCTTTCCTCAAGGTAGGTCTGAGCCTCAACTGCTTCCTTAGTCTTTTTCCTTGAATTTCGCTCTCTTCTGTTGTGTTCATCCTGTGGTCACAGGAAGCAAGGAAAGATGGCTAAAGGAAAAGGAGGACATGTCTCTAGCCTAACACAGAAGGACTAAAGCTGTTTCTACGGGCCTTATTTATCCTGTGGCTATCCCTGGTGATGTGGTTTGGCTATGTCCCTACCTAAATCTCATCCTGAATTCCCATGTTTTGTGGGAGGGACCTGGTGGGAGGTAATTGAATCATGGGGGCAGGTCTTTCCTGTGCTGTTCTTGTGATAGTGAGTAAGTCTCACATGATCTGATGGTTTAAAAAACGGGAGTTTCAGCCAGGCGCCGTGGCTCACGCCTGTAATCCCAGCACTTTGGGAGGCCAAGGCAGGTGGATCATGAGGTCAAAAGATCGAGAACATCCTGGCCAACATGGTGAAACCCCATCTCTACTAAAAATAGCTGGGCGTGGTGGTATGTGCCTGTAGTCCCAGCTACTCGGGAGACTGAGGCAGGAGAATTGCTTGAACCTGGGAGGCGGAGGTTGCAGTGAGCCAGGATTGTGCCACTGCACTTCAGCCTGGTGACAGAGTGAGACTCTGTCTCAAAAACAAAAACAAAAACAAAGAAAAAACAACATAACAATAACAACAACAACAAAAACCAATGGGAGCACAAGCTGTCTTTCTTCTCTTGTCTGCCCCCATGTGAGATGTGCCTTTCATCTTCTGCCATGATTGTGAGGCCTCCTCAGCCACATAGAACTGTAAGTCCATTAAACCTCTTATTTTGTAAATTGCCAGTCTTGGGTATGTCTTCATCAGCAGCATGACAATAGACTAATACAATAAATTGGTACTGGGAGTGCTGCTGAAAAGATACTCGACAATGCGGAGGCTACTTTGGAACTGAGTAACAGGCAGAGGTTGGAACAGTTTGGAGGGCTCAGAAGAAGACAGGAAAATATGGGACAGTTTGGAACTTCCTAGAGACTTGTTGAATGGCTTTGACCAAAATGCTGATAATGATGTAGACAATGAAATTCAGGCTGAGGTGATCTCAGATAGAGATGAAGAACTTTTTGGGAACTGGAGCAAAGGTGACTCTTGTTATGTTTTAGCAAAAAGACTGGCAGCACTTTGCCCCTTCCCTAGAGAGTTGTGGACCTTTGAACTTGAGAGAGATGATTTAGGGTATCTGGTGGAATACATTTCTAAGCAGCAAAGCATTCAAGGGTGACTTGGGTGCTGTTACAGGCATTCAGTTTTAAAAGGGAAAGACAGCATAAAAGTTTGAAAAATTGCAACCTTACAATGTGACAGAAAAGAAAATCTCATTTTTTGAGGAGAAATTCAAGCCTGCTGCAGAAATTTGCATAACTAATGAGGAGCTGAATGTTGATCACCAAGACAGTGGAGAAACTGTCTCCAGGGCATATCAGAGACATTTGTGGCAACCCCTCCCTTCACAGGTCCAGAGGTTTAAGAGGAAAAAATGGTTCTGAGGGCCAGGCCCAGGGTCCCTCTGCTGTGTGCAGTCCAGGGACTTGGTGCCCTGCATCCCAGCCATACCAGCTGTGACTAAAAGGGGCCAAGGTACAGCTTGGGCTATTGCTTCAAAGGGTGGAAGCCCTAAGCCTTGGCAGCTTCCATGTGATGTTGAGCCTGTGGGTACCCAGAAGTCAAGAATTGAGGTTTGGGAACCTCTGCCTAGATTTCAGAAGATGTATGGAAACGCATGGATGCCCAGGCAGAAGTTTGCTGCAGGGGCTGGGCCCTCATGGAGAATCTCTGCTAGGGCAGTGTGGAAGGGAAATGTGGGGTTGGAGCCCCCACAGAGAGTCCCTACTAGGGCACTGTCTAGTGGAGCTGTGAGAAGAGGGCCACCATCCTCCAGACCCCAGAATGGTAGATCCACCGTGCTTGCACCATGCTCCTGGAAAAGTGGCAGACACCCAACACCAGCCTGGGAAGGCAGCCAGGAGGGCAGCTATACCCTGCAAAGCCATGGGGGAGGAGCTTCCCAAGGCTGTGGGAGCCCACCTTTTAGATCAGCGTGACTTGGATGTGGGACATGGAGTCAAAGGAGGTCATTTTGGAGCTTTAAGATTTGACTGCCCCACTGGATTTTGAACTTGCATGGGGCCTGTAGCCCCTTTGTTTTGGCTAATTTCTCCCGTTTGGAATGGCTGTATTTATCCAATGCTTGTACTCCTACTGTGTCCAGGAAGTAACTAATTTGCTTTTGATTTTACAGGCTCATAGGTGGAAGGGACTTGCCTTGTCTCAGATGAGACTTTGGACTATGGACTTTTGAGTTAATGCTGAAAAGAGTTAAGATTTTGGGGGAGTGTTTGGAAGGCATGATTGGTTTTGAAATGTGAGGACATGAGATTTGGGAAGGGCCAGGGGCAGAATGATGTGGTTTGGCTGTGTCCCCACCCAAATCTCATTTTGAATTCCCATATGTTGTGGGAGGGACCTGGTGAGAGGTAACTGAATCATGGGGGCAGGTCATTCCCTTGCTGTTCTTGTGATAACGAATAAGTCTGCTAAGATCTGATGGTTTTAAAAATAGGAGTTCCCCTACCCAAGCTCTCTCTCTTTTCTTGTCTGCTGCCATGTGAGATGTGCCTTTCACCTTCTGCCATGATTGTGAGGCCTCCCCAGCCACATGGTACTGTAAGTCCATTAAACCTCTTTCTTTTGTAAATTGTCCAGTTTAGGGTATGTCTTTATCAGCAGCGTGAAGATGGACTAATATACCTCGTTTCTGCTTGCCTTTCTATAAAGGGAATGTGGAGGCAATGAGGGAAAGGAGAAAAAGGAGAAGGAGAATGACAGTGGCATTTCCTCCTGCTGTGGGTAGGGCAGGAATTGGGGGAGCGGGGTACAGGAGAGATAATTCAAAAGGAAGTCAGGATTCCAATGATCAAATCCAAAGGAAATGCTATGGCTCCAGATCTTTCACCTTTATCACACCAAAAATGTGACCCAATATTGTCCTTGCCCCCATCATACCCACCATATATGTTCTCCTTAGGAGTGGGTGTAGGAGAATAGGGGAGAGAGCCTTGAGCTCTTTCTAGAGATTAACATTTTTTTGTTCATGTAATGTATGTTAATATCTATTGAATATTGTTCAGGTATTGTTCTAGGTACTGTGTACAAATATATGAAAAGTGCGAGGGAGAAATTGAGAAAGAAACTGAAATTTTGGTGGTTAGCTCTGGATTTAAACAAAATAAAAACACTCTTTATCACGCTGATATATTTAGTCTACCTTAAGAACAACTGTCATATAGCATATGGGTGGGTAGTTTCTACACCATCTCTTGTGAGATTTTAAAGTTTTTCACTACTTTCCTTCTATATATTTGTAATAAAAAAAATGTGATATTGAATTACTGAAGATTGAGAAATTATCCAAGTCCACTTTCATCCTGAGTTAAGAAATTGCTTGGGAGATTTACCAATTTATTGTCTTGGCAAGTTACTTACCATGGCTCTATGGTTTTTGGTCTTCTGAAAGCCAGAGTGAAGAGTGCCAGGTTATTTGGCAAGATTTCTGTCCCACTGTGCAGTCAGACAGACATATGCTGAAGTGTGGAATAAACCCAAACCTTTTTTTGAACTAGGGACCAGTCAACTTTCTGCAGAGGTGGGTCATGGTTACTCAGGTAGAACTTTACATTGAAGACCTGCCTGTAGATAGAGAAGATAGTAAGTTTGTGGCTCTCTGTTCGTTGGGAACAGACATGAGCCTTTTTCACTGAATATGGAATCTCTGGCTACTGGTAAATTAGCTACAGATTACCAACACATAGGGATGTCCTCATGCTGATATTTGGCCTGAGAAAGTTGGCACCTAAGAAGGCTTTCCTAGCCAACCCCTATGAACAAACTGGCCCAGAGTCTGGCATTGGGAGCTGAAAATAATCCCAAATCCAAGGCTAAGGTGCATCTTTTGGGGAAGGTATAAAGTCCCGTTTTTACCCATCTTGTTCTTATTTATTTTCATAATTAATTTCTCTATAGATAATAAAATTGAAAGTTAACATTTTCTTTACGAATTTCTATAATTGGGCCAGGTGTAGTGGCTCACACCTGTAATCCCAGCACTTTGGGAGGCCAAGGTGGGCAGATCACAAGGTCAGAAGTTTGAGACCAGCCTGACCAACATGGTGAAACCCCATCTCTACTAAAAATGCAAAAATTAGCTGGGCGTAGTGGTGCACACCTGTATCCCAGCTACTCAGGAGGCTGAGGCAGGAGAATTGCTTGAACCCGAGAGGTGGAAGTTGCAGTGAGCTGAGATCACGCCACTGCACTTTAGCCTGGGTGACAGACCGAGGCTTTGTCTAAAAAAAAAAAAAAAAAAAATCTCTAATTACATTTGAATTCAGCCAAAGTGCTCTTCTATAATACTTTCCAAGTGAAAATATCAGTTCTTTCTTTCTTTCTTTTTTAATTTTTATTTTTTATTATTATTTTTTTGAGACAGGGTTTCACTCTTGTTGCCCAGGCTGGAGTGTAATGGTGTGATCTTGGCTCACCGGAACCTCCGCCTCCTGGGTTCAAGTGATTTTCTTCTTTTAGCCTCCCAAGTAGCTGGGATTACAGGTGTGTGCCACCACGCTCAGCTAATTTTTGTATTTTTAGTAGAGACAATGTTTCACCATGTTGGTCAAGCTGGTCTCGAGCTCCTGACCTCAAGTGATCCACCCGCTTCAGCCTCCCAAAGTGCTGGGATTACAGGCGTGAGCCAGAGAAATGGTAGAGTCTCTGTCTGTTTTCAGTTAAGGTTAATAAGTTAAACTCTGTATTTTGGGGGCAGTTTAGAAGGTTCCACACATTTCTGATGATGGGGTTTGGAAACTTCTTCCTAAGTACTAGGAGTAAAGAGTGGTAGGAATAACTGAGTGTGAAAATATAAAATTGATGACCAATTTATCATCTCATAGGTTTCTTAGTCCCAATGGTGAACCTCTCTGTAAAGTCAGAGAACTTGAACAGCAACAGGTTGTTCCCTTCACTTGCACAATTAATTAAAAGCCCTTGATTCTTCCTTGATGAAAAATGAGGGAGACTGCCAACAGGAGAGCAAATTCTGTAATGTTGGCATGGAATGCTGGAAGCTGAATATCTCTGTCATCAAACCAAACCTGGTCTAATCTTTCTGCGACCTGCTTCATGTTTTGAATAGATTAGTGTCCCTCTTGAGTGCATATGTATTTAATCATTCACTTACGTTTGACTTTCTTTCTCGAGGTCCTCGTTTTTGTCTTATTTCAGGTTTTTATAGAACTGCATTATATGGAGGCATGACTCATATGTCTTATTTTTCCTCCAGTTATAAAATTCTGTTTTTCTTTAGCAGAGATTAATGAATCTGCTCTAAATTTCAAATAATGATAGCTTTTGTTTTTTGGTAACTAGCCGTGAGCTTTATAACATAGGTATTTTCTTATAAATAATGTCCTTATTTGAATACCTGCCTATACTGCTGTGTTGAAATAAGATTAGCTCTGAATTAGTGTGTTTGACAATTTCCAGGCGTAACACGTTCTTGAAAATGTGCATGAAAGATGAATGCATAAAAGATGATCAATGGACTTGAAAATTCGAGGTGCCATGGGGTAGGATGGATAGCTAGTGCCAGAGAGCTAAAAATATATTCTAAAATCTTAATTACTCCTTTTAGATATCCTCTTCATTGATATATTTGTCTCATTTCATGTACATTCTTTTTTTTTTTTTCTTTCCCATTAAAGACTTGATTGACAAGTTTAAGTTCCATCATGTCTTGATTGAAAGTTAGGAGTTTCCACTTTTGGGAGAGCTAAGAATTTGCTTCTTTGTCTCTCTTGTATGATTTTGATGAGATCTTCATTTATTATCATTAATTTTAGCATATGAATTTATTTTTGTCTCATTTTGGTTTTACAAAAAAAGGACAAAAGAAAATGAAATATCCAAAAAATTGCCCACAAAAGATACTGTGGCACAGGCAAAGAAGGTGTCACTGCTGAAACTGAACTGTTAGCCAGTTGGTAGCATCACCATGCGATGGTCTGAAATGGTCACTGGGCAGTTTATGTTCAGAAGTTTAGGATGGAAAAGTTCTGTTTTGGGGTATCCTTATGCAAATGTGAATGTATAAAAGCCTAAAATTATAAAAACATGACATCTGTGTATAATAAATATGACTGTGACTTAAAAAATGGTCAGATATTTAAGAAAAACACAGAACACTGATTGATTGCTAATTAGACCACTAATTATCAGGAAGGGAAGAGAATTTGACTCTCTCCTCCCTGCTGCCTTGTAAATAAAAGGTGGAACATGGTTTTCCAAGTCAGTGGATTTGGGCTGAAGTTGGTAGAAATGTAAAATTAAAAGGAGGGCACTGAACAAAAAGAATATTCATTCACAGTGAATTAAACAGCTTTTGTTCAGTTAAATTATGAAGATCTTTACAAAAGAGTACATTTAGACAAATAAAATATTCTATGAGAAACTTATGATAGCAAATACTAGAAATTTTGTAGAAATTTGAAATTTGGCTGACGAAAAAGTTTAAATTTTTTTTTTTTTTTTTCCTGGAGAGGTGTTGTGTTAAACAACTATTAACCTCAACAGGAAAGGCACCAGGTTCAAGAGGCTGAAGAGACCTAGAACCAGCAAATGAGACATGGGGTTTTCTTAGGGGATTACATACAGGGGAGAGAGTTCCGTGGTGGTGGGCTGGACAGGAGAAACCCCCTTATGTACAGAAAGAGTCCAGTGGTGGTGGACCAGACAACATATCCACTTGACCCAGTGGTGGGAGGCTGGGTAGGAAAACACTTGCAAACAGCGTGCAGTTGATATAGCATTTTCACTGAACACTCCCGCTAACGATCTCCACCTGGCAACCTTCATCAAGCCCAAAACTCGGGCCTCAATTCTCTGTATGGTCTGTGTTCCGTGGAATGGGACTTGGGGGCTCCTGTGTTTCTCATAGACAGGGAACCAATGTCCAGGTTGGCCACTCCCTAACTGCCTAGCTTGGAACACACATTCAGGTGCATCTGCCATACAGGGTCATTCTAAGAGTATGCTTCAGTTATTGCTGTCACGTGCATTTACCCTACAAGAGGCTATGGCTTTTAAATTATAATGTAATAGTATATGAAAAGCAATTCTTTGGAAAATGTTTGAATGAGAATCCCCTGGGACTTTGGCAGTGGCTCAATGGAAAAGCAAATGCATCTGTAGTGGGCAGGAGTCTCACGGCTGCCCAGATGGCCTGGAACCCAGGGGGGCAGTCCCCAGCCTTCCTAATGACACATTGAAAGGTGATGATCTGTGGCTTGGTCAAAGCCATTGTTCCTGTCCTAGAATGTCTGATTGGGTGGGTATGACAGAAGAAGATTTGTCTGATTTGGTGGTTGTAACAGAAGAAGAGGATGCATTTCTAGACAGATTCCCCCTTCTAGCATGTTCACTTTGCTTGTCTGTTTTGTACCTGTAGTGCTCCAGTTAAACTCTGTTAGTATAATAGTTATTCCCCAAACACCACCACCCTTTATACCTCTGAGCCTTTACTCTTGTCTGTTACATCTGTCTTAAATCACTTTTCTACCTTTTTCCTCCACCGAACTCCAATTCAGTGTTGAAAGGCAAGCTGATGTGAAGTAGGTTAAAAAGGGAAAATGTAACAACCCTTCACTTCTTCCACCCCAACCAAATACAAAACCAACAAAATTATCTTCTCTCTGAACTTCTATAGCGCTTTTTACTTCTTTGTTACATTCCAGTGATTACAGTAATTAGTGTACATTTTTATCTCTTCTACCAAATTATAAACTCATCAAAGAGGATAAAAACCTCATTTGATTCATTTGCTTCCTCATTGTGGATTCCCTTCTGCCCTCCCCTCCTCACCTTTCACTGTACTTTGTATATAGTAGACGTTCAAACAGTAAATTATATTAAATATTAAATAAGTTTAATATTTATCTCCAACATTAAATTAAAGATAAATTTCGCTCTGCGATGTAAGATAAGATTAATGCACATGGCATGCACCATTTAAAACTCTGAAAAATAAGTTAAAGGAAGGTGAAGAGTCAAGAGACTTTGTCTTTAATATCACTTAAACTAAAATAATGATATTATTGTACCTAGTAGAACTGTAAAAAGGCTCTTACTGGACTCTCTTACTTCAGATTCCCTGGAAACACACGCTGACATGGGGATTTGTGTGCAAGAAGTTTGTTGGGGAGTGCTCTGAGGATGGGATCAACACCTGTAGAAAAGAGGGAGCAGGAAGCAGGCTGAGCAGCTCCAACAGAGGCCCCAGCTGATCCGTGGGAGTGTTCTGAAACTGGACAGCACCTCAGAGTTGCTCTGCCTTGGGTCAAGAGGACTGAGTCTTTATACCACCACATTGACTATTATTGGAAAGGCCTGGTGACCTTGGGCTAGGCAGCACTCTGGCTAAAGGCAATCACTGGAAAATAACTCAGCTGAGAGCCATCTGCTGCTAACAGTCCCAGCAGCTGGAGGAGTGAGTGCTCCAGTCCTGAGGAGGAGATGTGGGCAGGGCATCGCAGCAGCCAAGGCTACACTAATGCCACTGGGGTGTTAGTAGGTGAATTCAAAAAAGTCGGTCAAAGAGGAGAATCATAAAAAATGATACATACACCCACAAATACTCTATTTCAACTTAAAATATAGGAATGTGAGTTGATTTGCCTTTTACTTATAGGAACAAGGCCTTTGAGTATGGGTCACTGGTTGAGTTTTACATCTTGTGCAGATAACATAAATAGATCATTGTGTAAAATGTTCTTTTTCAGCTTATTTAGAGATGCTTGTGAAACATCGTTGTCTTTTTTACACATAATTTGAAAGCAATATTTTTAGTGATTTGCCTGTATTATGTTTTAGCTTTTAAATTTGATTTTATATTTTCTTATGTCATAAAAGTACACATTTTAAAGCATCAAACAGTCCTACAAACCTTATAATTAAAAACAGTAGTATTCCATTCCACCTCTCCCTGCTCTTAATACCTACTATTCTCTGTAGGCAATCACTTCAACTCCCTTTTCTGTTTTTCGTTTGGATTTACCTCTATATAAACATCTCTATGCTTATGTTATTTTTTTGTGTCAATTTTTCAATTTTGGATATTTTCTTTTTTTGAGACAGAGTCTTGCTCTGTCACACAGACTGGAGTGCAGTGGCACGATCATGGCTCACTGCAGCCTCAACCTCTTGGGCTCAAGCAATCCTCCTACCTCAGCCTCCTGAGTAGTTGTGATTACACCTGTGCCACCATGCCTGGCTTATTTTTTAGTTTTTTGTTGAGTTTAGGTTCTTGCTGTGTGGCCCAGGCTGGTCTCAAACTCCTGGGCTCAAGTGATTCTCTTGCCTTTGCCTCCCAAAGTGCCGGCATTACAGGCATGAGCCACCATGTCCAGCTAGTTTTAGATGTCTATTCATGCCTTCTACAGAAACTGATGAGTTTTCTTACATCCCCTATCTCTGTCTCCCTCACCCTGTTCTTCAACACATACTTCCCCGCCTGTCTTCCCCTCTGATTGTTCGAAGGTTGTGGCTTCTATCATTGAGCCTGTGTTACTATCACAGCTGAGCCATGTATTACAATATGATTGCATTTACTTTTCTATGTAACTTTTATAGTTTTTTTCTTTTTTGGACTTAGTAGTTCTCAATAATTCTTTGTCTCAATTTCTTGAACTGTAAAATGGTCATAATAACTGTACCTATCTCGTAGAGTTGTCAAAACTATATAAGTTTAATTATTAGTTTTCATGGACTTTGTTTTTTATGTACCAATCCCTAATTCATCTCAAACTTTCGAACAGAGCTGTAAATATCTTTTTAATATACTTGATTTTATATTAAGTGATTAATGAATAAGTGTTGAAAACTATAGCCAATACTCTAATTTGTGCTGTATGAATGACAAAGCCATTTAATTGCAAGAGCAATGCATTTAGAATTCTTGACAAGGCCTGGAACTGCCCCTTCCTAGCTGGGTGACCTTGGGCTTACATATTTGAGTCACAGCTTTATCATCTGCAAATGGGAGAATTGGATTAGATAGTCCCCAGGGTCTCTTCCAGCACTATGATTCTATTATGGAGAAAAGCATATGCAGAAAATACCAAACTATGTAAAATATGTCAACGAAAAGAGTCAAACTCTAAAATATTTTGAAGGAATTTATTCTGAGCCAGATATCAAAGACCAATGATGTATGACACAGTCCTCAGGAGATCCTGAGAACATGTGCCCAAGGTGGTCAGGATACAGTTTGGTTTTATACATTTTAGGGAGACACAAGGTGTCAGCCAATGTATGTAAGAGATACATTGGTTTGGTCCGGAAAAGCAGGGCAACTGGAATCAAGGGCTTCCAGGTCATAGGTAGAGTCAAGGATTTTCTGATTGGCAGTTGGTTTAAAGAGTTTAAAGACCTTGACTCAATAGAAAGAATGTCTGGGTTAAGATAAGGGGTTGTGGAGACCAACCAACCCCTTATCTTATGCAGAGGAGGTCTCCAGGTAGCTGACTTTAGAGATAATAGATTGTAAATGTTTCTTATCGGAGTTGATTTCTTTCTCCTAGACCAGGAAAAAGGAAGGAAAAGGAAGGGAATTCTCTTCAGAATGTAGATTTCCCCCAAAACAGTCAGCTTTGCAGGACTATTTCAGGACGTGGCAAATAAAACATATTTGGGCTTAAACTACTTTGATTTCCTTCTTTATCTGTCACGTGATATTATGCCAGAGTCAGGTTGGAAAGTGAGCCACATTATATAGGGTTAAATAAAACCCCTTTGATGAGACATTTTGGATTGTAGGGTGTAACCCCCCCAGGCCCCTTAGATACAAATTTGGGCAAGAGAAGAAAAAGGTCAGAGTTTAGTTCTCAAATGTAAGATTGCAATGACATGAGCTTCTACCACCTCTAGCACCACCTCCAAAAGACCTCTTAATAACCTCTTGGGCAGGATTATGTGACATCACTCACACTATGATAAAGGAGAATTTTGCTGAGTCATTTTATCCAAACAATTGTCCTACCCCTTTGGGACACCTAGTTGTAATTTGCAGGCACTACCACTAAATGTCGCTATAGGTTACATAACTAAGTGGTCAGGAGTGCTCTGTGTGAGTGTTGTTCTACAAGCTTTGAAAACTACCATTTAATCTCCTTACAGATTTAGAACTACATACCTAAGTATTTAAACCCAAGAATTAAAAAGCCTTAAAATTGAAATTAAGATTTTTAAACAAAGCTGTAAAACACAAAATGCTCTTGATTTCTTCCTTCCATATGCCTTTTCCCTCAAATGCTGTTTCTGCCTATCTAGTCACTGGTACAAACCAGGTAAACTGGTATTTAAAGGAACTCTTAACTAAGCAATTGCTTGACTCTCAGGCCTGCACCTTAATGATTTTTTTTCCTCCAAAGGTAAGAGATTAAGCAATAGGAGGAAATATGGGTCTCTTTGTTTTCTGTTTCTTGTGTCTATTGTATTTCCAAGCTTATCTAAAATCCTAGACACTTTAATGTATTTTATTGATTTTATGAAAATATGCACATATTTTCATGTGTTAACATTTTTGAAATTATGATGCTTTACATAATTAGTAGCAACATACAATTATAATTGGCAGCACTTCTCTTTCTCAGTGATATCTCATAATCAACTTTTAATTTGATAAAATATTATATCTGATATTATAATGTATCCATCTGGATTTATTAGAGTTCAGGGCTGTCTTAAAGAGTTGTTTGACACAAGAACTTCATTTTCTAATCAATTTAAAAAATTTTTTTCATTTTATTTTATTGTATTTTTAGATAGAGTCTCACTGTGTTGCCCAGGCTGGAGTTCAGTGGTATGATCTCGGCTCACTGCAGCCTCCACCTCCCAGGTTCAAGTGATTCTTGTGCCTCAGCCTCCTGAGTAGCTGTGATTACAGCCATGTGTCATCACACCTGGCTAATTTTTGTATTTTTTAGTAGAAATGGAGTTTCGCCATGTTGGCCAGGCTGGTCTTGAACTCCTGGCCTCAAGTGATCCGCCTGCCTTGGGGTCCCAAAGTGCTGGGATAACAGGCATGAGCTAACACGCCTGGCCTCTAATAAAATTTTGTAGGGAGTTAAGAGTGGAAGAGATAATAACGTTTATTGAATGTCCAGTAGATGTCTGACCTATGCACTTTGGGAATATGATGTATTTCATATTCATATACTGGAAAATGGGCTTTTTTTGTTGCTATTGTGTGGGTGAGAAAACCGCTGCCTAGAAAGGTCAGTAACTTGTACAACTTATAACTTGTCATACTACCAGTATGGGTCACTGTTTGAAATGGTGTATTTCTGATTATAAATCTTACACTTTTCCTACCCTGTTACATTGATATTTTAGGATATACCACTTCCCTTTGACACTAGAACATTTTTCTAACATATAGAACTCAGCCCTCTTTGAATAATGTAGTTTTCTGACAACCCTTTAAAAATGTTGATTAAAAATCTTTGATTAAACAACCTAAGAATGATTTTTCTGAACTCTAGTCTCAATCTTTGTGATCAAAAGGTTAGAACCAGACTCGATGTCTCTGAGAGGTGAATTGCTTCTCCAGAGAGTAAATGGTGCTCTGCAAGAGACAGCATGGGGTGTGTCAAACTCATGTAGAGCATTTGGATCCCCTTAGTCTTCTACTAGACCACTTTAAGAGACAGTTTTCAAAATGCCTTGAATTGAAACAAACACCTCCCATCCCCCAACCAAAAAAAAAAAAAAAAAGCCCAAGAAATATTTCCTCCAAGTCTCTTTCTTACAGAAAGCGAGTTTATCAGCTCTATGTTATGGTTTCTATTAGAGTCCATAAGTGTCCTGAAGATCCAGGCTGTAGGCGAGATGCAATTGATAGGAAACACTTAGTCAATGTCCCTTTACTTGCCAAGGGGCAAGGCTGAGAAATGAAAGCAACTTCCTTTCGTAGGTCTTCTTTGCTTTGACAGTCTTCTGTGTGCAAATGGCACTCACTGGTAAATACAAGAAGGGCAGAGAGAGAAGAAAATAGCTTGCTGATTATCACTGTGTTTGCACAGGCCAGAGGTACCTAAATTTCAATTCCCAGCAACTCTCAGAAACTGCTGAAATGCATCGCCTTTTAATTCCCTACCTCATATCCTGAAGGGCATTTCTTGTCTACAGGATGTACTTATGTGTTCCATTTTCAATTCTCCTTTTACAAGTTCCCCTCATTTGTAAATCTAAAAACAAAACATTAGCAATCTGTCAGAGGTTCTGTTCCATTCATTTGTCTAGGGATTTATTATCGAAATACTTTTTATATCAGCAACTTAGAATCTTATGATGATAAATATTTTGTTGTCACATTTCACGATGATTTCTCAAATAGTGGGCATATGATTACAACATGTACAGGAAATAATAGCTAAAAATTCGAGATCACTAAGGCGTGAGTTGATTACCATTGTTTAAAATTTCTTTGTCTTAAAGATGATACTATATATGCTGAAGCAATTTTGAAATGACATTTAACTTTCAATCTCTTAAGGGATATAATGACTCTATTATGTGTTATCTGGTTGAAAAGCATTGAATGAAAACTATTTGCACCTATTCAGAGCCATCCATCCGTCGTCAAAGTGATCACTCTGGGAAGGAAGTCCAAGTGACAAGCCATGAGGCTTTTTATTTTATTTCAAATTCTTGGACATTCCAATGTGAAACCAATGAGAGTATGGGTGTATGGGGCAAAATGTAAGACCAAAGTCACCCGATATCTTTCTGAATACTAAAATTAGGGACCTCTTTCAGTTCTTATGTGGTTTCTTAGTTGCATCTCACTCATTTGTTTAATCATTTATCCCTTCAATCGTTCTACAAATATGTATTGAACCCTGGCTATGTGTCATGTACTATGCCAAGTACAGAGGATACGCTGTCAATATGACAGAGTCCCTGTCTTTGAGGAACTAATATTCTATGAGAGTTACAGGTAAGTAGACAGTTAAATGTATGGTGATAAGCACTATGATAGGGCTAAGTATGATGTGGTGGGAGGAGATGGAAGATTTTAGTCCTGATTTGGGAGACTGGGAGGGATTGTTTCCGCAAGTACTCTCCTAGGCTTGTTCTTTGATAACATTCTCGTCTGGCTCTTCCTACTCCTCCGACTACCTTTTCTCAATTTCCTTGGCTGGCTCTTTCTCTTCATCTTAATAAATGTCAGTGTTTTCTCGGGCTTCCTTCAGTTCCTTATTTCTTATCATTAAGCACTTTCCTAGGCATTCTCAGTCACATCTGTGGCTTTGACTATCCTTATACATGGTGCCTAACCATATCTCTAAATCAGCCTTACACTATTAAACTAGTGATTCATTCATTATTTTATCAAACAGCCATTGGCTATATATAATGCATCTGGAGTGTCAGAGATGAATAAAGTTGCCTTCATTAGCACTCACTGAGTTTTCAGTCTAGCTAGCAAGAACTGCGTAAGATATTACAAAATACATGAGAATAAAGGACTTTAGGAACACGGAGGGAAACCACTAACTACCTACCCTTGGGGAAAATGAGAGAAATATTTTCGGAGGGAAGTGGCCCTTGACCAGTTGATTAGGGGAAGGGATTTTTAGGCAGAGGAAATACAATAGTATGTGCAAGGACTTGGCAGTCTCCTTGGCTTGTCCAGATAACAATCTACGGGTTTGTGGCTAGTTTATAGGATTCTTACACTGTAAGGATCTAGTGTAAGAATATAGCCTGACAAAATAAGATGTAGTCAGATTGTCAACAGACACCATTCTTGGATGCAAGTACAGTAGGCACTGTGGAGCCGGCAGAGATCATTAAACTGGCAAATTGCAGAATCCCATTTGGTTTAGGTAGACATTGTGGTAGGAATGTAGAGGATGGACTGGTAGCATGGAAATCTGGTAGAAAATGAAATAGGAGGTGACTAGGGTCTGAACTAAGGCAGGGGCGAGGGCAATGAGAAAAGGAAGCTTTATGATTTGAGAGTCTTCTATAGTAGCATCAATAGGATGTGATTTGAGAGAAAGGTAAGGAAGGGAGAAGAGTCAAAAAAGACCCTGTGGTTGAAAGAGTGAATACATAGTCTCACCATTAACCAAGATATGAGCAATTGGAGACAGATTTGGAGTAGAGGACTATGATATGTTCAGTTCTGGACAAGTTGACTTATAGATGCTTATGGGACATTTGAATGGAGATATGTAATAGGCAATTAGAAATAATGAATTTGAAGCTTGGGAGGGGGACCAGGGATGGACAAACACATTTAAAATGAATATCATTTAGTTAGTAGTTGAAGCCATAAAAGTGGTGGGTTATGTTTATGTTCAACAAATCTTTAGAAATATCTACTATTTAAATATCTTTTAAAAATATCAATACATTTAAAAAAATCTATAGCTGTTGTGTCACTTAGAGTAGCAAAGTATGGCCCGGTGTGGTGGCTCACGCTTGTAATCCTGGCACTTAGGGAGGCTGAGGTGGGCAGATCACTTGAGTCCAGGAATTCCAGACTAGCCTGGGCAACATGGCAAAACCCAATTGCTACAAAAAATACAAACAAATTAGCTGGATGCAGCGGTATACGCCTATAGTCCAACTACTTGGGAGGCTATGGTGGGAGGATCACCTGAGCCCGGGGAGGCCGAGGCTGCAGTGAGCTGTGATCGTGCCACTGGACTCCATCCTGAATGACAGAGTGAGACCTAGTCTCAAAAAGAATAAAACAAAAAGTAGAATAGGAGAAGCATGGCTTATGGCATGGTCACTGCTTCCAAAGAGTTCTCCTGAGACAAGGAACATAATAAATGCAATATAAAATGAAAAAGGTTATTATAGAAGTGTGTACAAGTATAGAATTGGCACAAAGAGAAAGGAGATCACAGGAAGGATGGGGTAGACAGGGCAGAGAAAAGAGAAGAAAACCAAAACAGAACTTAGTCAAACTTCTCAAAGAATCAGCCTCACAGCTTCATCATCTCTTGAAGGCACATATATATCTCATTTTTCTCTATCCTCCCAGCAGTACTCGGCCTAATCCTGGAACATGAATGCTCAGTATCGTTTGTTTAATAAATGGGCCCAGGGCAGTTGGTAAAGAATGAAAGACAAAAAAAAAAACCATGGGATTTCCTCAAGCCCCGGGGAACACGTGAATCATTTCTTGTTAGCCGTTAACTTGGAGAGCTTGTGCAGGTGGAACTCAAAATAAACCCCGAAGAAATGAAGATGCAGCAATTTAGAACGAGAATAAGGACTCCATCTGTCAGTGCTCTAATTATGAAATGTGTTTATGGCAAACCAGACCTTTTTATTTTTATTTCTGGTGTGCAGTAAAATTGCGTAGCCATCGATTTTCTGTCAAACCATCACTTAGAGAGTCTGAGATAATGCCACATCACTGTTCATTTACTAATGACAGTGCTGAGCTTTTAAACAGGAACCCATCATACTGGGCCTGGCAACCTCCATTCTTGTTGTTTAAATGATTTGTAATAGCTAGTAATTATGAAAATGTTTTTCTTCCTTGACCTTCTCCCTCCTTTCTTCCCCACCTGCCAAATTTGCAAGTTAGTATTTCATCAGCTTGGATTACAAATGAACATAGTTTGGTGGGTTTTTTTTTTTTTTTTCAAGATGGATTTATTTAGGTGTATGTTAATATGCAGAATTACTATGAAAAAGGAAAAGGAAGAAGACGTTGTGGTAAAATGCTTATGATAAAATATATTCCCCTATCCCACTCCCCCACTCCAACAGGAAGGATCTTTCTTGGGGTTCAGCACTTTCAGCTTCATTGCCTGACGGGTCGTCTGTTTCATTCTCATCTTTCCTGAGAATTTTGAAGGAAGGAATCTTATCATCAAGCACACACAGCTAAGTTTGAGACTAATGCACGTTTTAACCCTACTCACACCCATCCCCACAAATAATTGCAATTATGGTCTAATGTTTTTCATTGTTTTATCTAGTTGACATTTAGTTTTTCGAGTTAAAAAATGTTTTTTTCCTGATTATATTCTATCTCTTGTTGCAGAAAAGATCATGGTTTCTGGAGGGTGAGCTTTTGGGAGCTCCTTGAGTGTTTTTCTCAATAATTCAAACTTGCAAGCATAACCACATGTGCATGTGTGTGCATGTATGTGTATGTGTGTGTATGTGTGGGTGTGTGTTGAAAATGATCATCTGCAGCACTTGTCTTTCCTCTCAGGCACTGCATGGTATTCACTGTGTAAGTTATTCAGGCAGTTTAACCAGGAGCATGAGAATTTACCAGTATATACTAATTCAAAGATCAGGCCAGGCAAGGTGGTTTACACTTGTAGTCCCAGCACTTTGGGAGGCTGAGGTGGGCAGGTCACTTGAGGTCAGGAGTTCAAAACCAGCCTAGTCAACATGGTGAAACCCCTTCTCTACTAAAAATACAAAAGTTAGCCTGGCGTGATAGCGAATACCTGTAATCCCAGCTACTTGAGAGGTTGGGGCATGAGAACTGCTTGAATCTGGCAGGTCAAAGTTGCAGTGAGCCAAGATCGTTCCACGGCACTCCTTCCTGGGAGACAGAGTGAGACCTTGTTTCAAAAACAGAAAAAAAACACCCCCAAAAAACCCCACAAAGATCATTTGAGGAAGAGAAGGCCAATCCCTCCTCCCTGCTATCATCCAGTTGCTCTAGAGCCTGAGCCTGAGCTTTAAGTAAGTATGTAGCTGTTTCCTTGCTTCCCAAGCCACCACTGTGTGCTTTAGTGGCACAGATAGATCCCTATAAATAGGCATTTGTGAACTCTGTAGGGTAAGTGTGGTTGGAGACAGAGATGTAGAAGATATTCAGAATTCTCAGAAATTCTTATTGTAAGAATCACTATTATTTATACAATACACATCACCTTAAATTCTTACAAAATACTCTAAAGTAGATGCTCTTGTTCCCGTTTTACAGATAGGGAGTTCAGGCTCAGAGAATTTCAATGATAAGCCCCAGTCCATATAACAAGGGGCAGAGCTGGGGTTGATCCATTTCCCTTCCATTAGGTTACCCTGTTTCCTAGAGGGAGTCCTTTGGCTCGCCCTCACTTTTATGTGAGCATCTTTGAGGAGGATGTCAAGTTGCTAAGAGACATTCGGTAACCATGGCTTTCTTCTCAGTTCTTTTGAAAGTAGGTGGTGATGATATGCCAGGGTGGAGGGAATGGGGAAGGAGGTGACAGAGGATGAGACTCTGGAGAGAGTAGCAGCCAAGAGCTGGCTAAGGCTATGGATTTTCTCTGTTCACTTCAAACTTGAGTATGAAGAGTCAGGAACTGAGAATCAGGTCAATGCAACACTTCTGTGTACATCAAGGAAACACGCAGTATTAAGGATGAAGGGAAATTGGGATAATTAATTTGGAGAAAAATCCTTACTGTCTAAGAACTTATGACTGTGGTGGGTTACACCAGTAATTTGGAAGGAGCTACTCTCCTCAAGGGCATTAACTTTAGTTCCAGGGGGTCTATAACCCCGTGTAGTGTTAGCAAATGATATTTCTTCCTGTGAACTATTTTCTTTATTCCTTGCTGCTTTCTTTGGCTTTACCTTGTGCCAGACCTGAAAATCTGGAGCCGTCCGCCCAAGTCCAGCCCCGTCCAGAGCACAGTGGCAGGGTTCCAATTCCTTATGGCAGTGAGTGTGAACATATTTCTGCATGCAGGGTAATATTTATGGCTTTGTCAGCTGTTGGCGCCAAAGACATGAGCTCGAGATGGTCAAAGAAACTTTAGTGGAAGATGAATGTTTATTTAGAATGATGATCTCAGGACCCAAGTTACAGTGTAGCTCTGGGAAGTAGTCCCCTTCTAGTCCAGAACATTGCCTGAGAGAAGGAATTTTTGGTTCAGCAGTATCCAAGGGTCAAATGTGACGGAAGATACTGACCATTTGCCTTTAGAGTTGCTGTTTACCTCAGAAGGCCTTCTGGCTGCTCACACTTTTGTGTGTGGTATGCATCTTCTCCTCTTTACTGATTCCATCTGAAGATGTGGTGATTGACAGGCTTATGTGTTTTTTTCCACCCCCACGCAGACTCCATGACTCAGAATCGATTGATCATCACCCTGGCCTTAGTGTTAATTTTTATTAGATCTTTCAAGTTTTCAATACTATTACTTTATACAATGTATTTAAAACTTATGATGTTTGTCTCATCCTCATAATAAACTTCCAGGTGGGCAGAAAAAAATATTATGCTCCTTTGAAGACCAAGTGTGGTGATTCAATCAAATTTATGAGAATAATTGGTGGAACCAGGACTATAGCAAGGTTTTTCTGATTCCTAAATCTGTATCCAGGGGTAGACAAATTATAATTTGCAGGTCAAATCTGGCTGATTGCCTGTTTTTTTGTTTTTTGTTTTTTTGTTTTTTTTATGGTCTGTGAGCTAAGAGTGGTTTTCTCATTTTTAAATAGTTGTAAAAAAAAAAAAACAAAAAAGTGCATAATATTTCATGACACATGAAGATTAAGTGAAATTCAAATTTCAATGTCTGTAAGGCTTTATCGGGACATGGCCAAGCTTATTCATTCACATATTGTCTATATCCTCTTTCAAGCTACAGTGACAGAGTTGAATAGTTGTCATAGAGACCTTATGGACCTCAAAGCCTAAAATATTTGCTATCTGGCCCTTTACAGTGAAAGTTTACCAACCACTGAAATAGAAGATCAATAGAGGCCCCAGTATATACTCCCTGTATTACTTTGCTAGGACGGCTGGAAAATGTTTCTGGTTTGTTTGTTTCTGTTTGTTTTTCGAAATGGAGTCTTGCTCTGTCGCCCAGGCTGGAGTGCAGTGGTGCGATCTCAGCTCACTGCAACCTCTGCCTCCCGGGTTCAAGCAATCCTCCTTCCTCAGCCTCCCAAGTAGCTGGGATTACAGACCTGTGCCACCACACCCAGCTACTTTTTGTATTTTTAGTAGAGATGGGGTTTCACCATGTTGCCCAGGCTGCTCTTGAACTCTTGATCTCAGGTGATCCACCTGTTTTGGCCTCCCAAAGTGCTGGAATTGCAGGCGTGCGCCACTGTGCCTGGCTATTTTGTTTTGTTTTTGATTGACTCTTGCCCTGTTGCCCAGGCTGGAGTACAGTGGCATGATCTTGGCTCACTGCAACCTCTGTCTCCCGGGTTCAAGCAATTCTCCTACCTCAGCCTCCTGAGTAGCTGGGATTACAAGTGCCCACCACCATGGCTGGCTAATTTTTGTATTTTTAGTAGAGACAGGGTTTCACCATGTTGGCCAGGCTGGTCTTGAACTCCTGACGTCAGGTAATTGGCCCGCCTCAGCCTCCCAGAGTGCTGGGATTACAGACATGAGCCACTGTACCCAGCCTGGAACGCTGGAAAATGTACGCAAACTGGGTGGCTTAAAATACCAGAAACTTACCATCTCATGGTTCTGGGGTCTAAATGTCCAAAATAAAGGTGCCAGCAGGGATGGGCTTTCTCTGCGACCCTGGGCAGAATTCTTCCTTACCTTGTGCTGGCTCCTGGTGGTGGCCACAATCCTTGGCCTTCTTTGTTTGTAGGTGCATCTCTCCAATTTCTACTTCTGTCCTCACGTGGCTGTCTTTACCTCATTTGCCCTCTGTGTGTGTCTGTCTTCAAATTCCCCCTTTTTGTAAGGATGCCAGTGTTATTGGATTAGTACTCACTCTAATTAGTTCATCTTAACTGGGTCCTCTGCCAAGATCCTATTTCTAAATGAGGTCACATTCACAGGTACGAGGGGTTAGGACATCAACATCTCTTTTTTAGGGGATACAATTCAACTCATAAGACTCTTTCCACAGTAGCACGTTGTCCCCTTGTTATCATTTATCATTTGTCTTTTCCTGCCTTCTTCCCTCTGTTCCTCCTTTCCCCTTCTCACTTTCTCCTTCCTCTTGCCTCCCTTGCCCTATTCACTATATATTTGACAAATATTTATGACATCCCCACTGTGTTCTCATTTTTATGCCCAACACTGTGCTCACGTCTAGGGTAGAAAGATGACTAACAGTTGGTCTCTGGTCCTGGTGAGCTTACAGTGCAATGCACAAGATAAATCACCTGTGGTGAGTTTTGTAAAAGGGGTTTGTATAAAGTACAGTGGAAATTTGAAGGGATCTTAAAGATTTAAATTCCTAAATATTGAAAAATAGTATTTTGAAATCATTGACAGTTCCTATTATTTAATGTACCACTGCTGTGACTTAAAAATTATAGATGCTAATATACATTGAATTTTAATTTTTATAGATTTAGGGAGTACAAGTGCAGTTTTCTTAAGCGGACATATTGCACAGTGGTGAAGTATGGGGTTTTATTGTGTACCCATCACCCAAATAGTGTACATTGTACCAATAGGTAGTATTTCATCCTTTAGCCCCCTCCCTCCCTCCCCACACTCCCTTGCACCTTTTAGAGTCTCCAGTGTCTATTATTTCACTCTGTATGTCCGTGTGTACACATTGTTTAGCTCCCACTTATAAGTGAGAACATGTAGTTTTTGACTTTCTGTTTCTGAGTCATTTCACTTAGGATAATGGCTTCCAGTTCCAGTATAGAGTTGCCTTACCATTCTTTTTTTTTTTTTTTAAGACGGAGTCTCGCCGTGTCACTCAGGCTGGAGTGCAGTGGCACAATCTCAGCTCACTGCAACCTCTGCCTCCTAGGTTCAAGCGATTCTCCTGCCTCAGCCTCCCGAGTAGCTGGGACTACGGGAGCCCACCACCATGCCCGGCTAATTTTTATATTTTTAGTAGAGACGGGGTTTCACCATATTGGCCAGGGTGGGCTCGAACTCCAGACCTCGTGATCTGCCTGCCTCGGCCTCCCAAAGTGCTGGGATTACAGGCATGAGCCACCTTGCCCAGCCCCTTACTATTCTTTTAAAGTCAAAATGTATAGAAATGTTCCACTTCTCTGCTTCAGTTCTTTCAACCCTTCTTCCTTATAGTATTTACAATGTCAGATTAGGATACCCAGCAAGCCTGAGTAGAGGCCTTGTGCCTGGTTTGTTGTGTTAATGTTGATGGCTTTAGAGAGACTTGGTCTGCAGCTTTGTGGGATGGAGCCCGTCACCATTCAGTGCTTTTTGTCCAAATATGTTGCTTTTTGTTGTGTCTTCTTTGAGGCTCTTTGTTGCTCTGCTCTCTGCTCCTGGCACTAATTGGCCACATTCAAACACTGTTGTGAAGTGCGTGAAATGTGTTTTGACAGCTTCTCGTCCCCTAGCCCCAGAGCTTAGTGTCCTGCTGGTCTTTCAGGAACCTCTTTGCCAGGGTCAGAGGCACATATTAGTTAAGAAAATTTGGGCAAGTCACTTAATCTCTCTGTTTCTTAGTGTCCTAAAATGAGATTAATAACTACTTTATAGGATTGTTTGGAAGTTCAAGTTTAACAACATGTGTCTGGCTGGGCGCGGTGGCTTAGGTCTATAATCCCAGCATTTTGGGAGGCCGAGGTGCGCTGATCACCTGAGGTCAGGAGTTTGAGATCAGCTTGGGCAACATGGTGAAACCCCTTCTCTGTTAAAAATACAAAAATTAGCCTGGCATGGTAGTGGGTGCTTGTAATTCCAGCTACTCAGGATGCTGAGGCAGGATAATCACTTGAACCCGGGAGGAGGAGGTTGCAGTGAACCAAGATCGCACCATTGCACTCCAGCCTGGGTGACGAGAGCAAGACTCCATCTCAAAAAACAAAACAAAACAAAAAAACAAAAACAACAAAAACAAACAAAAAAACCAGAAACAAGCAAACAAAAAAACCCGTGTGTCAAGGGACTTTAGAAATGGAAAGTATTATATAAATGATAAATGTCAGGAGGTATTAGGATTGTTACTAATTAAAATTATGCTCTGGAAATTCCAGAGACATTTTCTTCTTTTGTGAGGCATAGTTATCATTGGTGTTAACTTGCTTTGGGTATAGCTTAGACTACTGGTTCTCAAAGTAAGGTTCCAGGACTGGGAGCATCAGCTGTACCTAGAAATGTGTTAGAAATGCAAATCCTTTGGCTTCACCGCATCCCTTCTAAGTTGGAACCTCTGGAGGAGGGGCTTAGCAATCTGTGGTTTAATAAGCTCTCCAGGTGATTCTTATGCCTCTGAAGTTTGAGCTCCTTTGGCTTTAAGCTGTGCCCAGCTGGATATAGGTAGGCTCTGATGTGCTGATGTTTTTCCACCTGAGCTTCCTTTCGCATATGGAAGGGATTCTGTAGGCATAAATGTGTGCCCCGAAGATTGAGCTGTCACAACATGCCTGCCACTGATGTTTGCCATTTTTCAGCATAGGAACAGATCCTAGGATTGCAGGTTCTTGAAGCGCCGCCTTTGCTAAACACAAATGAATCAGGGATTTTGGTAGGGGTCCAGAGAGGGGGTTTTAAGGTGCTCCCTGAGTGAGAAAATACCAGTTGGATGAGATGACTGGTAAACTATTCTGTGAAATTCTGTAGAGCTGTTCTGAGCTTGGTTCCTGTTCTGGCTACTTCTGAATGCCAGGTTTTTATCTTTTTTCTAACATCCTTAGTCTTCCTCACATGAACACCCATCTATTAATCAGACTGGGGCCTGCTCCTTCTCTGCCAGGTCTGAGAAAAAGGTGGGTGTTCACTGCGCACCTTGTATTTCCCATCATGCCCCTGGATTGCAGCCATGCCATGTCTGTTATGATAGGCGGACAATAGTTACATGGGTAAAGTGAAAACCAGAGCAGTACATTTAATGAAGGTGGAAAAGGTGAAGTCGTGGGAAAAACACTGGGGGGATCATGGTACTGTCATGTTGATTCACAAGGGAAGAGGCACGTGGTAGGTATTCAATAGATGGGTATTGGATGAATGAATGAGGAATGAATTTGGAGTTTGGGGAGCTAACCAAGCTACTTAACTTCTGAGCATCTATCTTATCCCAGATGAACAGACATTATGCCTTGATTGAGTGAACTATTAGATATGTTTAGTTTTAAATGCAGACATAAATAGATTTGATCTTTCAGTAGTCTGAATTTCCTCCCATCAGCTTTCCCTTAATTATCCACAAGTGTTCCAAGCCTTCATTAGCTAAATAGGATGCAGATGATGGTCATTAGTCTGGGATATAAATCCTGCTGGCACATTCAATGGCTTTTCACTTGGTTAATTGAAATTTTCAGTATTCATGGACTACAAGAAAACACTGTAATTTTATCATTTATTTGGTGGTATGTTTTTTCCTTTGGCTGATGTTTTAAAATTATGCAGTTTTTAAAAAAGAATGTGAATGCCATACTTTGCCTGGAGGGAACACCACTGTATCCAGTGTATATTTATCAATACTAGTCTACTAAAGCAATGAAGACCTAATGGAAATTCATATTTTGTCTAGAAATCCTAGAATTGGCTGGCTAAACTGTCTAAGAAAGCATCCAAGTAGTGTGCACTTTGGGAACTCATTGATTCAAGTGTAAGAGACTTCCAAATTGTTAGTAATGTGATAGGTCTAGTCTTGACATCTACCAATGAGTAAGAAATCATCCATTGTGTCTGTGAGGTGCAAGTCGCAGGTATCAAATGGAGATGCTTTATGGAAACATCATTCCTTTAAACGGCTCTTAGCTTTCAACTGTATTTGACCATTCATCAAACCTACCTGGCCTCTGTCTGGGGGTATCTGGCTGAGAGTGAAAACCACACCCAAACACAGACACATACATATATAAAGGAACAAATAGTACCCTAAATAAAATTTCATAATATTGCTATCTTAGAGATTCAATTTCTGAATTTCTTAATTTTATAATTCAGTACTTAAGCAATTCTCTTGCACATGACTGTTCCAATTTAATGAAGTGTCAGATATTTGCTGTTTTAAAAATGTAAATCTTAGTTACAAGCATTACATAACAGAAATGGACACAGTAGAGATAGAATAGATTTATTTCTGTTTCTCTAAATTAAATTTAATGGGAATTAACAGCATTGTAAAATCTTTCAGAGGTAAACTCTCCCTTGAAAAAAGGAGTATAGGACATATGGATTTGGTTGGTTGTGGTGGCTCACACCTGCAGTCAAAAGTGCTCAACACTTTGGCAGACTGAGGTGAGAGGATCACTTGGCCCAGGAGTTGGAGACCAGCCTGGGCAACATATTGAGACACCATCTCTACAAAAAATTAAAAAAAAATTAGCCAGGCATGGTGGTGCATGCCTCTGGTCCCAGTTACTTGGGAGGCTAAGGTGGGAGGACTGCTTGAGCTTGAGAGATCAAGGCTGTGGTGAGTCATGATTGAGCCACTGCACTTCATTCTGGGTGACAGAATGAGACTCTATCTCAAAATAAAAGATAAATTAATTTTTAGAAAGAATATTTGAGATCTCTTTTCAGTGCTCAATCACTTTGCAAAAACATTTCCACCAGTGAGAATTGGGTAAGCAACACACTTTCTGGAAGCGTCTTTTTGTAGGCTGGACTAAATGAGCCACCAATTACTGATCTCCTTTGTGTGGGCTTTCTGTCCAAGGACTTATTAGGGACTTTTTTTTTTTTTTAAATCCCAGTTCACTTTTCCTTTTAGGTCAGTTTTCCCTTTCTGCCCACTTGGAATATTTCTACAAACAGTTATTAATGTTAATTTACGGAAGATATGTTGAAGTACCTGTTTTCTAAATTAACCACTAATGTGTGTCAAAGTCAAATGTAAAGGCATTTTAGAAGTTATGCTTTTGTGAATCACCCATTGTGATGGTTAACTTTACATGTCAACTTAACTGGGCTAAGGGATGCCCTGGTAGCTGGTAAAACATTATTTCTAGCTATATCTGTGAAGTTGTTTCTGGAAGAGATGAACATTTTAATCAGAAGATTGAGTGAAGATCTGCCCTCACCAAGGTAGGTGGGCATCATCCAATCCATTGAAGGCCCCAATAGAACACAAATGCAGAGGAAGGCGGAATTGGTTTCTGTTTGGGCTTGGACATCCATCTTCTCCAACCCTCAGACATTGGAGCTCCTGATTCTTGGGCCTTCAGATTTATGCTGGTTGCCTCCCTCCCTCTGCCTCTGGGTTCCCAGGCCTCCAGGCCGGGGCTGAGTTACACCACTGGCTTCCCTGTGTCTCCAGCCTGCAGATGGCACATTGTGGGACTTCTCAGCTGCCATGATCACACAAACTGATTCTCATAAGAAATCTCTTTTATATCTCTATATATCCTATTGGTTCTGTTTCTCTGGAAAACCCAAATTCATCTGTGAAATTCTCTTTCCTTCTGTAGATAATCAGGAGCTGACCATGTTATTTAGTCAGATATGCTCTTTTATCAGAGGATGAAGAAAAGAACTAAGCAGTTTGCTCACTGATTTCCAAACAATGTGTCTGATAAAATCAGGTCAATTTTCTTCAAATTGGACAAGGCTCTCATGACCTAAAAGGAAATGAATATGGGTTTCTTCATTTCATAGCAAAGAATTCAAGACCCCAAGGCCAGCGATCCACTTTAAGCTCACAAGGAGGTCTGTTAAGAAGGGACAAGAATTAGGCCCTAGACTCCTGAGCAAATTTGCTTTTCTGTCCAAAGGCTGTATCATAAAAGACCAGCAAACTTTTAACTATAATATGGACTCATGTTCAACTACAGTCAATCAGCCACAGCCAGGATCTGCCCTTGGTAAAAGTGTGTCAAAGTAAAGTAGATTGTAGTAGACTTGGCAATGCTGTGCACAGAGCTCCCTGCTGCCAGGAGTCCTGCCAGCTGACTGCCCTCAGCTATCAGTCCTCCCAGGAAATTGCCCTTGGCTGGAAACAGTCATGTTGCCCAGGATCATGCTGCCTTCCTAGGGCAGACCTCTGTCTCACGCCAGCTTGGGATGAGTTTACCCCGCTTCTGAGCTCTCCATTTTGTTGGATGAGATCTTTGTTGAGTCTGCACCATGGTCCAACTTCTTTATCTTCTCCATCCCACATCCTTCCCTATCTTCCTATAAGCGGTGATCTCAGGAACACTTCCTAATAAAGCTTCTGCTTGCTAATTTCCATCTCACAGTCTGCTTTTTAGGGAACCTAGCTGGTGACCTGTGTCTTTAGATTGCTTATCATCACTATGAATGTCCAATATCCTCATGACTTAAGTCTTCATTTCTCTCCTATCAAAATCTGCTTTTGAAATTATTTAAAAAACAGGCCGGGTGTGGTGGCTCACACCTGTAATCTCAGCACTTGGGGAGGCCTAGGTGGGCAGATCACCCGAGGTTAGGAGTTTGAGACCAGCCTGTCCAACATGGCGAAACCCATCTCTACTAAAAATACAAAAATTAGCCTGGAGTGGTGGTGGACTCCTGTAGTCCCAGCTACTGGGGAGGCTGAGGCAGGAGAATCACTTGAACCCGGGAGGCGGAGGTTGCAGTGAGCCAAGATCACGGCACTGCACTCCAGCCTGGGCGACAGAGTGAGACTCTGTCTCAAAAAAAAAAAAAAAAAAAAAAAAAAAAAAAAGAAATTATTAAAAAACAAAAACAAACAATGTGTCCCAGAGATCTCGTTCTGTGAGGAAGCCATTGTATCTTCCATTATGAACAGTTTACAATCCCACCAACATCTTTAACACCCAAAACTCCAAGGTATAACAATATACTTTTGGAAGGCATCTGATAAACTCATTCCCTATCAGGTATAACAGACCAATGAACTATAATACATGAAGTGTCCAATTTTCCCTTCTGCAGTGACCTCCCCCCCAATACCCTAACATCCCTCATGAGTTTGTCTATTATGAGTCAAATCCTTATGCTAAAAACAGAGCTCTAATAAGTGAAATTTCAGGCATTAGTATATAAATGGTCAAAAGAGAGGCCTTACCTATCTAAATTCTTTTTGGGAAATTGCTAAAACTGTCCATGTATAATACTGTTCATTTCATGCTGGTCACCCCACTAACAAGGTTAGGAGTCGATGCTCTAAAAAAGTCACTGTGCTTTATTGTGCTTGTGCTCCTGTGACAAACCCAGCATCATGCCAACTTTGGTGGAGGTGACTCATTAGGAATTTCCTCTTTAGTAGAAAAATATTGATACAATCATCAAGAAAGTCACAGCATGGTCAAGTCACCGTATTTTGAGTCTTTCATTTTCAGTAATTAAAGTGAACATGTTATCAGAAGGTTTAGAAAGCCCACCCAAAGTCACAATAGCTGCAATTAGTAAACTGAAATGCCAGTTAAAGTCTTTTGAAGCAGAGAATGAAATGAGACTGACCAAGCGTATACGTAAACTCCCCTTAGAAAATGGCTAAAGTAAGGAGATGGACTCTCATTGACCCCTTTCACACTCATTCCAAGTCTTGAGATTTTGCATACGTTTGCCCTTTGGCTAAAGTGTTTCCTTTCTACAAATACAACATTTAAAATTACTTATGTGTGTGTGTGTATATATGTGTGTGTGTGTGTGTGTGTGTGTGTGTGTGTGTATATGTTTTACTGAAGCTAATTTCACCCATCTCTGACTCTAAATTTTCCTCCAAACATGTTTCTTAGGTCACCTGAGACTGTTCTCAAAGGTTGAATGGTATTGTTTAATTGAAGATCATCTCCCCTGGGGCTATGGCACTAATGTCCATATTCTTAGAGATGTTACTTAATTTACTGTCCCCAGGGTGGCAGTGCTCGTGTATCTTAAGCTTACTTAAAAATGCAGTTATGGTCTCTTGAGTTGCCCCTACATGGACTCTTCAGTGGCTGGAGATTGTGTCCTCCCTATGTTCTGAGTCCCATTTCAGACAGAGAATGAAGCTTGAATTCAGGGTTGAGAAGAGGAATTTTCACCACCGGACTTAATTTCCTGGAAAAAATTTTTAGTTGCATTAGCCAGGGAATCAGGGTCATTTCTATAGCCCCTTTGGGGTTTAGTCCAGTTTTCTCAAATGTGGGCAGATTTTCCCCCTAGAGAACATTCAGCCATGTCTGGGGACATTTTTGTTTGTCATGACTGAGGTAAGTGGACATTGTCAGTAGCATCTGGTGGGTAGAGGTCACACATGCTACACAACCCCCTCCAGTGCACAACCGTGTGTCCCCACATGCCCTCAAAACAAAGAGTTATCTAGTACAAAAACATTCACAGGGCCATCACTGAAAAAGCCTGGCTTAGACAAACCAAGCAGATCATAGACAACAGCTTTATGCTAAGTAGAAGATGTGTTTTACCATAATTTAGAAGTCTTTTATCTCTCTTCTTTCCTATGTCCCTGAGTTTCACTTTATAATGGTGTTTCGTGTGCAGCTGCTTTTCCAGCATGGTGCTTTCAAAGAAGTGTTTTGGGATAAGGACTGCAGTTTTGCCAGATGTTATTTTCTGTTGCATCTACTCAGTACATATTTATTGGTTATCTTCTTTGTGCCAGGCACTGGGCTAGGTAATGGGACTACTGCAATGACCAAGTTTCAGTGTGTCTTTACCTTCTTGGAGCAGAAATCTGGGAATCAACACTGAGGCCTCCCTCAGGACACAGTGCTCATGTGTACAAATGAGTAAAGATGATGAAAAGTCATGAGGAAGAGATCTGATGGGAAGATTGTTGGTGGGGTGGTTCACGATAGCATGTGGAGAGCTGCCTGGTTCTTTGGCTTTTCTCTCTGTCCTGCCCTAATCTTTGAACAGCCAGCAAGAACACTATTTCTTACATCCCCATGCAATACAGAAATGAGAGAAACTAAGATATACCTGGCAGCACAAAGAGCAAAAGGAGATGGTATTTGCAGGGCTATGCCTGTCCTTTCACCACCTGCTACAGTGTTTCAGGGCTGAAATTAGGTCAACAGGATAGATCATGGTAACAGGAACGCGTCACGTGCCCTCATTCTCTTTGAGCGAAGATGACTGCTTCTCTGTGGAAACCATTTTCTTCTTTTTTAATTTTTTGACAATTCTGCTATTTGTGCCTGTTGTTTGCAAACTTTTCTTTTTGTCCTTTTTGTCTTTTGCCTTTCCTCTTTTCTTCTGCCACCGGAATTCATCCCTTCTTTCTGTTTTCCTTTTTTAATTCAAACTTCCCCAGTAACATTTATCCCTTCCCTCTCAAATGAAATAAAAATGGCCAGCAAGCCAAACTTGGAGATTCCATCTAACCCCAACCATGAACTAATTTTTTTTTATTAAAGATGCGTTTTTGTATGTGTATTCACATTCTGTCTGTTCTGTCCTTTAATACTGCATGTTGTTTTGACCCAGAATATGTGCTGACTTAGATCCTTAGCTTTCTTACATGCTTATTGCAAAACAAACAAACAAAAACCAAAGCAAACCAAAACCTTAGGTAAGGAGTTAAATATTTTTATGATGTTATATGAGCAGAGAGTAGGAGACAGTTTATATACACTAGATTTTCCAGCCCTATACAAGCATGTTTATTGTAGCATACTTTGTAATGGCAAACAAAACAAGAAACAGCAACAAAGAAAGAGCCAAAACCTGTTGATCAATAAAGGAAAGCATAAAAGTATGATTTATTCATATTATGAAATGTTATATAGGTATTAAGAAGAATAAGTTAATCTACATGGGCTGACCTGGAAAGACGTTGATTATATATTCTTAATTAAGATGGTATGATCATAAGAACAAGACTTCTATATAGTATGTGCAGACTTATTTGCATGGGAGTAGAGAAAGTGTGGAAGGATGAATACAAATTTGTATTATTGATGACCTCAGGAGGATAAAGTATAAAAGAGACTAACTCATTAAGAATAAATATTAGTCTTATAATTAAAAAAATATAGAAAAGGTTTACTGAAAAAAATCTCAATACTGTTTGTATGGCTGACCATAGTTGTGTGTTTATTCATAGGATTGTCCAAAGAGAACAGGCTTGCATGTAAATCCCAATATAGCCTTGAATGTTGCAGTGTCTTTTGAGTGGTTCATCAGGTCAAGCAAGTATACATACAAATGTGTGAGAAGTCAACCACAGGGAGAGTGAGTGCATTAAAGAAAGTAGAAAGCAGATAGCAAGCCCTGGTATTGTTCAGACTCACAAATCTCTTACATAGGCAGAAGCTCCACTCTCCCACTTGGGCTCATAACAGCTGTCATTTGAAAGATTGGGCATAGCTGTCTCTATCATTATGTACATATCTCTTCAAGATAGAAGATCATGTGTGGTTGGAGGTGGATTCTGGAGTCAGATGCCTTTGCTTCCTGACCTAACTATGTCCAATGTATATAGCAATTAACCCAATTGTGCTTTTGTTACCTTGTTTGTAAAATGAAGATAACTTAGAGTCCTTCCCTCACTGAATGGTTCTTGGCCCATAATGAATGTTCTAGCTTGGGTAGAGTAGCTTTGGGAATAGTGAAGGGCAGACACATTTTAAAATTCAGAGAAATCAGTGGGGGACACAGAAGGTAGTGCCTAGCTTGGATTGGAAATGAACAGGGAAGGGTCAATGTCATTATATGTTAACAGTTCTAAAGTGTTTTCCATCTTCCTATTTTGTAGACCACCATTTTCAGCACATTGGCCAGTGAGAAGTCCTTATCTGACTGCAAAAAGGTAAGTCAGCATCCGATAATTCTAGCACGCTGTCAGAGTAAGAAAGGCTTCAGAGTTGGTGATATTCGAATGAAAAGCCATGGTATCAGTGGGGATGTTCTGATGGAATATTATGGCTCTCTTTCTTTAGAGATGGAAATGTGAATGGTTTACTCTAAGGATGTGGGAAACTCCATTATTTAACAGCATTTTGTTATAGAGAAGCTCTGGTTCCATATATTTACATCTCACTATTATCTGATACTTGATCCTGCCAGATGAGCATCAGGGGAGTTCGGGGAATGCTGTATAAACTGCATTGCAGGCTTCTATATCTTTGTTTGCAAATTTAAATCTAATAAATGTAAACCTAACATAATATAAAAATAATTTTGTTTTTTGAAAGCTGATCATATAGCATAAAAATCTGGTTTGGATTCACCACAGTCAAGCTTGAAAGCTGTCATGCTTTGCAAAAGGATTAGCTTCACTAACATCTGATGGAAGACATCCCTGTAATAGATCAAGTTTGAAGACTCCCTGCTGTAGCCTCGTGTCTAATTCCTGGCTTTTGCAGGCCAGGGGTCACATTTGTCCACCTCTTTAATCTCAGATTTAGGTAGATATTCTCCTTGAGGGGGAAGAGAAGTGGCTTCATAGTCCAAACAACTCAAATTATTTGACACTATCTATTGATACAGAAAACCAGGTGCATGTAGAGTTGACCTGTGCATAATATATAATTCCTTGGCATTTCTTAGGATTTTATATTATGGCATTGTCTGCTATGCTGTTTCTGTTTCTAATGTTGCTTGATATGGAAGTAGGTAGCAGGGTTACTTACCTTTAAAGGTGGCATGAGGGCCTACTGCTCTAAGTACCATTCATTTCATTATTTTGATAATTTTAAAATGTTTTATTACATCCGCATCTTCATTGAATTATGCTATATTTGTCTTGTTCTCTACATTGAGTTGTGTGCTGCCTGAGAATGAAGACTATGTATTATTTTTAGAATTATAGATCTTGGCCAGGAGTGGTGGCTCACGCCTGTAATCCTAGCACTTTGGGAGGCTGAAGTGGGCAGATCACGAGGTCAGGAGTTCAAGACCAGCCTGACCAACATGGTGAAACCCTGTCTCTACTAAAAAAAATACAAAACATTACCCAGGTGTGGTGGTGCATGCCTGTAATCCCAGCTACTCGGGAGGCTGAGGCAGGAGAATTGCTTGAACCCAGGTGGTGGAGGTTGGAGTGAGCTGAGATCGTACCATTGCACTCCAGCCTGGATGACAGAGTGAGTGATACTCCGTCTCAAAAAAAAAAAAAAAAAAAAAAAAAAAAGAATTATAGATCTTAGAGAATGAGAAGGAATTCTGTGGGATCTCTAGTCTCACCTTTTTACTGGCATGGGACTGCCACTGACATCATTTACAGATGGACCTCTACCCCTTAACTGAATATTCTATTGACAGGGAACCCAATGAGCCTGACTATGTGTCAGGCTCACTAATGTGCACTAGTGAGACAACCCAAAGTGTTAGCAAGTTCTTTATTCTACTGAGCCAATAGCTGCCTCCTTTAGATTCCTTCCTATATATTTCAGTATGAAGCCAGTTAGTATGGTTTTCTGAATCTCCTTTCTACCCCATCTCCAGGCTAACAATTTTCCTTTTTCATTTCAATGGGACATTGATATGATTGATTTCTAAGAGCATGGGCTATGAGCTCATGTTGTCTGGTTTTGAAACCTGGTTCTGCCCCTCACTACTTATGTGATTTTGGGTTGGTTGTTTAACCTACTGGTTCCTTACTTTTATCATCTGTAAAATGTGCATAATAATTGTGCCTATCTCATATAATACCTGAATTCATACATATAAAATGATTACAAAATTACCCAACATATAGCAAATGCTGTATTAGCTATTATTGTTATTGCTTCTAGACAAGGTTACGCTCCCCTCTTTTTTTTGGGCTCACACAATCATTGTTATTGATGTCAAGAATTGTATGTCGTCTCCAGATGTGGTCTGTCTGGCATAAAGCATCATGGGACTTCTCACTCCACATTCAACAAGCTTTGTTTACACACCTGGTGTATGCCAGGTACATTGTAAGGTGTGGGCTATGATGTGAAGGCAAACTATAGGTTTTCTTAAGTGTAGCACCACTACAGTATAAGATGGCATCAGTTTCTACTTATGAGCCATATCTTTCTGTTGGCTGTGTGAAGTTTGAAGTCCTTGTATGTGGCCTTAAGGCATTTTCACATGAGCTGCTGTTAAACCAGAACTTTCTTTTATATTTAGGTAAATGATTCCTTGAATATGAAGATAGGACATTTAGCTATTCCTGTTGGTTTTTAAAATTTTGATCAATTAATTTTCTGAATTATCCAATTCTGTTATTGGGCTTATTCACTACTTCTCCATTTTAATGTCATGCAAAAATCAACATAGCATAGTCAGTTTCTATGACTTTAATTTTTTCCATCTAACCAGTTAATGGGTGTTCACAGAACATATGCTATGTGACATGCATCGGACTATCATGATGAACAAATCATGTATGCATGATCCTTACCCTCATAGAACTTACAGATATTCATTAATAAAGTAATTAGCAAAATTGTGATGGATGATATAATTTTTTTAAGTTGAGAGTTCATGGGATCCCACGCCAGGAGAACCTAACCTACTCAAGGGGTCAGGGAAAATTTCCCTGAAGAAATGATGTTCAAGCAGAGATCCAAAGAATGACGGAGGTTTAGCTCCATGAGCACAAAATGGTGGCAGAACAGCAGGTGTGAATGTCTATAGGTGAGGGGGAGAGCTATACAAAATTCAGAGTGCCTGAAAAATGACAACTTGAATTGGAAAAGATGAGCATTAAGGTCCTGATACAACTATATTAAGAGTTTAAATTATTCTAAGGGTAATGAGAAATGTTTAAAGGGCTTGAATTTGGGAAAGTAGGTGTATGTGCCATGATATGATTTTTAAGATCGCTTGGTTACTGAAGGGCAGAAAAAGCAGGATTTAGATGTGAAGTCTAATTATAAGGCTACTGCTATAATCTAGGCAAGAGATGATAGTGGCCACGACCAGAATAATGGCAGAGGGGAATCAAGAAACATTTGAATGTTTCTCAAAATCAACAGTATATGATAATTTGGATATGGGAGAGGAAGTAGCTAAGGGGAATTCTTAGATTTCTGACATTGGCCAGTGTCAGAATATTGGTTCTATTTTCTGAGACAGGAACCACTAGCAGAGGACCATATTTAGGGAAGAAGTTGATGAGTTCACAATGGTATATGTCAATTTGGTGGTATGTGTGAGATCTAGTAAGGATGCCTGGCAGACAGCTGGACATTTTGATTTATAATTGAGGAAAGCATTCTGAGCTTGGATATATGGATATGAGAGGAATATGCATAGAGAGAATGATTAAAAGAGTGGGAATGAATGAGATTACCCAGAGAGGGTGTGTAAAGTGAAAAGGAGGAGGGTTTTCAAGAGTCTTGAGGAAAGTTGACATGTAAGAGCTGGGAGAAGACGATGGATTTTGGAGGGAAGTAGGAAACTGAGAAGCCACAGAGGTTGGAAGACATCAGAAGAATGTGATGTCTGAGAAATCAAGTCAATAAAAACATTATCTATAAAAAAAGAGGTAGTCATAAGTATCAAAACTGTTGCTAAGTGATTAAGTAAAATAAAGACTGAAAAGTATCCATTGGCTTTCTTAATACCATAGGCTTGTTGGTTTTATTGAGATTGAAGTGATGGACACAGAAGCCAGATTGTAGTGGGACTGGGACTTAGCCAGGATAAAGAAAAATGTCTCCCTGCTTCGACAACTCTTACTCATATGAATTCTATCCCTTCTTCCTTCCTTCCTATGGTAGGGCAAGATGGACTCAGTAGGGATAATGAAATAAAAAATGGTAAAATAGAGTCTTCTAAAAGCAATTTGTTGCAAGAGGGAGGAGAGAATTGAGTAGTTGGGTAGGTTATGGGTTGAGTTATGGTATCTTACAATAATGAGACATTTGAGGGTGTTTAAATGCTGTAAGAAAGAAAACAATAGGAAAGGAAAGGGGTAAGGATCCATAAGGAAGGAGGGGAATATTCTCTGAGTGAGATCATTGAGAGGATTGAAGACTTTGGATCCTAAAGCATGGAATTATCCCTTGGATGGAGGGATATATCTTGCCCTGCAATAGGAAGGAAGGAAGAAGGGATAGAATTCATGTGTTAATATGGAAGGCCGGGCATGGTGGCTCATGCCTGTAATGCCAGCACTTTGGGAGGCCGAGGTGGGTAGATCACGAGGTCAGGAGATTGAGCCCATCCTGGCTAACATGGTGAAACCATGTCTCTACTAAAAATATAAAATATTAGCTGGGTGTGGTGGCACGTGCCTGTAGTCCCAGCTACTTGGGAGGCTGAGGCAGGACAATCGCTTGAACCCGGGAGGCGGAGGTTGCAGTGAGCCTAGATTGGGCTGTTGCAGTCCAGCCTAGGCGACAGAATGAGACACTGTCTCAAAAAAGAAAGAAAGAAAAAAAAAAAAGTTATGGAAGCAGGGAGCCAAAATGTGGGCATACTATCAGATGACTCTGATCAATTTATTTATTTATTTATTTATTTATTTATTTATTTATTTATTTATTTATTTTTGCAGGGAAGTGGGATTATTGTTCAACTTCTTTGACTCTGCACAACTATATTATCCATTCACTAGGTAGAACATTTAAAAAAGAAACATTTAAAGTTGTTTACACAAATCTATTTTTTCTATTTTGTAGGCAGAAAAATCAAGAGGGACTTTGGTAAATACATTATTAATGTCAAGTTATACTATTTTCACAGTATTTATTTAGTCTACAGCTACTCCCCCATAATATTTTACATAGATAGCACCATTTACATGATCAGTAATCTCTGCGCAATCTAGTTTGTTCAAATGAGATCTACCTTAAGAAAATTATTCTAGAATCTGTGTCACAGACACAGAGGCACAGGCCTCTTCTGAGGCAAGGAACCATGCTGCTGACTAACTAGAGGTCTTTTCCACCTTGATATCCCACAGACTGTGTCCAATGTACATGAAGGTTTTCTACATTCTGAACGTTCTTCTCTTATATTCACCACCTTGGTTAATGGATTCACCATACTTTAATATCATCCCTGGTTTATCCCTTTCCTTTACTTTTCACATCCAACTAACTGTCAAATCCTGTAAATTCTATTTTGAAACGTCCCTGGAATCTTCCTGTCATCTCTTCCCTTTCCTCCTCATCCCTCCTTTAGAAGGTTCCAGCAACTCCCTTCTCACTCTTTTCGTATACCAAGTTTCCCATTGCATTTTCCAAAACACTATGAAAGTTACTTTCTGGAAAACAAATAAACAACAAACACATCTGTTTATGTCAAACCTGTAAACCAAAAATAAAATCCTAAGGTCCCCCAACCATATAAAGGGACTTCCTCCTCAGCCAGCACTCTCGAAACTTAACCTGAAAGAAGTGTCTGTTCATATCTTTCGCCCACTTTTTGATGGGGTTGTTTGATTTTTTCTTGTAAATTTGCTTAAGTTCTTTGTAGATTCTGGATATTAGCCCTTTTGTCAGATGGGTAGACTGCAAAAATTTTCTCCCATTCTGTAGGTTGCCTGTTCACTCTGATGGTAGTTTCTTTTGCTGTACAGAAGCTCTTTAGTTTAATTAGATCCCATTTGTCAATTTTGGCTTCTGTTGCCATTGCTTTTGGTGTTTTAGTCCTGAAGTCCTTGCCCATGCCTATGTCCTGAATGGTTTTGCCTAGGTTTTCTCCTAAGGTTTTTTATGGTTTTAGGTCTAACATTTAAGTCTTTAATCCATCTTGAATTAATTTTTGCATAAGGTGTAAGGAAGGGATCCAGTTTCAGCTTTCTGCATATGGCTAGCCAGTTTTCCCAGCACCATTTATTAAATAGGGAATCCTTTCCCCATTTCCTGTTTTTGTCAGGTTTGTCAAAGATCAGATGGTTGTAGATGTGTGGTATTATTTCTGAGGGCTCTGTTCTGTTCTATTGGTCTATGTCTCTGTTTTGGTACCAGTACCAGACACTTCTCAAAAGAAGACATTTATGCAGCCAACAGACACATGAAAAAATGCTCATCATCACTGGCCATCAGAGAAATGCAAATCAAAACCACAATGAGATACTATCTCACACCAGTTAGAATGGTGATCATCAAAAAGTCAGGAAACAACAGGTGCTGGAGAGGATGTGGAGAAATAGGAACACTTTTACACTGTTGGTGGGAATGTAAACTAGTTCAACCATTGCGGAAGACAGTGTGACGATTCCTCAAGGATCTAGAACTAAAAATACCATTTGACCCAGCCATCCCATTACTGGGTATATACCCAAAGGATTATAAATCATGCTGCTATAAAGACACGTGCGCACGTATGTTTATTGCAGCGCTATTCATGATAGCAAAGACTTGGAACCAACCCAAATGCCCATCAGTGAGACTGGATTAAGAAAATGTGGCACACATACACCATGGAATACTATACAACCATAAAAAGGAGGAGTTCATATCCTTTGTAGGGATGTGGATGAAGCTGGAAACCATCATTCTGAGCAAACTATCTCAAGGACAGAAAACCAAACACCACATATACTCACTCATAGGTGGGAATTGAACAATGAGAACACTTGGACACAGGAAGGGGAACATCACACACTGGGGCCTGTGGCGGGGTGGGAGGAGTGGGGAGGGATAGCATTAGGAGATATACCTAATGTAAATGACGAGTTAATGGGTCCAGCACACCAACATGGCACGTGTATACATATGTAACAAACCTGCACATTGTGCTCATGTACCCTAGAACTTAAAGTATAGTAAAAAACAAAACAAAACAAAAAAACTTAACCTGAAAGACTGGTTCAGGCCATGAAGGGAACTGGGGTGGGACACACCTCATTGTAAGTCTCCAGCATTAACATCAACACAGACTTTAAGTCTGATAAGAAACGTTTTACAGCCTGTTTCCTCTGAAGCCTGTTAGCTAAAAGCTTCATCTGTGTGATAAAACTTTGGTCTCCCCCACCTCTTATCGCAACCCAAACATTCCTTTCTATTGATCCTAGGTCTTTAGACAAACTCAACCAACTGTCAGTCAGAAAATGTTTAAATTTATCTATGGCCTAGAAGCCCTGCCACCCCTTGAGCTGTCCCGCCTTTCAAACCAATGTGTTTCTTAAATGTACTTGATTGATGTCTCACATCTCCCTGACGTGTGTAAAACCAGCCTGCATCCCAACCACCTTGGGCACGGGTCCTTAGGACTTCCTGAGGCTGGGTCACAGGCATGCATTCTCAACCTTGGGAAAATAAACTTTCTAAGTTAACGAGACCTGTCTCAGCTCTGGGTTCACAAACCTGTACTTAAGAAACATCTGAGGGATTTCAATTTTATTCAAAATAAATCCGAACTCTTCTTGAGAAGTCGTTACCATTCCCGTTGTCTCCAGTCTCAACTCACCTTGAGAAGTCATTCCCATTCTCTCCACCCTCATCTCCTGGTACTGCCCCGGAAGCTGGAGTCTAAAGGCTTTAAGCAGACTGCTCCAGAATGTGAAAATCTTGGATAACTGTGCTTGGTGTACAAACTTTTTCTTCTTTCTGGAATGCTTTCCTCTCCCTCTGGTCTGTCTGGAAAACTTCTACTCTTTCCTGGAGAGGTTCCTTATATTGTCTCTTTCTTTTCAAAGACTATCTCGATTTCTCCAGTAAAGATGAGATATTTTACCCACTGGTTTCATAATATTTTGTACTTAATATAACATCTAACAACAATCACATACCTTGTCTAAAGTTTACCGTGTCCCCAGCCCTGTGAGAAGTGCTTTACATGGACTATTTCATTTGATTTTTATAACAACCCTCCAAGGTAGGCAATTACTATTACCATTTTACAAATAAAGCAATTGGGGCCTCCAAACCTTAAGGAACTTGCTTAAGGACACTCCGGTAGTAAGTGTTGGAGCCACGATGTGAATCCAGGCAGTCTGATGCCAGAAACATTGCTTTTAGTGTTTTGCTACCTCTTTTCCCCACTGGATTTTAAATATTTATGGGTCTGGCTTCCCCTTAAACTGTCAGCTCTTAGAGGAAAGGAACAATGACTGATTCTGTTAGGTATATTAAAACAATACCTCACAGGTAGTAAGAACTCAGTAAACATTTATTTAATGAATGGATTTGCTATACACATGATTATCAATTGGTGTGAGATTATTCTAATGTCATTTTGTTTGTTATTAGAAATAATCTTGCTATACACATGATTATGAATTGGTATGAGATTATTCTAATGTCATTTTGTTTGTTATTAGAAAAATCTTTTTTTCTCTTTTCATAGAAGTTGAGAAAATAATATTTATACTCAGAATTTACTCATGAAGGGAATTTCCACACTAAAATAAGGTGTTAATGGATAGCTGGGGAGATTGAAGTGTTTTGTTTGGCCTGAGGTAGCAAATCCCCAAGGCCTGCCTCTAAACACCACTTTATTGAGTTATAAGAACCCTTGTTGTTATTTTCAGTCAAAGACCAGTTTATTCCTTAATTTGGAAAACCTAGGAACATCTAGGGGACATACATGAATTCACTCATTCATTAATACTTATTTATTGAGTGCCTCCCATTGCAAGACAGTTGTTATTGTTAACATGTTGCAGAGGAAAAAACTAACGTGCTGAAACATGAAATGACTTATTCCAGGGCACATATTAAGCTTTAGTCAGACTCTTAGAGGATAGGCCTAATTCCTCTTTTCTCATTTATTCCCTGTACAACCTCTGCATCCTGTGCTGTTTAACTAAAGCTCACATCTAGAAGATGTGTGTTGCATTGATGAGCACCAGGGATTGCTCCTCAAGCCTGCTCTATAGTGTCTCATGGCGCCTGTTTTATGTTATTGATGTTTATATCTTTGTATCTTGATATTTTTACATCTCTTGGTGCGGGACATTTGGACCCAGTTATTTTGACTCAGCAATTTTTGTGCAGGGACATTCTGACATAGCACGGTTGAACCTCCAACATTTTAATTATTTGAAAGTACAGGGAAGGTGCAAAAGGGATTTCCTCACCCCTTCTTCAAGGTCTTGTGACTCCCACCCTCGGGCATATTTTAGAGGCAGGATAGGAGTGATAGACAGGTAAGTGTGATAGATGTGGTGAGGGTCATGGAAAGGATGAATCCCAGGGATGGATTGAAGTTTAGGGATGTCCGTTTCACAAATTACTTGAAATGAAAAAAATAGTGGTGTTTCCAGTTTGGCATCCAAATGCCGTGCTTCATCCTGCTGTAATTTCTGTCTGCATATGGTAACCTAGAATTCCATCTGGAGTCCCTGTATATAGTCATAGAAATAGGTTCCTGAGGTTGGAAGCTTATTTTTAAACTTCAGCTACCATTTTGATGGTTTATTATACCTTTTTGAGGAGGAGGAGGCTCTGTTTCTCTCTCTGTATGTCTTCCCCTGCTCTCTGTCCCTGAACTTCTGATATCTCAATGCATATAAATGACAACTTTTAAAAAATAGCTTAAAAATTTCATTTAAAAGACGATTAAAAAAATAGTTTAAAGACACTATTTAGGAAATGTATTCCTATCGTGTAAAAAAGTATTGGTTTTAGAATATCTGGGATTTCCTAAAGGGAATCTGTCTGTTGGCCACTGTGATTTTGTGGGATTATTGGTGGCTGTGTTGTCTCTTCCTTTCCACTGTTGGCTTTGACTTGGGTTCCCTTTGCGTTACTAATGATGTGAGTGTGTAAGTGTGCGGAGAGTGTGCCCGTGTGGTCCGTTGGCCCACTGGATGAAGTTTTCATTTTTACTAGACATCAGTAATGCTTCGTTCACATAGACAAAGTAATTTTCCTTCAGGAAGAGGTAACTAAGAATAGAGAATGGAATGGGCTATTGGAAGACTCAACCTTTTCATCAGTGTTGATGAATAGGTCTCTAGGTAATCACAACTCAAGGTAATCATATCAGTGGTTAAGACATTTACTGTCACAGTCCTTTGAAACTATATTGTGTCTGGCTTCCTCTTTTAATGCCTAGATGGTGTTCAGTGACCTCCACAAAGCTGGTTGGGCAGATTCCCGTGACTCTCAGCCTCTTGGCAGAATTTTCAGGCTGGTCGGTCACAGAGCCTTCTTCCCATGCCCTGAGAAAAGGCACGAAGACGAAGTCAGCCCTGTCAGCGGGAGGAAATTCCTCAGTTCTCCTCTAGAATGACAGAATGCCTTGTTCTGGAGCAGTCACAGCAAAGAATATCATTTCCAGCAAATTTAAACACTGTTTACTTCTAAAATAGATTTTTGGAAGCAGTGAAGGTTCATTTTTGGCAGAGTGCTGTTTTTGCTGACTTGCGATAGGGCTCTCTGCTGGATGCAGGATGTTATATACACATTGCAAAGTTCCTATCTTTTTTCATATGTGCCAACACAGGCCACTAATTTATGAGAAGGGAAGTTGCATCACTGTTAAGAGAAGGGAGTTGCTACAATTTTCTCCCCTACCTTCACCCCCGCCACGTCCCTCCTTTCCTCCCTCTTCTCCTGTCACTCTCCCTGCAAAGAAGGAGCTCCTAGCAGTGTTTGGAAAAGGGATTTGTGGTTCTGGATTCCATGTCCTCTCCTTTCAGGCTTTATTACCTGGCTTTGGTTTTTATCATTGCATTTTTCTATCCTGCTCTCCTGAGAGGCAGTATGGCGTGGGGGTTAAGAGCACAGGCTTGAGGGCTTTATTTCTGAGACTCCACTACCCACGAGCACTGCAACTCTGCCCATGTTACTTAGCTTCTCTGTTCCTCACTTGTTTCATCTGTAAAATGAGACAAAGAATGATATTGACCTATAGAACTGTTGTAAGGATTTAATTTCTTTTTGGATCCTTGTAGAACTCTTAGAACAGTGTCTCAGTAGGTGTTGGTCATTATTATTTCATCCCTGCGCTCACAGAGAATGATTTGAGCCTTGGTAGCTTTGAGTCCAACTTTATCTTTTTGCTCTAACAGAACAACAATATCAAGGAAAGTACATCAGTAGACTTGGGCCAACATTAGCATTTGGAGAAAACTTGGACTGTAGTTGCACTGGAGAAATACCTTCAGATGGTTCTTTAAATCTTAAGATAATTCTTAATAATTGAAATAGACTCAAGTTCAGTGTTAAGTTCCAGTTCTGTAGAAGCAATGCATTTCTTAAATGAAGCATAAAACCTTCCAAACAGTACCGTACAATGAATGTACTTTGCTGTGTCTCCAACACCTAACACAATTATGAACACATAGTAGACATTCAATAATGCTTGTTAATTCCTAACTTTGGCATGATATTATTTCTCCAAAGGCCTCCAGAGTAAGGCTTGAGGTAGAAAAGAAAGGAAGGGGAAGAGTCCCCTCTTGGTATGTCTTCATATGCCAGCACCTGGAACATTCACAGGTAGGAAAAAAGTACTTTATTACCTGTTTAGAGGTATAGAATAAAATACAAAAGATTCCTGTCCCTCAAATAAATGTCCATTGCTTGTTCTAAATGTTAATCTCTTTTGACCGTTAGCATCATAATATGTTAGAGGAGGTATCATTTATTAATGTGGTATGGGCCAGGTAGAGTCAAAACTGTGGGTGGAGTGGATTTGTGGGCTTTTCTTTGGATTGAAAGGAAGCATTTCAACACATGGATGATTTGGGCTGATGAATATGAAGTGCTATGGAAATGTGCACGTTTTTTTTGCTTGCAGTGTAGTAGCCATGGAGATAATTGAGTAGAGTGAATACTGGTGAGTTCTTCCATGTTATAGTGTTACATCCCTAGGCTACGAATTTTTTATTCTTAGGCTTATGGCAATGAAATTTTCGTATGGAAAGTCACATTTACCCAAGGTCAAACCAAGTAGTCATAGTTTATAGGATTAAAATTCGTTGTGGAAAATAGTCTCATGGCCAGAAGACATGCATTGCCTTTTTATGTGTAACAATTACCCTAAGCCAGAATCAAGAATAAATAATAATCATATTTTTGTTAAGGTATAATTTACATTGAGTAAAATGTAGTGATCTTAAGTGTATAGTTTAATGACTTCAATTTTTAAATTTTAGCAATAGAATCACATGAGTAGCATTACCTGCTGCCTTTTGGGGTGTGGGATTTTTTTGTGAATTGGCATTACTGGTAACCATACCACTGCCAATGTTAGAGTATACCCATTATTCCTTCCTGACAGCTGCTATAATTGTCACTGTCACTTCAGAATAAACAGCACATTTACATCCATGGATGTATAATATAGTCATTGTCTGTAACAGGATCATTGCTAACAAGAACAAAGGTAGTTAAGGGCAAATGTCATGGAATATGTTGCTCTGATCCTCTTTGAGCTGTAATTATTGTGGCTGCATCTGCGTGAAAACAAGTTTCAAGAATGACCTTTGTAGTCTCTGGTTCAGGGATATATTGGAAACGGTAATAATTAGCCAGTACAACTCCCCCTTCCCCACATATACACCTTAAAAAAGCTATTTTGAGCTACAAATAAAACACGGGTTTTTCTCATAGCAATTCCAGACAGCCAAATAGTTTAAAGGGGGAGCAGAAATAAAGAAGTGTTGCTAATCTTGCAAACTGTACGTGCAAAGGGCATCTAATAATAGCACTTTCTCTTGCATTTTTTGTGTGTGTGTGTGAGCAAATGCCACACACTACCAAGTTCAGCTGCGTAATCACTAACTTGATTTCGCTCATTTATTTGTAAAGTGCTAAAGATATTATGGTGCGCTTTTGGTTGTAATTTGTGTTCCCTTGTGATTCTAGAGTTTTCCTGCTTGGTTGCTCTATTATTGAGCTTCAAGGGCACTGTAGCAACTTTTTCTCCTTCCTTTTACCTATTTTCCTTTCAGATTTTCCAGAATCTTACATAATCAGGACTGGGGAGTAGTTATTAAACTACGTGTACATATACACATGCAAGCATTTAATTTTACATAATGTATTCTGGAGGGTGAGCTTTCATAGAGATACAGCCATCCCTCAGTATTGGTTCCAGGACCTCTGTAGATACCAACATTCACTGAGGCTGAAGTTTCACAGTCCACCCTGAGGAAACCATGGCTATGAAAAATTGACCCTTAGAATCCAGGGGTTCTACATCCCTCAGATACTATGCTTTCAATCCACTGTTGGTGGATCTGTGGATGCAGAACCTTATTTTCTTAGTCTACAGCAAAATGTGCTAGATGTGAAAAGAAGCAGAAAAAAACTTAAAAAATGAGTCAGTATGAGAAATGGAGCAGAGTTCATGTAAACTGGATCTCTGTAGTGGCTGGCAACTCTTTTTCATAAAAGTGGAGTAATCAGAATACTTAATTTACCTAATTAAGAGCGATCACTCTGGCTATTGTTCCTCAAAATGGCACCAAGTCACTCTACAATTGAGCTAATTGCAACCTCTGATTTAGTGGTTTAGCTCTGTGATTTTTCTTTTGTTTACATAAATGATCTGTGGAGGGAAAGCAATCCCTCCTTCTTTCCTCCTGTTTATTGTTTTTCTTTATTATTTTAATTCCAGCCTTTGATGATTGCTGTAATCTCCTAAATCGCTGCTCATGTTAACCACTAGATAGAACAGCTATGTAATGGTGACCTCAGAGCTGCTAGAATAAGGAACCAGTGTGGTGGGTGCACCATGTGACCCAGACTTACCTGCCACGGACTGTGCACCTGGGCCTGTGAATTCTCCTGCAGGCTCAGGCAAGGCAGAGTCAACAGGATGCAGTGTCTCAGCGAGATGGCTATTTCTGTGTTTACAAAAGGAGTTGTCCTAGAGATGACCTCTGTGGTCATGTCTAGTTCTAAAACTCTATGGTTTCATTACTTGCTATGATGGAAAATGGTGGTGGTAACGGTAGTGCCAGTAATTCCTTTAACAGGGTGTGTGTGTGTGTCTGTTTGTGTGTGTGTCTGTTTAAGAGATGGAGTATGTTGCCCAGGCTGGCCTCAAACTCCTTGGCTCAAGTCATCTCTAGTCTCAGCCTCCTGAGTAGCTGAGTCTGCAAGCATGCCACCGAGTTGGCTTTCAGTGTATATTTTTTGAGGAGCTACTGTGTTCAAGTACCAGTTCACATCAGTGACTAAAAGAGATACGAAAATAATCCTGTCACCTCAGAATATATTCTATTGGCAGGAGAGATGTAATATACAAAACACAAATTAATTAATTACATAGTATCTTAGAATGTGAAGCGAAAAAAAATAGAAGACTTGGAGGCTCTTGGGGAGGCACATGTTACAGTTTTAAATAGGGTGGTCATTGGGAAGGTATCATTTGGTCAAACAGGATGCGGGATGCGAGAGTTAGTTACACAGATCTTTGAAGAAAGAGCACTCCAGGCAGTGGGAACAACCAGTGCCAAACACTAAGACCAGAATGTGCCTGGGGCATATACAGAAGAGTAAGGAGGCCAGTGTGGCTGGGTGGATAAAAATAATAAAGGCTAACATTTATTGAAGGTTTATTGTGTGCCAGTGACTGTAATAAACGCTTTTTAGGGATTAATATATTTAATACTCACAACAGCCTTTTGAGGCATATTCTCTTCCCATCTTTATTTTCAGATAATGGAGTGGAGGCACAAAGAGGTTAATTAACCTATTAAAGGTCACCCGGTAGTCAGATGCAGACTGCCCAGGTTCAAATCTAGGCTGTCTGACTCCAGAGTTCACGTTATTTTTTTAACCACTTGTAAAGAACACAAGAGGGTAACAAAAGTAGTTTTCACTTAAGGTTAATAGCATTCCAGGTCAATGTGAGAGCTCTTTGTTGTTTATTGATCAACTCATTAGTGAACACTCATTAATTTTATTAATATTATGTATTAATTCATTTTGAAATATATGTTGTGTGGCAGGAATTGAATCAAACACTGCCTGGCAGAGGTTTGCTCAGGTTAGTCACTTCTCTTTTTTTTTTTTTTTTTTTTTTTTTTTTTTTAATTTATTTATTATTATTATACTTTAAGTTGTAGGGTACATGTGCATAACGTGCAGGTTTGTTACATATGTTTACTTGTGCCATGTTGCTGTGCTGCACCCATCAACTCGTTTTACATCAGGTATAACTCCCAATGCAATCCCTCCCCCCTCCCCCCTCCCCATGATAGGCCCCGGTGTGTGATGTTCCCTTCTCTTTTTTCTTTTGCTCAGGCAAATTGAAGGAAGTGCCTGGTATTGCAAGACAGGATTTGCTCATTAGAAACCAAATGTCCAACTTCATGGCTGAATCTGGTGAAAGTGGTGAGGGCTGAGATTTTTGCCTATCATGGCATTATTTTTTTGTTGTTAGGTCATGTGTTTTGCGTGGATTTTTTTTTTTTTTTTTTTTGAGACAGAGTCTTGCTCTGTCAGCAGGCTGGAGTGTAGTGGCGCGATCTCAGCTTCTGCAACCTCCACTCCTGGGTTCAAGCGATTCTCCTGCCTCAGCCTCCTGACTAGCTGGGATTACAGGTGTGTGTCACCACACCTGGCTAATCTTTTGTGTTTTTAGTAGAGACGGTGTTTCACCATATTGGCCAGGCTGGTCTCCAGCTCCTGGTCTCTAATGACCCACTACCTCCCAAAGTGTTGGGATTACAGGTGTAAGCCACCGCGCCAGGCATGAAAATCATTTTTGAAGAAAAATGTACAGTATTTTATAGAGCTCCATGTGTGCCATTTCAATACCTTGTCTCACGAAGCTCCCATAGAGACAGGGCCTTTGTTATGGAAAAGCATGCAAAATATTTGACATATATCACATTTTGCATACTGTTGGTCTTCAGATATTGACAATAAGTTGGGTAAGGGGCAATTGCAAAGTGCTTTGAGAATATGGGATTGCTGAAATATGTGTAGAAAATGGGTGGGCCCTGTTAGATTAAGTAATGATATTTTAAGTGTTACCTGACTTCAGTAAAATACATTGGCAAAAGTATACTCTGAACTGTATATGTGATGTTTCCTGCTTGGGCTATATTTCATGTTGCCTTTTCTTAATTCTGTCAGTAACAATAACAGTATCAAAAAGGTGGAGGATTTCAAGACATACCCTAAAATCACAAAAGCATTGCTAATTTTACTATTTTATTTTAAAAGTCTGGGCAGCTAGAGGTATATTTTGTGACATTTTGTGAAGTTTGAAGCCTCCAGAGATCCTGAAGTTCTACCCTCATTTTGGACAAACTTTGAACCTATTACCAAATTCTTATGGAAACTGTTTTTGATAGTTTACGTTTTATATTTCTACGTAGCTCAAGCAAAGGTAAGTGTCGGATTAGGCAAAGTTAGTGTGACGCCAGAAGCCTGCTTATATTCATGAAGATTTTAGTTGCTTAAAAACATTAATTTCAAGTATTAACAAAAAGATTTAGCATTTTATCATTTCACTATTATCATGGCTTTGACCACAAAGTGTTCATTGTGTTGGGGAAAGAGCCTGCATTTGGCTTTTAAAAATAGATACAGTCTATTACAAGGTATTTTTGCAATTACAGTTTCTAGGTTGTGCATCTCAATAACTTCAATCTCTTTTTTTCTCTTTTCTTTTTTTCTTTTTTACTTTTTCTTCATTTCTCTATTGAACTTTTTCTACTCGCCCCTTCCTTTCTTCCTTTGTTTTTGATTTCATACATGAAGTAATAAGGTGTAAGTTGTTTTCATGTCCCCACCTGACCTCTCACAAATACACAAAATTTATTCAAATCTTCTTCAGGCCCTGGCTGAGAGGATGGTTTGGATTCACCTAGACTCCATTAATTAATTAATTAATTAATAATCCGTGGCCTCTCCTGGATTATTTGGAAGATAAAAGACAAATGACTCCCTGTCATAAATGAGCTCATGGTTTAGTTTGGGGGAGATAAAGCTACTTGGATCAATGAATCACAATAGGGTAAACTCTATAATAAATGTATAAATAAAATGCTTTGATAGCAGAGAAAAGGTTGTGAATAACCCTCCCTGGGAGAGCCACTAACTTGTTCTACCTGTTTCATTTTAAACTTTTACAAGGGCATCTAAATGCATTCCTGGGTTACTGGATAGGTTTTGGCTGCTTGGCAGACTATATTCTGAGTCAGGGGCTTAAGGGAGGCCTTCTTAAAGACTTGCCTGCCCCATGGAAATGAGTGGAATAATTCATCAAGTTGCTAGTGCTTTAAATATTGTCACAAAAGTTCTTGAGCTCTGTCCTGCTCCGTTTGAGGTTCAGCCTAAATTTAATGCTGTCTTTTAAAACCACAGACCATGCAGACTTGCAGAACTGCCTACATATGTTGAAAAAAAAAATGATGCTGCTGGTGTACAATTGCCAGATAAACAGAGAACCCAGTAAATGGCTCAGTGGGAGTTTTCCTCAAGGGAAGGATAAAGAAAAGAGTGCACTGTTTTTCTGGCAAAGGAACCTGGTACTTAACGTGATTATTGCAACTCTGGGCACTTAGCTTTTCCCACTGGGGAGATCAGACGTGATAAAGGCAGAGCTGCTCTTCGGAAGCTGAACCTTCATGAGCTCAAGTGTCCAACTGAGATGTCAAAATGGCCAATATCTCTAGCACAGAGAGCCCTTCAATTAATTAGCCCTTTGGGCTGGCAGCTTGCCATGAAAGCACCTGAACACAGTTGCCTGTGGAAAGAACTGCAGAGGGCCCTTGCCAGCGACCTACTGATTCCCCAAATCCTGCCGCAAGCATCCGCCTGTCTCCATGGGAAAGACAGGTGCCATGTCCTTTTGATGCAGAATCTGTTTCCACTCGGTGTTCTTTGCAAAGATGTTCCTGGCAAAGTCTTTTCTTCCATGCAATCTAGAGGTGGAACAAGGATGAAAAGGAAAGTACTGTTTTACATTTCTTTTGGAGAGCCACGAAAGTCAGCACCTAGAGCAAGCAGAGGTGTCTAACAGAGGCGGCACTCCTTGCTAAATCAGAGCTTGTCATTGTGCTGGAAATCTCAAGATTGTTCAAGTAGGAAGAGATCTTGAGGCTCTCTAGTGTTATCAAGGTGATCTGGTGTTTTGAGGGAGGTCTCCTCTTGTTACCTCTTAAAGTGATTTGGGACTCAGTTGTTACAAGCACTGTTGCCAGGTGTCTCAGAGGAAGCATCCTGTAGGTTTGCAAATGTTTTGCACGCCCTCATTGTGTTTCCATGCAGCACCTTCTGCTCATGTTGCTGCAAGGGATGCCCCCTTTGGAAGATGTGCTTTGGTTTACTCAGGAAGGATAGAGAACGTGCTCACCTTCCTTTACAGAGTTGTACTGGGAAAGAAGTCATAGGACTGCAATGAGGGTGATCGACTGTGAAACTTCTAGTCCTATCCACCCCAGGGCATCTGGCTTTCTTCCTCTGGCCTTAATACTGGGTCACTCTTCATCTTGGTGGGCAAAATTCTTTTTATGATCATTTCCTCAATGATTCTCCTAGATCTCTCAAGTATTTTTAAAAATCTTTAAAGCTTCTAAGGAACATGATGATGTACTGTCACACATCAAATGGGGTTATTAGTTATGTATTTACTGGTGAACATAAGTTATGTAATATTTATTAATATTAATATTATTGTTATATAATATGTAATATTTATTAAATAATTTTAATATTTAATTGTTACATAATAGGTGATATTATTATTTAAAGCACCAGATACATTTCCAGTTCTTCTATAACCACTAGATGATTCTGCAGCCAAATTGCCTGTATAAAATGCTGCCTCCAGCGCTCATTAGCTCCGTAATGCTGGGTGAAATTACTAAACCTCTCTGAGCCTCCATCTCTTCATTTTTAAAATGGAGATAATAATAATATCTACCTCATGCTATCCAGTCATGACATCGAACCCAAAGATGAGGACCTTATGAGAGTGTCTACATCATTTCTGGATGTAACTTCTCTTGAGATGGAGACAGATCTAACTACCCTCTCCATGGCAAATTATCTACCCTGCATACATGCCACATAAAATGGTGGAATTACTTCCATTAGGAAGGGGAAATTTAGACATTTGCAGCAGCTGCTGGCTGTACAGTCCTGACATCTGTGCAGGCCAATGACCCTTGATTAGGTCTCACTTCTGTTTCCAGGAGATAATTTCCCAGGCCACTGGTTCTTCCTCTTGAGAGGGCTTGCTCTTATTGTTCTTCTGCTCGGCCACATGTGAAGATGGCACTGGAGAATATGCCCTTCCTAGGGGAGGAGCTACTTTCCCAGCCTGCTCATTGAGCAGCCACAGTCTGTTTCATCTTAGGCTCTCTAATGCTCTCAAAAACTTAGTTGGCTTTCTCCTTTGGTTTCCAGTCAGTTTCATATGTCTATAGGTGTACTCATAATTATCTTATTTTAAAAAATTTACATCTCTTTTTTCTTTAAAGTATAACCTACATATAGAAAACATGCAGCCTGAAGTATACTAGTTCAATACATTTTGCATATTCCCATGTATTCACCATCCATATCTGATCTAGAACTTTCCAGGTACCCTGGTAGACTTCTTCATGCCTCCCAGTAAGACAACCACTTTTCAGACCTCTATCACCACAGATTAGTTTGGCCTGTTTTTGAACTTTAAATAAATGGAATCATACCATATTTACTTTTTTGCTTCTGACTTCTTTTGTCCAACATTATGCCTGCGAGAGTCTCTGTGGTATTGCATGTAGCAATGGTTCTTTTTCTTTCCAGGGTTGTTCAGTATTCTTTTGCCAGAACATACCACAATTATTAATCCATTCGACTGTTGGTATACTTTTTAGTTGCTTCTCATGAGGCTATTGTAAATAACACTGCTATGATTATTCTTGTATTTTTTTTTTTGGTGGCCACAAGCACTCTTTCACTTGGGCATTTGTACAGGAGTGGAATTTCTGGGTCATAGGGCATAGATACTTATGCTTAGCTTTAGTAGAGCCTTTCTAATTTTTTCCAAAATAGTGTATCACTTCTTTTCATAGCCTGTAAGAAATAAGTACTATAATCTAGAGCTCCGTGAGGTTGCAAGCTCTATACCAAATATAATAAGTTTTGCCCCATTCTCCACTGTGGTTCATAGAACCCAGATAAAGAATGTTTTTGATCAGAGCCCCTTGTTGGCATGAGCTATTTCCACTTCTAGAATGCTCTTCTCCATTTAGGGAAGGGGAAGGCAAAGTCTGCTGAGGGTTCTGTGGGGTGTGTTGGCTTTCTGGTCCTTTTTCTTGGGGGTTTTGATTGAACTGCACCTCCTCAATGGTTACCAATACCTCTTGGACTGGATCTGCCCTCAGCTCTTGAAAGACCACCAGCTCCCCTTGCATACTCTGGACATTATCAGTGACAGCCTGGGAGTCTCTGTCCTAACTGAACAGTGATTCTAGAACTTCTACAGGATCACTCCTTACAGATAAGCTGCCTCTTTGTTCAGAGACCCCTTGGGAGAAAGCAGGACACTGCATTCCCTCTTCTTTGGAGCTGGCTTCTTCATAAGCTCTAGGGGCCAGCAGCACTGACCTTGTGCTCAGGCAGGGTGGCTGGAATTTCACCTCATTCTTTGCCTCATTCAAGAATTTCCTTGGGGAAGGAAGCAGAGCGCTACATCTATCCTCAAGTTTATTTTCATTAAGCACTGGATTGATTGGATTTAGCTCCAAGGTCAAAGTATCTGAGGAATCCTGGCTGGGATTCTGGTCTACTGCCTGTGCCAAGGGCCTGGGAGTCCCAGGGATGGAACTAAACAAGGGCAAGGAAACAGATGGTGCTGGTCATCAAGTGATTTCTGCTGGACTGTGGTCTACCTGGAGCTTTTACAAATGTAGCTTCAGTTTTGTGTGGTACAGTTGGGTTAATCTTACTTAAAGGCAGAAGGGGTGGACAAATATGTCCAAAGAAGTTTTGAGGAGTGACCTTTAATTTCTTAAAGCTGCCCGATTGAGAGGAAGGTCAGAACCCATCTCTGGGCTATTAAGCAGGACTACATTTACTCCTTTCATTCACTCTTCTTTTATTTGAGTTGAATTCTTCCTGTTAAATTGTAAAATAATCAACTATGGAATTTCTGGCTTTATCCAGTGTGTTTTACCTGAGTGTCCCAGGTCTCACCAGGCTGTAACAAAAATATCAAGAATACTATATTTGCTAACTCCTAGCACCCACCTGCTGAAGTAGTCAACTCTGTTCTTGGCCATGTTTCTCACATTGTGTATTTCTGGAAGTCTCCAAGAGTTGTTCACATCTACTTCTCAGGTTCCCTCATGAAAATCTGCCAACTAAAATTACCTGAAGGAAGATTGTCATTGCCTTGGCCTTTGGCTTTCTGTGAAAATACCGCTCCCCTGTTGGTCTGGTGGGTGGGTGGGCACCACCACTGCATGGCTGCGCTCTGTAATCCTGCAAAGTGCTGCTGTGCTTCAGTGATGAAATGGGAGAACACGTTGCTCCCCAGCTGTATCAAGAACTTGGGCCTTTAGGCCTCAAACCAGCACTGCTTGTGCTCAGAGTTTCACAAACTCCTTCATAAACACGGTGCTGTCAGTGTCTGTTCTTACCACCCTCCCCAGTGGGTCTCAATACCTATTTTCAAATCTAAGAGGAAAGATATTTGCCATAGCATTCCCCTCCATTATGCTTGTCTACTCCTTCCTCGTCTCTGTTCTTTTCTCCTGAACTACCTTGCACCAAAATTTCTACTCTCTCTTTCATCCAAAAACAGCTTTTAGGTACCTTGGTTTTTAAATGTATATGCTCAGATGGTCAGTGGTCCAGTTTCATAAACAGGGAGCCTGGGAATCCTAATCTTGACTAGCTAGGATGTTCTGATAACCTACCCAAAGTCGGTGCTCACAAGACTTCCAGTTCTAGAAAAGTGTGAGGGTGAATTAAGTAAAATTTTGGTCTTTTTGTTCCTCCAGACACCAATCAGCTGGCAGAGGAAATTCGTTCTGTTTTCAATGCTCCTTATCTCTGTAATGTTGTTCCTTTCAACAATGTCTGGATCTAAAGGATTGAGAAAGCTAGAGTGTCTGTAGATTCTTATCTTGACCTCCGTTCATAAAAAAGGAAGCTAGTTCACTTATTGAACAACCCATTCAACATCCTCAAAATGAAACTCGCTACCTCAGCATTTAAAAAGTTGCCTTTTGTCTGCAAACTCCTTCTAGTGGGATCAGCGAATACCAGGTAAATTCATGAGCTGGTCAGGAAAACCTGCCAGTTTGGCCTGATGTTTTATTGCTATTTGTAGCAGAATTTTAAAAATATCTATACTTTATGTGAAAGAATAGGCACAACTCCAGAGAAAAAGAAAAACTGAAATCAGATTGATTCTATGAAAATTAGCTACTTATAACTATGTATGCTTTCTCAAACTAATATTGATTGATCAAGGGAAATCATGTTTGAGTCACCATGGTGTAGTAAAAAGATCAAGATCAAGACCTTGGATCTGGTTTCATCCTGGACTTGTGTGGTTTGGAGGAAGTATCTTAATTTCAGCATCTATTTTCTTATGTCGCAAATGATTGTAATAGCGTTTAGGCCCAATGTACAGTTTTTTTCTGTGAGGGTTACCTGTGCATCTGCTGGAGGGGCACTAATGTGGCTTCCTCTACTGAGGGTGGGGAAGAGGAGAAAAAGGAGGAGGCAGAAAGAAGACCTTTCTGTGAGGTCTATGGGAGGACAGGAGGGGAAGATTTAAAAAGTTGTTACAGTTTTGTGAAGGGAAGAACAGACCAGAAAGAGCCAATTGGGGAAAATTTGTTGTGATGTTTCATCTGTTTCTAATGAGAGAAGTTGGGGCAGTGCCCCTCTTCACGAATTACACTGTGATGAACCCTATATACTGCTAACTCTTGAAGAGCTGGAGTGGCAATACTCTTATTTTGGTCTTCCCAGCACACCCAGACCAGACCCTGGAACAGAGCAGGTTTTTGATGAATGCCTGTTGAATGATGAATAAACGAATGAATGGAACCAAGGTATAACATAATAAAGTGAAGATACAAAGCAATCTCTAGATGAATGATTGCTGAATGAATAAGTGAATGCACAGTTTCTATCTGATGATTGTGCAATTTAGGTTAATTTGAAGACTGTAGGGCACACAAATAGGAGGGAACAAAATGCAAAGTGCAAAACAGTGGTGAAAGAGCAGGCAGACTGGTTTTGAACTCCTGCTGCTGCTGCAGCTGCAAGGGATGGTTAGGAATTTGTTCGTGTGATAAAGGAAAGGACCATGTAAATACAGTTTTGGGACTTCCAGGTAATAAAGGTATCTCTTGCACTTTCAGTCTGAAGATTTGTCTTCCAAAAATGAGGCAATGGGAAAAAACCCTGTTGCTGCCATACAATATTATGCAAAATGTGGCCGGGCGAGGTGGCTCAAGCCTGTAATCCCAGCACTTTGGGAGGCCGAGACGGGCGGATCACGAGGTCAGGAGATCGAGACCATCCTGGCTAACACAGTGAAACCCCGTCTCTACTAAAAATACAAAAAAAAACTTAGCCGGGCGAGGTGGCAGGCGCCTGTAGTCCCAGCTACTCGGGAGGCTGAGGCAGGAGAATGGCGGGAACCCAGGAGGTGGAGCTTGCAGTGAGCTGAGATCCGGCCACTGCACTCCAGCCTGGGTGACAGAGCGAGACTCCGTCTCAAAAAAAAAAAAAAAAAAAAAAAATATTATGCAAAATGTGCATTGGAAAAGAAGAGCAGCCCCTGTAAAATTGGGTGAATGTGTGGAAATGCTCACAGCTGTGTTAATAAAGCATTTAAGTCTGACCTTGAAGCATTTGCCGAAAATTTAGATGCTAAAGAACTGTAAACCTACTAGGGCCTCCTTTGCACGCTGTCAACACTCTGTTTATGTTTATTGCATGCATGAGCGAATCAAGGGAAATTGGATCAGGACTTTTAGAACCTTCTATTCGTCTGTTTTGTTTACCAAAACACTAGCTTCTAGAGAGATTGGAAAAATAGTGGGTCATCTAGATGGAAGAAAATGTGGTATTTAAACAAATTTATTCACAGATAGGTTTAGGACTTGGCACGGGAGAATGAGTTATCTGTAGGCCTATATTTTTCATTTAAGAACAAATAATTGTATCTGGCATAAGAAACAGCCAAAGATAAGCAGGATATAAAAAATGACCTGAAAATTATTTGAACAGGAATATTTAGTCATGAAATGTGCTTTAGGGGTAAAGAAGGAGAATAGTTGAATTTCTTGAATCACCTGTGGGGGAGGATACTTTTTTTTTTTTTTTTTTTTTTTTTTTTTTTTTTTTTTGAGACGGAGTCTGGCTCTGTCGCCCGGGCTGGAGTGCAGTGGCCGGATCTCAGCTCACTGCAAGTTCCGCCTCCCGGGTTCCCGCCATTCTCCGGCCTCAGCCTCCCGAGTAGCTGGGACCACAGGCGCCCGCCACCTCGCCCGGCTAGTTTTTTGTATTTTTAGTAGAGACGGGGTTTCGCCGTATTAGCCAGGATGGTCTCGATCTCCTGACCTCGTGATCCGCCCGTCTCGGCCTCCCAAAGTGCTGGGATTACAGGCTTGAGCCACCGCGCCCGGCGGGAGGATACTTTTATGCAAAAAATGCTTGCCACAGTAAGTAAGGTAGACAAATACCGAACACTTAGCTAGCATTAAGAGCTTAGAGTAAAGGGGAAAGAGGAGCAATAATACTGGTAATGCGACGCCGCTTGAATTAACTGAGATCTCTTACTGCTCTGTGTCTTTCAACATGCTGTTCCTTCTACCTTTTCCTCCTACTTTACCAGGAAGCGCTTCAGCAGGCCCTTATCACATGTTGCCTCGGTGGCAGAGACTTCCACCACTCTCCAAACTGCTTTCTGTCCTTTGTTTCCCAGAACATTGGACACGTATTTTGTTTCTGCAGCACTCATTCACATATACTTCATGAGCACCTGTCATGTGCCAAGCCCTGTGAACACAAAAACGTGTAAGACAAAATTGCTGTCTGCAAAAGGCTCACAGTCCAGTAAAGGAAGTAACATTTGCAGCGAAGAAACTACTCAAAGGGTATGGAAGATGTGCTGTGGAGGGTGACTTGGTGGGGAGAGGAAATACTATTTTACATGGAGAAAACAGCTCAGATAAGCCTGGGGAGACTTGAGATGCCTGTGGTTGCATTTCTGGCATCACCAGTAGTTCAGTGTATAACTGTCAACCTCATTTTCAGTTCTTGGAATTAAACTGATTCATCTGTAATATAAACCAGGGGTCTCCCAACCCCCAGGCCATGGACCGGTATTGGTCTGTGGCCTGTTAGGAATCAGGCCACACAGTAGGAGATAAGCAGAGGGTGAATGAATGAATTTTCATCTGTATTTACTGCTAATCCTCACTCACATGACCACCTGAGCTCCACCTCCTGTCACATCTGTGGCAGCATTAGATTCCTATAGGAGCACAAACCCTATTGTGAACTGTGCATGTGAAGGATCTAGGTCGTGAGCTCCTTATGACAATCTAATGCCTGATGACCTGAGATGGAGCTGAGGTGTTGATGCTAGCACTGGGGAGTGGCTGCAAATACAGATTAACATTAGCAGAGAGGTTTGACTGCACAGAGACCATCATAAATCAGGTACTTTCAAACTGGTATCAAAACTGTATCAATGAGTCACAAGTGAGCTGGTGGCAGGCTTTATAATGGCAAGCGAGTTGATGTATTTCAGTTGTACAGCTGCATCTGGTGGCCTTAAAAGTATGTTTGAGACAGCTTCGAATCTCTGTACATTCTGAATTCAAGTCAAGGTGGAATATCCTGAGATTGCCACAAAAGTACTGGAAAGCCTGCTTCCATTTCCAACATCCTTTGTGAAGCAGGGTTTTCTACACTGACAGCAACCAGAACGAGATTAGGGAGTAGACTGGACATAAGCAACACACTTCGGGTGTCATTGTCCCCCATCACCTCCAGATGGGACCGTCTAGTTGCAGGAAAACCAACCCAGGGCTCTCATTGATTCTGCATCATGGTGAGTTGAATAACTATTTCATTATATATTACAATACAATGATAATAGAAATAAAGTGCACAATAACTGTGATGCACTTGAATCACCCTGAAACCATTCCTCCCCACGCCCTGGTCCATGGAAAAAATCGTCTTCCACGAAACTGGCCCTGGTGCCAAAAAGGTTGGGGACCGTTGATATAAACCATATATGTTGGAAGGCATTGAAGAAAATCATGTGGAACCCTGGCCAACCCTGTCCCAACTCACTTCTGTTTGATCCAGACCCATTTGGTTTACTGATTGCTCTTATCTTCCAGATTTAAATTCCTGACTTTGTATCCCCTAAGATAGATGTCTGCCTCTGGGGCGTCCCTTGGATCATCAACACTTCCTGACTCTCCTTTCCTATGCTGCTACTGACCTAGCTTTCTCTTCAGGCCCTGGCCTCTTCCAGGTGAACTCATTCCCCTTTAGTCACTAACATGACAGGTGGCCACCCTTGCCTGGTTCCTCAGGTGGTATCGCAATCCTCCTAAGAGATTGGGCTTTCCATCACCCACTTGGATGGAGCTGCTGCCACCATCTTTTATGCCCTGCACCTGGGAAACACAGGCCTGGGTGAGAACACAGACTTAGGCACACAGCAGCAGATAGCTCTGCTGATGGCCACGGAGACTGGAGAGGTCAAGTAAGGAGACAGAATGGTATGTGTTTCTGCTCCTAAGGTTAGAAGCTAAGGCAACAGTTTTAAGTCCTTATTGTGCCTCAGAAACACCTGAGGAAATTTAATAAACTGCAGATTCCTGAGCTTACATCTTCTCCCTGAGATTCTGATTCATTCGTTCTGGCATGCGGTTTGGGCAGTGGCAAATTTGAGAGCTCTTTGGAGGATTCTCATGTGCGGCCAGAGTTAAGAACCAGTGAAATAAAGGAGTGAGTGGTTTCCCATGTCTAAGTGTATTTTCTGATGCAATGGCCCTGGTTAAGTGGACCCAGCTTGCTACCAACCTGATCTCCTCCATGGCATGGGTGCTGCTTCCAGGTCCCCACTGCTGGGTGATCTGGAAAGCTTTGGCACCTCCCTCACTGATCTTTGTTTGACACCACCTCTAATGTGGCCTCAGTGTTGTCACTGTCTGAGATTCTTTGAACTAGACTCACATCTCTTAGATCTGCTCCTTAGAAAGCTTGAGTCATGAAGCTGTCTCTCTAAAACCAGTTCATCCGGGCTTCACAGACTGACAAATTGAAGGCATGTATTTGGTTCACAATACCCTGGGGAGTACTGTCCAAATATAATACATATATCCGTCCTTACTTAAACTCTCAAGAAAAACATAGGATCTGTCATTGTATCCGGTAGGATTTGTGCATACATGGTTAGGAAGAACTTCCCAGATGATTCTAATAGGTCAGACTCTGATTGAGATCCTCTGCTAAATGATCTGATTTTCCCTGAGAGACATCAATAAATATTTGGACTTCTGACCTGTATTTGTTCTATGATAGAAACTGCTAGCCTATCTGCCCACCAAACCTTTTCATCCATTTTTCCCTAGTAATAGAGCGTGCTGGGCACATGTCTACCTAGACAAGAGTTAAATTTCCCACTCCTCTTACAGTTAGTTGTGGTTCATGAGACTGAGTTTTCACTAATAAAAAGTAGCAGTGATGTTCACTGCTTCTGGGCTGGGGCTCTTAGAATAGTGAACAGGCTTCTCCGTGGCCTCTCTGCACCCTTCCTGCTAGCTGACCAGGGCGGCTTTGGAAGCCACATGTTGAAGCTGGCAGAACCACTGTTAGCCCAGAGCTCTGAAAGAACAAATGAAGCAGAGCTGACAGCCAACCTGAAACACTCACCCCAGACTGGTACGTGAGAGAAAAATGAGCTTCTGTTCCTAAGTCATATACAATTTTTGCCTGATCTTGTCTTACCTTGATTGTTTTGATTGAAATTCATGCTGCCAACAATGCAGTGGCAACATTTTTGTCCCCAAAGCAAGTAGTTCCAGGTTATGTTAACTTTCCCAAAGGTTGGAAACACTGCCTAGGAGAGGTCTATCAAATATGACTATTCCAGGATACCAACAGAGCATGGAGCAGACAGGTGGCTTGACTAAGCTGGGCCAGAAGGGATTCAGTCTTCCAGCATGGAGCTTTACATCCACTTGCTGACACCTGAATAGTCAACTGCCTTTTCTTATGAACCAGAATATCAGGGAGTGTCAGAAGTCTCAAACTCCGAAAGATCAAAGATGTAACTTATGTCTTTGAATTCATTTAGCAGCTGCCAAATCTGCCATTAAGCAGACTTTAAAATCATATATTTATTGTGTGCAACATGATGTATTGGAGTACATATACGTTGAGGAATAGTTAAATCTAGGTAATTAATAAATGCATTACCTCACATACTACTACCTCTGCTTTTTTTTTTCAAGAATCCAATATATCATCATTCATCGTCACCATGCTTTACAGTACCTCTCTTGAACTTATTTCTCCTATCTAACTGTAATTACATATCCCTTCACCAACATCTCCCCATTCCCCCTCTCCCTAAGTACCCTGGCCTCTGATAACCACCATTCTGCTCTCCACTTCCATGAGACCAACTTTTTCAGATTCCACATATGAGTGAGATCATGCAGTGTTTGTCTTTCTGTGTCTGGCTTAGTTCATGTACTATAATGTCCTCCAGGTTCATCCATGTTGTTGAAAATGACAGGATTTTGTTCTTTATTATGGTGGAGTAGTATTCTATATATGTATATATATACCACATTTTCATTATCCATTCATCTGTTGATGGACACTTAGGTTGATTCCATATTTTGGTTATTGTGATAGTGCTACAGTAAACATGGGAGTGCAGCTGTCTTTTCAGCATACTGATTTCATTCATTTCCTTTGGATGTGTACCCAGTAGTGGGATTGCTGGATCTTATGGTAGTTCTATTTTTAATATTTTCAGGAACCTCCATATTGTTTTCTGTAATGGCTGTCCTAATTTACATTCCCACCAGCAGTGTGCAAGTGTTCCGTTTTCTCCACATCCTCACCAACACTTGTTATCTTTGTCTTTCTTTTAATAGCCATTCTAACAGAAGTGAGATAATGTCTCATTGTGGTTTAGATTTGCATTTCCCTGATGATTAGTGATGTTGAGCAGTTTTTTCACAAACTTATTGGCTATTTGTATGTCTTCTTTTGAGAAATATCTGTTTGGGTCTTTTGCACATTTTTAAATTGGGTTTTAAATTGGGTTGTTTTCTTCTTATATATTTCCATATTAATCCCTTATCAGATGTATGATTTGCAAATACTTTCTTTAATTCTGCAGGCTGTCTCTTCACTCTGTTGATTATTTCCTTTGCTGTGCAGAAGCTTTTCAGTTTGATGTAATCCCATTTGTCTACTTTGCTTTTGTTGTCTGTGCTTTTGGGGTTATAGCCCAGACCAATGTTATTTCCCCTGTATTTTCTTCTAGTAGCTTCATGGTTTCAGTTCTTGTGTTTATGTCTTTAATCTATTTTAAGCTGATTTTTGTATATGATGAGAAATGAGGGTCTACTTTCATTTTCCTACCTGTGGATATCTAGTTTTCCCAATACTGTTTATTGAAGAGACTGTCATTTTTCCCCATTGTATTTTCTTGGTGTCTGTTGAAATCAGTTGACTATAAATGCATGGATTTACTTCTGGGATCTCTATTCTGTTCCCTTTGTGTGTGTATTGGCTTTTATAGCAGATTTTTGTTTTTAGAGGAAATCAGGTTGATTTCCCAGCAGCCAGAAGATGCTGAGAACTTGCTGAAATTCAGACTTACCCAAGAATGGCCCCCAAAAGATATTAAATACAGAGATGGGAGGATCTTGTCTATGAATTATTTGTCACTTGGTTATTTGTTTGTATGGGCAGGTAACTCAAATAGTACAGCTCTGCCTTATTGCCATATTACCATTGATTGACCTTTAATAGCCAATCCAAGACCCTGAACATGATTATAGGGACTTTTGGTGGCCCTATTCATGATAAGACCCATTCCTACACACACACCAGTCATTGGAACAAATGTGCATGGACCAGATACATCCAAAATCCCAAAGTGGAGAGTAGATTTGCTCTTAATCCACAAGGACTGATAGATTGCCGTTATGATGGATTTCACCATGAACCTGCCTCCATCCCACAACTACAACGGGTCTGCCCTTACTAAGATGGCAGAACACAGAGGAGCACATAATAGTTACAGAGTTTTTGTACTCTTCATTAGGGAAATTCCTCCCTCTACAATTAATGCTTGAACTCTGATTCCAGGTATCAATTTATATGATGGATCTAGAAGGCACAGTTCAAAATATTGTGTGTCCAGAATCATCCATCCTGGGATCCTCATCTTCATGCTGATGGTACAATGTAACATGTTAGTGGAATCCTGGCCCCTTCTACATATAACCTGCCATTCCATGTATCTTAACACTGTTAAACCTAACATATAATGATTTAAAACCCTCCTCAATACGGAAAATCCTACAGCTTCTTTCCGTATTTTTTATTGTACCTCCAAATACTACAGCTTCAATATCTGGCAGGTACCTGGAAAAACTGTCAGTTACTCAAGAAGATTTGCAAGATACTCTTTTTATGTCAAGAGGCAATTTGATGCTAATTCTTATAGACCTGGTCATCAGGAAAGCAGTCTGAATGGAAGAAACCTTAATTTCCAAGTACAAATACAGAATCTTTCCCATAAAAGGATCTGGGGACCACTCTTTTGAACTATTTTTAAAAAGCAAACAAAAAAGATGGCATTCTATTTCTAATATCCTGTGCTTGTGGACTCACCCTGGCTTTCACTGCTCCTCATCACTTCTGCCCCTCAGAAATTCTGCCCCCACATCCACTCTGAGCCTAGTCCTCAGAGCCTTAGGCAGACACAGAGTACATAGGAGTGGATTTCACCATCCTAAGGACAACAATCCTTTCCAACACCTGATTCAAGGGGAAGGTATGGGCCTCAGCCTACCCCTCACCTGGACAATTCCTTGGCCATGCTGCTGTATACCATCTGATAAATCCAGAATGGCCTTGAGACCCACTGTCCAGGGATGGATTACAAGAGAAGGTCATGCACCAGGCTTCACCTTATTCTAGCCTTTTTAAATGAAGACAACTGTGAACACAAGCTGCAAAGGCAAGCTGACAGAGTTCAGGGCTTCCACTAGCACTCTACGCTTTGATTCTGACCCATTGCCTTCACTCTGTCTCCAAAATCTGGCTCATACTTGATTTCAGCAACCACCTGCACCCATTTCCAAATTTGGTCATGTTTTCTATCTCTCCCCCTAGGCTTTCAGATTTTATTTTCCTTTAAGCCTTCTGGCCTAGCTCACCCACCCCACTGCCCACCTGTACCTGAACATGCATGCACAGATATGCACATGTATACACAGAGATATAGGCCAATGGAAGTATGATGCAAGATGAGGCATAAGTAGTAGTCGAAGACCAGATCATGAATGACCTCCTAAGTAGTTTGAATTCCATCCTTCAGACCGAAGATTCACTGAAGAATTTTAAGCAGAAGAATGACATTTTAAAAAGATCTTTTCTCTAATAAATGCAGCGTGCGAGATACTTAGAACTGGTTAGCACTAAAAGCAAGATGCCACTGTATTAGCTGAAGCCAGAACTAAAAGCATGCTTTGTAATTTAGTTGTTCCTAGGCCTTTCCTTACTTTTAGCTCTTTAAATAACAAGACACTTTTTATCTACCTCTGTGTTCTATCTGCCATATAATGGTTACTTGATCAACATTTTTAAAGCTAAGCCAAGTAAGCAAGCTGGATCTGCACAATAAGTGCAAATTGGAACTATTAGAAGAGGCAGCAAAAGGGAACCAAGGAAGAGAGAGGGGAAATATAATAAGAAAAGTAGGCTTTTACATAGGACATGGGAAGATGGGAGTGGATAAAACATGTTCTTGAGAAAAAATATATATGTTCAAGTTACAGTAGGCATATATCACACAAAAATAATAAAGTATGTGGCTTTTCTAGACTGTAAGGGAAAAAAAAAAACAAGAATAAAGTGTGGAAGACTAACAGTGCAGTTTATGTGGCTGGAAAGAAGATAACATGGTTTGGATATTTGTTCCTGCCCAAATCTCATGTTGAATTGTAATCCCCAGTGTTGGAGGTGGGGCCCGGTGGGAGGTGGTTGGTCATGGGAGCAGATCCCTCATGGCTTGCTGCTAAAGTCATGATAGTGAGTTCTCATGAAATCTGCTTGTTTATAAGTGTGTGGCAATTTCCTGCCACTCCCCCCACTGTGTGATGTGCCTGCTCTCCCTTTACCTTCTACCACGATTGTAAGATTCTTGAGGCCCTCACCAGAAGTGGATGCTGGCACCCTGCTTCTTGAACTGTCTGCAGAACCATGAGCCAATTAAACCTCTTTTCATTTTAAATTACTCAGCCTCAGGTATTTCTTTTTCTTTTCTTTCTTTTTTTTTTTTAGATGGAGTCTCACTCAGTTGCCCAGGCTGGAGTGCAGTGGTGCAATCTCGCCTCACTGCAAGCTCCGCCTCCTGGGTTCACACCATTCTCCTGCCTCAGCCTCCCAAGTAGCTGTGACTACAGGCGCCTGCCACCAAGCGTGGCTAATTTTTGTATTTTTTTTTTTTTTTTTCAGTAGAGATGGGGTTTCACCATGTTAGCCAGGATAGTCTCGATCTCCTGACCTCGTGATCCACCCGCCTCAGCCTCCCTAAGTGCTGGGATTACAGGCGTGAGCCACCACGCCCAGCCAGCCTCAGGTATTTCTTTATAGCAATGCAAGAATGGCCTAATACAGAAGAGAAACTTGATGTAATTTTAGTTCCAACAATGAAGCCAGATACAAAGTGGAAACCCATTGTTGATGAAGGAGGAAAGGAGAGCTGTACATAGGTGAGATTTCTCTTGTGTGGAATCTGAGTTGGAAGATGTTCATAAAAATAAATTGTGAATGCATATCCTCCTCAAAAGATATGTGGAATGGAAAAATTATTTAAGGACATACATCTTTCTGTATTGTAAGAATGACAGTTTGAGGGAAGAATTTATATCTTGAGAAAAAAGGATGGAGCCCACAACAACCGATGTCTGATATATGAAGCCAGCTACTTGGAATAAATCAGCCAGAGGATGAGATTGAAGCACAACGTTCAAATCAAGTTTACAAGATGGATATAAAATGAGAAAGCTGGTAAATAGCATTAACAATAGTTATGTGCCACAAAAATGATAATAGATGTGAAATGTAAAGTGAATAAAATACCCCTTGAAAGTTCTGCTACAGCAACAACTGAGTGTTCTAGCCTTCTTGCAATAAATCTCTTAATCTGTGTCTCCTACTGGTTCTGCTTTCTTTGGGTGAACCCTGACTGATACACAGATTAACAGTTGGCTATCCATAGAATCAAGCCTTGCATTGGCTGCTGTGCTCCATTCATTATACAGTCGTGGGTCTGGGTAGTCAATTCTGAAATCCGTAGGTCAGGCTGTCCAGAAGGAAAGCTAGAACTCTCATGCTTGGGCTGAAGCTGCTACCCACAGTGGGAATCTCTCCTTTTTCTCAGTCCTGCTCTTAATGACTTTCAGAAGATTGAATCAATCCCACCCAGATCATCTAGGAAAATCTCTGTTAAAGTCAACTGATTATGGCCTTTAATCACAACTACAAAATACCTTCACAGCAACAACTAGATTAATGTTTAATTGAATGACTGGGACTATAGCCTGGCCAGATTGACACATCAAAAAATCATCATACTCTCTTAAGAAAACTTGATAAGTATAGGATGTTAAATGAAAAAGGATATAATTATAGAAGCTCAGTCAGAGAGCATGCTAGTCATTTATTCTGATAAAAAGAAATGGAGAACACATTTAAAATATAGGACTGAACTCTCAGAAATGTTAGATGGAGCAAAGCCATTTATTCATTCACTCACTCATACACTTGTCCATTCATCAAAAATTCGTTTCTAGTCAATGTATGAGATAGTAAGATTATAGTAATTAAGGCACAGCCTTTTCCAGTAAGTAGCTTCCAGCCTGGTGGGAGAGATAAGAGAATTAAAAATACATACTAACTTGTGTGTTTTAGAATACAATATCATAGAAGCATATATACTGTGGGAACAGTAAGGAAGAACCATGATGATGGTAGAAACATGGAAACGAACCATTTATTAAAGGTATAGAAATAGATGATGGACTAATAAGAATTGTCGGCATGTTTGAGAAGAGTAACAAAGATAATGAGAATAAAAATAAAGTTTAAAAGTAGGCAAGCATGGGAGGGTGACCTTTTCTATGCTTGTTTCCTCTTACATATCCGAGATGGGTGGCTCCCCCTAAGAATATATGTGATCCCACCAACAGTAATGAATATTCTTTTATGGCCTGTAAAAAATAGCACAGTCTCAGAGGGCAACTGTGCATCTACTAGGCTAAAGGAAAAAGAACATGCTGTATAGAATTTATTCACACTTTAGGGTTACTGTATTTCAGCTTTAAGAAGCCAGAAGGATGATAATGATGGGTTGTGTATGTGGTTAACTGAAATACCAGATGCCTGAGTTGGCTCAAGAGCCTCCACTGAAAAGAAATAATTTTTATTATAAATTTATCTGTCTAAAAAGGCACCAGGTTATGTTTTCTTCTTCTTTTCCCCTTTGCCTTCCAGAATAGATAGATCCCCATTGTATGAACTTGAACTCTTGGTTGTAATAAACGGAAATTGATTCACACTGGCTGAACAAACAATAACTTATTTGTAAGAATGCACGAATGAATCATAGGCCCAAAGGCAGGAAGGTAGGCAGACCTCAGAAAGGAGCTGAGCCTAGACACTGGGATTTTCACCATCTCTCTCCTTTTCTCCTTTCTGCCTAATAGCTTCATTCTCTTTGGGACCAGCTTTCTTTGCTCACCAATACACCTGGTGGAATATCTACTGCATTGTGGAATGTTGGTCCCAGAGTTAATTATTGCTGCAGCCACACAGAGAGACCATCCCAGTTTCAAGTCTGATTGCCAGGTTTAAATCAAGTATCTTCCCTATTCACTTGGCTATGGCCCAGGACTGGGGATAGAAGGCTTTGAGGTTCATAGTGGGAGAGATGGGTCATGGGCTAGTTAGAGCACTCCAGGGAAGCACACAGAAAGAGAAAGGGGATGTGGAGCATATCTTAAACCTGTAGCCATACCTGTGAAATTCTCAGTTGCCACCCTTTTTTCCCTGACCTGTGGAGTGGGTCTTATTTTCACAACCCTAGAATATTATAATGCCTGAGATCCACAGTGAAATATTCGATAAAAAACAGGCAGTATGCTTCATTGTTTTTTCCACTTCAGTAAAACCACCCAACATCTTGGGAGGCTGAGGCAGGAGGATCACTTGAACCCAGGAGCTTGAAACCAGCCTGGGCAGCATAGCAAGACCTTGTCTCTACTAAACATAAAAAATAAAAAAATTAGGCATGGTGTCTTGTACCTGTAGTTGCAGCTACTTAGGAGGCTGGGGTGAAAGGATTGCTTGAGCTCAGGAGGTCAAGCTGCAGTGAGCTGTGACTGTGCTACTGCACTCCAGCCTGGGTGACAGAGTGAGACCCCCACCTCTAAAAACAATTCCAAAAAAACCCCAAACCAGTCAACCAAACAAAAACCATAATAACACATTGAATTAAACATCCACCTTTTCCTCTTTCACTTCAATCTGCCTACCCCAGAAATTTAAAAAAAAAGTAGATTATTACACATTCATTTGGTCCTTCTATGTGCTCAGCTTTGTGGAAATCATTATCAAGGAAACAAAGGAAGCATAAGAAATAGATCTGGAGAAAAAGGGCTTGTTATTTATTGGAAGAATAAAATGCAAGACTGAGGATAAGACTATATCAGGTTAATTTTTAAATGCAACATATCAGCATGATACATATAATATCACAAAGTTATTGATGAGTAAAATACTTGGGATGCTGTTCTCTCTTGGGCCTCGTGTGCACCTGCTGAGTCAGTCTTCTGGATGCAGAGAGGGGATAAGTTTCACCCAGTATAACTCTCCTCCTTCCCCAGAGAGATGGGTGAAAGGCCAGTGAGATTGGGGCGGAAACCGTAGGAAATGCCTGACTGCGAAGAAGGTGGATATGGTTTTTGAAATCAAATTTATTATACTTCTTTCTCCATTATGCCATACTGCTCTCCATGGATCTATGAGTGATGATAATTGCTCTATTTTTCTGAGCTTTAGCCTTTGTAATAGTCCTGTAATGATAATATATTTTACATGGTAATACCCTAATAAGAATACTACATATAAGATTAGGTGAATTGTATTTGACAAATTTAATTTTAAAAAGCCAACAGGAAAAACCACATCCCAACGAGATTAAACGCTGACTTAAGTCCTCAAAGTGGGAAATTGCTAGAAGGTTAATTTTGCCTTTATCTCTGCCCTGCTCCCTACTCCCAGAGGGCTTTGCAGCTGCTCTCAGAGCCTGCACCCCGGAGCCTCTGAAGCACTGTGAACTCCTGGGTGAGGGCGGGTGGACTTCAAAGTGAGTTTTTTCCTAGTTACTGTTATTACTCATCTCTCAATAGGCCCTGTAAAGATCAGTTAAGCAGATGGAATCTAAATGAATGAGTTTAGAGGTTCGTGGGGAAAGTCGATCAATAGGCTTAAAAATAATTCCGTGTTTCCTGGCTCTGGGTCATTTTCTCCTTCTTTTTTATGTAGCTCAACAGAGCAAAATCTCTATTGGTTTTTGACAGGAAGAGGCTGTGTGATTTTTTCAGTGTATTGGTGGTTTCCAAGCTTGGTTATGTAAGACAAATTATCTCAAGATGTTTGATACAGTTCTCAAAGCCGAATTCGAATGTTGAAGGTAAACATGTCACATCTAGCTTTTGAGGAGGTGGAATGGAGCCTCCTTCAGAAATATTACCCAAAAGGGAGACCATTCTGCCTGCTGTCTGCCTGCCATACTTCTTAAGGGTGTGAAGGAAGCAACTTCTGTTTTAAAGATTCATTGGAAAAACAGCCACAATTTTATTATGATAAAGTACATATAGAATATAAATTTAATGCTACTAGAAAATATAGTATTTTTCCTTTTAACTGTAATTATACCCTGTATTGTACATAGAATATCCTGTCTGAGGTTGGAATGATTAATTTTATGTGTCAATTTGGCTGGGCCACCATGCCCATATATTTGGTCAAACACTACTCTGGATGTTTCTGTGAGGGTGCCTTTGAGTAAGATCAACATTTAAATTAGTGGGACTTTGAGTAAAGCTGTTGACCTTCCATAATGTGGGTGGGCCTTATCCAAGCAGTGAAGACTAGAGTAGAACAAAAGACTGACTTCTCCCAAACAGGAGGGAATTCTAGAGCAGATGGCCTTTGGGCTTGAACTGCAATATTAGCTCCTCCCTGGGACTCCAGCAGGATTTCCCTTGCAGATTCTGGACTTACCAGCCTCCATAATAGATTAACCAATTAATGAAATAAATCTCTCTCTCTCTCTCTCTCTCTATATATATATATATATATACACACACATACACACACAGACACACATATATACATAATATTCCTTGTACTCAAAAAAAAGCTGAAATTTCAAGATTTGATGAAAAATACAAAATAGAATCAATCACCCTGCCCAAGTTTGTATATCCTTCACATAAAGTATTTTATTACCACCATATTATAGTTACCTTACTGGGCCTAGAATAACTGATGCTAGGTCAAGGAGACTATTTGTGGGAAGTAATCTAAAAATGCTCTTTCTTGACTATTATGTAGAAAATGTAATATATTCCTATTAGATTGAACCAAATGAAAATGCTCCTTTTAAATAAGTCAGACACATTCAAATATCAGCAATTTCATATGGTTCAGTCTGACAGATCAGAGATTCAACTAAATATGGTACAAGGAACCTTGTCTGCCACAAATTTACAATCCAATACTTGTCAAAATGTGTCCCATGTAATCTACTTCTTATCACAGCTTTTGTTTTAATTTATTAAGTGCTTGCTTAAATAAAGTACCTTTTAAATTATTTATAAACTTGTACACTTAAGACACAGTATTTTAAAGGAAATAATACAGCCTCTACCATTTAGATAAAAATTTAAGGGGAGCTATCTTAAAGGAAGGTGCCTCTTTTTTTTTTTTTTTCATTTTCTCCTTTTTATTTTTGTTTAAGTAATGGAACTCGACCTCTCTATTTGTCAAGGTTCTCCAGAGAAACAGACCAATAGGAGGTATATATATGTGTGTGTGTGTCTATATATATGTGAAATGAAATATCTCTTTTTATATATATATATAATATTAAATATATCTTTTTCCAAAACACACTACACACACACACACACACACACATATATATATGTATCCAAATTAACACATAAAATTAATCATTCCGACCTCAGACAGGATATTCTATGTACAATACAGGGTATAATTACAGTTAAGAGGAAAAATACTATATTTTTAGATTACTTCCCACACAAATAGTTTCCTTAATCTAGCATCAGTTATTCTAGGCCCAGTAAGGTGACTATAAAATGGTGGTAATAAAATACTTTATGTGAAGGATATACAAACTTGGGCAGGGTGATTGATTCTGTTTTGTATTTTTCATCAAATCTTGAAATTTCGGCTCTTCTTTTGAGTACAAGGAAACACTCCAAAACCACAGACATACTCTCTTTTCCCTCTTAATTCCATGCTTTGGTGACTGGCTGTGGGCCAGGTGTTTACACTGATGCTATTGAAGTGCCAGTTGATGTTCAGTATATCTCTGAGGTGGTATTGATAAACTTGCACAAGAATAATTTATGACATCCCTAGTGATTCATAATAGAGGAAGATCTATAAGTATGTAACAGTTCCTGACATTTGGATAGCATTTCACAGTTTAGAAAACTCATTCTCCTTTCATCTTTGCACAAACATCATAGAATACATTGTCTTTCCCTTATTTGTAATGGAGAAGATGCAGTCCCGAGAGCTGAACTTACTTGCTGAGGTAACATAACTTAATAGCAGAGGCTGGAACTATAACCCACTCCAGGAATTGCTGCTTACCACCTTGGACTTGATTGCCAACTTTCTTACGACCTACCCTTCTCCTTCCAATTCAGCTATACCCATTTTTTGGATCAACTCATTACTGGACCACAAGTCGCGGAGGTTAGCAGCATTCTGTGAACATTTTCAGGGCTGTGTTTCCAAAGAAAATTTTAGCAGCTCACTACTGTGTTCTAGTAAATGGGCTTGGCTGTCTCTGGGCTTGTTCTTTTTCCAAAACACAGTGTTGACTTTGCAAACTGCCCATAACATGCAAATACTTGGAAAACCTAGCCATCTGCATGCATCCGAGCTGGCACCAAGGCCTCACAGCAGCCAGCTGTTTGCAGTGCAACCTCACTTGCCTAGTGCATTCAAAGAGGAGACAACATCAGGATACCCCTGTAGCTGTTGTATAGAAAGCTGTGTTTGGAAACTGGAAAACGTGGGAAGAAAGATTTGTGAGGGCCTTGCTAAAGCTCTGCCTCAAGCGCTGAAGAATAACAGGGAGTAACTGGGCAATATGTGGCCATTGACCAGCCTGGCTCTTAACTAATGTGAATGGAAGAGTCCTTTACTGGCAAAGGTGCAGACTGATGTAAGTCTCAGAGAACATGCACTGGAGTTCCAGAGCTATGCCTGACTCTGCTTTGTGTTTGCCTGAGGGCTATGCATAGAGCTCAGCACATAGATGAGAGGAAAAATGGTCAAGGTCAGCAGAATGTTCTTTGTGGTCACTGGTTGACGTTGCCTCTATAGTTAACGAAAAATTACCAACCTCTTCCTTTCAATATGCTTTAGCACTCTTCCTTGTGTCTTTCTTTCAAGGAAAAAAAGTGTAATTTTCTCCTTTGCTCTTTGGTATCTGAATCTCTCGTCACTACTGCAAAAACTCACAGAGCTTGTGAATATCTTCAAATTTAGTTCACGGGTTTCCTAATTATATATTTTCTTTCTTGTAATTTATTTTTCAGGCCTCTGCCTAGACATTTATAGCTGTTTCATTCTTTTTGGCTCGGTGCCACAGGGACAATTCTGGCACAAAACAAACATTAGCAGACTAGAATACAAGATCAATCTCTTATCTTACTAATTACCACCCATTTCTGCTGACAAAATCTTCAGATCTTAAAGAGAAAACAAGCAATTTACCTGAAAAGCAGAGGAAAGATATGTCTGTAATTTTGCCTCTCTGGGTTTGCACTATCAGGAGAGTTTTTGGTACTGACTTCTCTGTTTGGTGTATACTTTAAACAGAAGTTGTGGTAACAAAGTCATGTCTGGGCTTCAATCTCACAGCTAATACACTGAGCCTTAGTTTCCCCATCTGTAAAGTTGGGATAATCATAGCCACCTCATAGTGTTGGAAGATCAAATGAGATAATAAATGAGAACGCGCTCTATAAGTTGTAAAGTGCTATATGAGTTTTAGCTATGGAAATGGGGATTAATTTTCGGAAGTTAGAGAGTCTCTGCACTGTCAGTTTTAAGTTGCCCTTTCCTTTTTTGCTCACTTATGATGAATGAATTTGTTTGTAGGTTTTACAACAAGAACACACACACACATACACACATGCAGACACAAACACACACGCGCGCACACACACACACGATTCTTTGTAGATTTCTAAGAATGTGAAATCTTCATTTTTAAAATTGTAGAACCACATAGTTCTGAGAGGTTTTGGCAACCTATAGCCCATGGACCCAATGTGGCCAGCTTCCTGTTTTTGTAAATAAAGTTTTATTAGAACACAGTTTATTGGAATAAGTGTACCCGCTTGTTTACTTGTGGTCTATAGCTGCTTTCAATGTGCAGTGACAAGAGTTGAGTACTTGCAATAAAAACTGGATGGCGATCGGGTGCAGTGGCTCATGCCTGTAATCCCAGCACTTTCAGAGGCCAAGGTGGGCAGATTGCTTGAGCTCAGGAGTTCAAGACTAGCCTGGGCAACATGGTGAAACCACATCTCTACAAAAAATAAAAATAAAAACTTAGCCAGGCATGGTGGCTTGGGCCTGTTGTACCAGCTACTTGGGAGGTGGGAGGATCACTTGAGCCAGGGAGGTTGAGGCTACAGTGAGCCACGATCTTACCACTGTACTTCAGCCCGGGAGACAGAGGGAGACCCTGTCTCAAAAAAGAGTTATAGCTTACAAAGCCAAAAATATTCACTATCTGGCTTTTTATAGAAAATCATGACCTTTCAATTAGATCAAAGGATTTTGGTAAAATAAAAGGGTTCAGTGACATGGACATTTTGATACACCAGTGATATGAAAGGTATAGCCTTTCTAAAGGACAATGTAGAAATATGTGTCAAGAATTTGGAATCTTTATAACCACTTTTAGTCACTGAATACAAGTACAATGAATGTTAACAGTGTTTACTTCTGAGATATGGACTTCAAATGCTTTTGAAACAAACAAAAGCTTTTCTAAGTTTTAAAATTCTCTGCTGACATTTAAAAATCTTCATAAAGACCAGATAAAAACACAAACATGTCAACTTACATGATGTGGGTGGGAAAATATGCTCCTAGTTCAATGCCGTTTTAGTGGTGGTTATTTAGGGAGCTACAGAGTAAAGCCTTTTGGTATGTGGATGAGCATCCTGTAATGTATTTACTTATTTTTCAGCTATAGAGCCTGTTTAGTTTTCTTTTAAGTTGAACAGATTCTAGGTGTTAAGTTCCTCTGTGTTTCTTCCAGTGAAATGCTTCTGCTTCCCTTGTAATTGATTACACACACACACACACACACACACACACACAAACACACCTTCCATAGACCCAAAAGGACAATTCAATATTAGTACCAATTTGTTTTTGAATCTGTGCTGTCAACTTTTCTTTTTCTGGAGCAATTCATTTCATGTTGAAAGTCCTGATGTTTAACTAACAGTCTTTTCTTTGGTAGACAAGAATTATGGTGGCTGGATGAGTTATTTTAAAGATTCAACAAAATTGTTTCTGATAGAACAGCTACAATTGCAATAGCAAAACTTTGCCCTCAAAAGGAAAAAAGAAATTAAAAAAGAAAAAGAAATGGAATACAAGTTAAAGCCCTTGCTATGGCTTAAAAAATGACTTTAAACTGGAATCTATTTGCATTTATTATTCTTTTATAGTCAGTATACACTATAGTGAGTGTAGTCAGTGATAGATCCCTTCATTGGTATCTTACATTCTTCCTCCAGAGATAAATGCATCTGGGAAGGTGGTAACCCATAGCAACCAGGCACTATATGAGAGTGGCAAACTAACTTGGAGGTGTGCTTAATATTTTCTTGGTGAGGAAACCTTATGTAAATGACTTCTTTTTAAAAAATAATTATCTAGGAATGTGCTGTGTCAAGTATCATAACGAATGCACTGTAAGAAATGCTACTAGTCGAAGGCACTTGCTTAACCTTCAAAGTTCAGTTTCCAGTCTGCACAACTGTATTAGAAGCTCTGGGGGCTTCTAAATACAAAATGCGAAGTGAGTGTTATGCAGAAACCTGTGTTTTCTCACATTTAGAGGGGGCAATTTTGGTGATTACAAAGTGACTTTTGCTTCAAGAGTCAGGAACAAGGCTCATTAAAAAAGACTGTATTCTGTGTATATACTGATGGAGATAAACACGCATGTATAACATGATTTATAGATGAATATGTCCCTGAGTAGTGGTGGAGTGTTACTGTCTTGGCAGGACTGGGTACCTGAATGAAAAGTTTTGAGAAAGGCCTGTCTTTCCCACATAAAACACAAACTCGGCACAAGATGGTATTTGCTTCAGTATAGGAATGGAATGGGTATTGTTTCTATTTTTACTGTTAAATTTTTCTGCAGAATAGGAAATCTCACTAAACTGATGATTAAATCAGAGAATATAGACAAAGCATGAATGAGTTAGGATGTAGGAGAAAGGTCTCATTGTACTTCATTTTCTAGAACAAAACTCAATGGCAACTCTTCTCAAATAAAAAGAAGCCATTCAATTTTTAAGGATAAAACATTAATGATGACTCTTCACATTTGCAAAATGTAGCACCTTCATTCCAAGGATCATAACAATCATAACACATGGGGGCCTTGTTGTTAATTATACCTTGCCCTGTGAATTAAATAACAGAGCAGATTTTACCAGATGGGGAAAAATGTCATTATAATACCTAAAAGGGTGTGTGTGTGTGTGTGTGTGTGTGTGTGATATGTAGATACTTATATGTGAGTGTGGTTGTGATATACATGTATGTATATATTTTGAGATTCCTATGTATGTGTGCTTGTGATATATATGTATGTTTACATATGTGCATATATTACATACACATACACACATACATACTACAGAATTATTTGCAATAGCAGAAAACCATGAACACAAATGTTTATCAGTAAGGAATGGGCTATGTAAATGATGAGACTATACAGCTTTTTAAAAGAAAGAAATCTCTGTGTTAATATGAATGTTTTACAAGATATAAAATTAAGTAAAAAGAAAAAAGTGCCGAACAGTATGAATGATTCCATTGACGTAAATAAAAGGATATATACAAAGACACACATTTACTAGTCAATTTCAACTTTTTGGTTTTGGGAGGATACATAAAAAATTTTGTTAATAGTTAAATGTGGGGAGAAGGAGTAGAATTTGGGGGAGAGAGAATTCTACATCTTATATTAGGTCTTTCTAAATTACATGGATTTCTATGATGTGCGTGTTAGACTTTTGTCATTTAAAAACATTCAGGTTTAACTAAGGGGTAGAACTTATGTTTTGTCCTATACACTTCTCAGCATTTGAAAATATCTAATGTATGTTATTGAAAACAACATTTGTGAAATATAGTGACAATTGACAGACTTTTTAGCTATGTGAAATAGGAATAGAATTTTAGTTTTCCTCCCTTTTTGTTCTACAGTTAATAATGAAGTCAACGGAAATGCAATGCCATCCTGAGCCCTCCAGTCATTTCTGTTATCCACGCTGCCTACCTGTAGAGAGTAAATCCAGCAGAGAATGCTCTCTGCAGTTATATTTGACAAATGTATTTAACCACCACAGTCCCTGGTTATAATTTCACATCCTGACAATGCACAGAGTTGAACAGATCTAATACCCAGTAGTCTGATAATTGAAGACTTATAGTTCAGGGCTTAAATTTTCTAGTGTCTTCAAATTCCATAATTAAGAGAGCCCAGAATTAAGAGAGCTGTGAATGCTCTCACACAGAAGAAAGCAGAGAAGGAATGAAAAGATTGGTGTAAAATCCAGTTTCAAGTAGGACCACCTATAACGTTTGATTTCTAAATTTTATGTAGATAGTATGTCTCCAATAAGTATATCAGTATAGCACTAACCAATATATAAACATTTGAAGTCATGTTTTGAGACAAATCAGAAGGAAATATTACTAATACCTCCTACTTAGGCCCTTGTGATTTAGACAACTTTGGAGTTAGCTCATTTTTACCTTATCCATAGAATCAATATTGTGAGAGAGATTAACCCCAAGCCTCTAGGACTCCCCTATCTGGGAATTCAGTGGTGGACTGCAGACATGCCAAATGGCTGACACTAGAGGCTCAAGCAATGTTGTCTTTATCTACTTATTTCTCTCCCACTTTGCATGTTTGTGTAATTCTCTCTTATAGCATACATGCTTTTTTTTCTTGTAATAAACAATGGTTCCTGCAAAGCCTCAGATCATAGTTATACTTTTCTGTCAAACAGATAAGGAGAGTTTTTTTTTCTAATGGGCATTATTAGAGTGGTCCAGGGAGGACCTCTTGGGCTCTTGAGGATCATGTGGCAGTTCCATAGCCAATCGTTGGTTTTAGAGCATGTGGTTCTGTGACTGGCCTGGCTTGGCTGCCCACTTCTGTAGCTGAGACTGATGACTGAGGTGATATCATGATTGGCAGCCCGACGAAGTTCTCCTAGGGAAACAAGAATAGCTGTCTCTATGAAGAAACAGCATTTAGGAAATGAAAAACTACAGCTTTCATAGTCTGCTATCGGTGACGTCAGGAGCTATTGTTTCCCCTTCATGCTTATCTTAAATGTAACTCTGTTCAATCCTACTTATATTTACAAGTGGACTGAGGCAAGGATCAACAGGGAATTTGGGAACTCCAGTTTTCTAGTATCTCTTGTTAATATAATACATTCTTAAATCTATTGCCTCCTCCGTGAAGTCTTTCTCGTATTTTGAAGTATTGAGAATCTTCAAAGCCGTGACTATTCTAACGTAATTATTTTTAAGAGATCTTTGTCCTCCTAACCCTGAAATTAATAAAGATTGATGAGAAACGTAATTAAAATAAAAAGAGGTTTAATAAATTACTTATGTGGCACATCAAGCAAAAACCAGACCTTAATCATGAACATAGAGTTTATATCTTGCAAGTGTACTTTTATTATTTTAAGAAGGTGAAGGGAAACCCCAAACTCAAGAGAACAAACCCCAGTGGGAGATTTGGCTTTTAGGACCAATTGTTATATAATCAGAGACCACCATTACTTTATGGCATGGCATTGGTTAGAGATGAATGGAAGATATCTGAAAAGTCTATTTCTTTTCTTTTCTTTTCTTTCTTTTCTTTCTTTCTTTCTTCTTTCTTTTTTTTTTTTTTTTTTTTTTTGACAGAGTCTCACTCTGTTCCCCAGGCTGGAATGCAGTGGTACAATCTTGGCTCACTGCAACCTCCACCTCCTGGTTTCAATAATTCTACTGTCTCAGACTACCAAGTAGCTGGGACTACAGGCCTGTGCCACCAGTCCCGGCTAATTTTTGTATTTTTAGTAGAGATGGGATTTTGCTATGTTGACCAGGCTGGTCTTGAACTCCTGGCCTCAAGTGATCCACCCATCTTGGCTTCCCAGTGTGCTGGGATTACAGGCATGAGTCATCACGCCTGGCCTGAAAAGTCTTTTTCTATCTGAAAAATTATTAAAAATTTTTACACACTGAGTTCTTTTTTGAATGGGGTATTGTCATCAACCGTTTGGGTAGCAATTCAACTAATAATCTTGTCTAGAACTCTAGGTGCATATTTCTTATTTCCAGGATTGTTTCAAGGATAACTCTTACGGGAAAGCTCTGATGCAGGACAAATTCCTTCAAGTTGTTCTTCAGTTACAATGCCATCTAAATGGCCTGAAAGCATAGTTTAGACAATAAATTATAGAATATCAAAGCTATAGAATTATCACTTTTTAATATATACTTTCAGCAGTTTATTTCCTCTTTCTTCTAAAAAATGCATATTTGAGTCTCTTGGTCCAATATTTATGAGAAGAAACAAGTGGGTTTCAGGCATCGTTATGTTACTACAGGAGGCAGTAGTTAAGATCATACTCGTAATCCTAAGGTTTAATTCTGACTTTGCTGTGTGACATAATTATCTCAATAGATGCAGAAAAGGCCTTTGATAATATTCAACATCCTTTCATGCTGAAAACTCTCAATAAACTAGGTATTGGTGGAACATATCTCAAATTGTCTCTGTTTGCAGATGGCGTGATTCTATCTTTAGAAAATCCCATTGTCTCAGCCCAAAAATTCCTTAAGCTGATAAGCAACTTCAGCAAAGTCTCGGGATACAAAATCAATGTGCAGAAATCACAAGCGTTCCTATACACCAACAACAGACAAGCAGAGAGCCAAATCATGAATGAACTCTCATTCACAATTGCTACAAAGAGGATAAAATACCTAGGAAGATAGCTAACAAGGGACTTGAAGAACCTCTTCAAGGATAACTACAAACCACTGCTCAAGGAAATAAGAGATGGCACAAACAAATGGAAAACCTTCCATCCTCATGGATAAAAAGAATCAATATTGTGAAAATGGCCATACTGCCCAAAGTAATTTATAGATTCAATGCTATTACCATCAAACGACCATTGACATTCTTCACATAATTATAAAAAAACTACTTTAAATTTCACATGGAACCAAAAAAGAGCCCATATAGCCAGGACGGCCCCAAGCAAAAAGAACAAAGCTGGAGGCATCACGCTACCTGACTTCAAACCTATGAGGCTACAGTAACCAAAACAGCATGGTACTGGTACCAAAACATATAGACCAATGGAACAGAACAGAGACCTCAGAAATAACACCACACATCTACAACCATCTGATCTTCAACAAACCTGACAAAAACAAGCAATGGGGAAAGGATTCCCTATTTAATAAATGGTGTTTGGAAACTGGCTAGCCATATGCAGAAAACTGAAACTGGACCCCTTCCTTATACCTTATACAAAAATTAACTGAAGATGGATTAAAGACTTAAATGTAAAACCCAAAACCATAAAAACCCTAGAAGAAAACCTAGGCAATACTATTCAGGACATAGGCATGGGGAAAGATCTCGTGGTAAAAATGGCAAAAGCAATTGCAACAAAAGCTAAAATTGACAAATGGGATTAAATTAAGCTAAAGAGCTCCTACACAGCAAAAGGAACTATCATCAGAGTGAATAGGCAACCTAAAGAATGGGAGAAAATGTTTGCAATCTACCCATCCGGCAAAGGTCTAATATCTAGAATCTACAAGGACCTTAAACAAATTTACAAGAAAAAAAAAACAACCCCATCAAAAAGTGGGCAAAGGATATGAACAGACATTCTCAAAAGAAGACATTTATGCGACCAACAAATATATGAAAAAGAAGCTCAACATTACTGATCATTAGAGAAACGCAAATCAAAACCACAATGAGATACCATCTCACACCAGTTAGAATGGCGATTATTAAAAAGTCAAGAAACAACAGATACTGGCGAGGCTGTGGAAAAATAGGAACACTTTTATATTGTTGGTGGTAATGTAAATTAGTTCAACCATTGTGGAAGACAGTTTGGCAATTCCTCAAGGATCTAGAACCAGAAATATCATTTGACCCAGCATTCCCGTTACTGGGTATATACCCAAAGGAGTAGAAATCATTCTACTATAAAGATAAATGCACACATATGTTTATGGCAGCACTATTTACAATAGCAAAGACATGGAACCAACCCAAATGCCCATCAGTGATGGAATGAATAAAGAAAATGTGGCATATATACCATGGAATACTATGCAGCCATAAAAAGGAGTTAGTTAATGTTCTTTGCAGGGGGGACATGGATGAAGCTGGAAGCCATCATCCTCAGCAAACTAACACAGGAACAGGAAACCAAACATCACATGTTCTCACTCATAAGTGGGAGCTGAACAATGAGAATACATGGACACAGGGAGGGGAACAACACATACCTAGGCCTGTCCGGGGGAGGTGGAGTGGAAGGGGAGGGAGAGCATCAGGACAAATAGCTAACACATACAGGGCTTAAAACCTAGATGATGGGTTGATAGGTGCAGCAAACCACCATGGCACATGTATACTTATGTAACAAACCTGCATGTTCTGTACATGTATCCCAGAATTAAAATAAAAAATATTAAAAAAAGATTATACTAGTTAAAAGTCAGAGAATCCTATGATTTAATTCTGACTTTGCTATGTGACAAGTTTCTTGGACAAAGTTTCTTTACCTTTCTGAGTCTGTTTCTTTCTCAGTAAACAATAGATGATAGTGCTTAGATAGTATTGTTGCAAATGCTAATGAGTAATATTTGTAAAGGATTTATGTAAGAACCAGGTTTGTAGTACATGCTCATAAATATACATTTGTTTAAATTCTTATTTTGGCTATTATTATACTTTTTATGTCATAGGAAAAAAACCTGTGAAAATCTATGTAAGATTGTGTTTTCTTCTTTATCGACTTCTGATAAAGAAGTCTATATACTTATTTATGGACCAAGCTACATGAACCTGTCTGGAATCACTGATTGTAGAAAATTTTTTGTGGTATGTAAGGTGACTACTTTAAGTTTTGCTTCAACCTCATCAGGCATCTCTTTTCAGATGTTTCTCTACTTGCTCTGAAATTGTAAACATGTTGTCATTATGTCACTGAGTGATCCCTGCTCCCTCCTCGCATGGGAAATTTTTATCAGAGCTTGGTTCTGGGAAAAACTTTATCTCCCTTGGGAAAGTAGTAGGTTTCCTCTTCTCATATCAAAATGACTTATACAACTTATCACATTTTCCTTCGTCTTGTTTGTCAGGAAGATTGTAGTTAGTCTTTTCACTCAATCACAACCACCTGACTCATTGTTATACTTTGGATATTTACTTTTTCCTCTTCTTTCCAATTAAAAATCTTATTTTAGTAATTTATTTTGCCTTACTTTTGCTGTGCTTCATATAGTTTTGGGAAAGAGGTGAGGCAGAAAAAATATGCATGCATATGTATATACATCCTCATATAGAACTATTTTGTTAATTTTTATTTGAAAGTTTGACACACATGTTTAAGTTTTGATATCAGCAACCCCCTTAACCCAATTAGCTCTCTTTTGCCTTTGTTCATTTCTTTCACGTTTGTCCAACAAATATTTCTTGTGTCCAATTGATGTGATTTTTATTTTTATTTTTAAATTGACACATAAAAAATGTTATGGGGTAAATAGTGATGCTTCAATACCTATAATGAATAGTCATCCACCAGGGTAATTAGCATATTACCCTGGATTTCATCACCTGGCACGTGTATTATTTCTTTGTGTTGGGAACATTCAATATCCTGCTTCCAGCTCTTTGAAACTATATGATATGTTATTGCTAATTACAGTCATCTCACAGTACAGTGCTATAAAACACTAGAACTTATTCCTTCTATCTGACTGTAGTTTTGTATCCTTTAACAAATCTGTACCCATCCTCACCTTCTTCCTACCCTTCCCAGACTCTAGTATCCTCTGTTCTTTTTACTTCTACGTGATCCATCTTTTTTAGCTTTTACATATGAGTGAGAACATGTGGTGTTTAGCTTTCTGTTCTTGGTTTGTTTCACTTAGCAAAATGTCTGCCTCTTGTATCCGTGTTGCTACAAATGACAGCATTTCACTCTTTTTAATGGGTGGATAATATTTCCCAGTATATGTATACCACATTTTCTTTGTCATTCATCTATTCTTGGACACCTAGGTTGATTCCATATGTTGGCTATTGTGAATAGTATTGTAGTAAACATGGGGGTGCAGATGTCTCTTTGATGTACCGATTTCTTCCTTTTCTTTAGAGAAATGCTCAGTAATGGGAAAGCTTCTGTACAGCAAAGTAAATAATCAGTGGAGTGAAAAGGCAACCTATGGTATGGGAGAAAATATTTCTAATCCAACAGGGGATTAATATCCAGGATATACTAGGAACTCAAACATCTCAACAGCAAAAAACCAAACAGCTTGATTAAAAAATGGGAAAATGATCTGAACAGACACTTCTCAAAAGAAGACATACAAATGGCCAACAAATGTATGAAAATAATTCTCAATATCCACTAATCATCAGGGAAATGCAAATCAAAACCACAGTGAGTTATTATCTGACTCCAACTGAGGATGGCTATTATCAAAAAAACAAAAAGTAACAAGTTCTAGCAAGGATGGGGAGAAAGGGCAGCTCTTATACATGGTTGGTGGGAATGTGAACTAATACAGCCATTGTGAGAACAGTATGGAGGTTCCTCAAAAAAACCACAGATGGACTGGCTTTCGGGCGGGCGAGGTTTCCATAAAAAGGAATCGAAGTATTATCAGTGAGCCTATGTTCTACTATGGGATATGGACTCTTGAAAGGAAGTACAGACCTAATGAGGTCAGAGTTGCTTCCATTTAAAAAGTTTAAAATTTGATAACCATGCTGTTAATTTTGATGGAAAAATGATAGTCTAGGAAAAGACCTGGGCTTTTTTTGTTGTTGTTGACATTATTGCTGAATCTCATGGGATTCCACTAGCTTGCCCACAGCCTCAGGTGAAATTGGTTTTTCTGTTCGTTATCTTGGTGCCTTTTCTACAATAGCTACAAATAAGATATCCTTTCATATCTGTGAAGAAAGGGAATGGATTTGATTTTGTCACATCCCTGACTGTGCTCTTAAAGACAGGGAGAAAATATAGCTTAAGAACCTCTGGTTGTTGAATCCCATTTTCTTGTCATTTTATACCATACTTTCGGGATGTTTCTCAGGGCAACTTACTCTCAGTGCTCAATGTTGTCCTGTTTTCCTTCCTGTGGTTCTTTTTTTTAAAAGACAACAAGAGGCCTTCTATCCTATTTCATGAGGAAATACAATGTATTATTAATCATGATTATTTTATTTATAAGTCAACACTGCTTTGGAAGGGCCAGAACCCCACTAAGGATGATTCTTCCTGCTTTCAAGTCAGGAGCCTCTTTAGGGTTGTTTCTTTTCACCTCAGAGAATGTTTCTTTACTTGAACATAATAGTGTATTTTATTTAGGAAAGCTGTTCTTTTGTGTTAGGGATAATGGTACTCATTTGGACTTATTTTCTCAATGTCTGTTGAACTACCACAGTGCGTTTTATGCCATGTTGGGCCCTGGACTGAATGTAGCCGCCTTATGCCGTGCTTTTAAACTCAGTAAAGTCTAGAAGTAGGAATATAAGATAATTAAGGAAGTGATATCATTTTTGTTGATCTCTTAAATTTGAGTCTAAGAACAGGTACTACATATGGAGGGACTTTAGTATTTGCTGTTGATCCTGATTATTAAAGTTGGGGTGACCAATTATCTCAGTTTTAGCACTGAAAGTCCTGAGTCCCAGGAAACCATTCAGTCTCGGACAGATTAGGATATTTAGTCACCCTAACTTTGAAGCTTAAACAGAACCTGTGCCATAAAATAACCATAATGTGGTTTTAGACTGTTGGATCTTAATTTCTAGTGAGGCTATCTTAAGCACAGTATTTTACTTGCAAAGAATAGATACCTACTTATTAGCTTAAGAAAAGAGAGTTTATTATAAGAAGTCTTATGGAAATCAAAGAAAACTGAGCAATCACACTCTAGGAAAGGTGAGACTCAGGGTGATTCTGAGGATCTCCGCAGCTCAAGTTCAAGGAATTTTAATCTAGTATTCTGCCATTAATATGAGCTAGCTCCAAATTCCCACACGTTCTATGTCCCTTAGTTCAGATTTGAGCGAACAAGAATCTCATTGACTCAAACGTGCCTGTGGACAGGTTCCTCTGAAGTTTTTATCCAAACTTCATTTAGTAGTGGCTGGGAGCCCAAGTAGGAACCACTGCAATTGACTGCCCAGCATCTAGCTCACCCCAGGTACCGTGGTAATTCATTCCCTTTGCCTGTAGTTGGTTTGGGAATGTGACCCAATTCTGGCCAATGAGACCTGAGGGAGGATTTTCTGGAGAACTTCTGGAAATAGTTCCTCAGTCCTTGGACTGAGACATGATGTCCTTTTGGGTACTGCTATATCTACTTGTATTGTCTGGAATTATGGCACCTATTGGCTATTGTGAATAGTGCTGCAGCCTGAGGATGAAAGCAACATAAGAAGGGCAGAGCAGAGAGAGAGAAAAATCTTGAGTCTTGAATGGCATCTTTGAGCCACTGAATCAACCAGTCTGCCCCGCCTCTGGATTCCTTGTAATTAGAAAAATGTAGAAAATTTATTATTTAAGCCATTTCAAGACATGTATAATGTAGCCTGTATCCTAAAATATGTAATGCATCCTAACAAACACCAACTGGGTCGTGGGTTGGCAGGGCTCCTCCTTTGGATGGAATATATTTGTTAGGAAAGCAGGAGAAGAAAGAAAATGAGAGGTATAATTTCTACATGGGTAAACCAGAGATGTATTACAGCTCTTCTTTTGAACCTCTGCCTTAATGACTTGTTGCTTGTTTTGAGTGTGCTGGGTACATTCCCTCCATCCTTAAAGAGAATAAAAGATCCTATGACCTTTTACCCACAAAATATCTTGGCTCTAGTAATAATCTAAAGAGGGCCCAATAGTCAATGAGCCCTGCTACCTATTAGCTGCCAGAAGGAAGGACCTCAAAAATAGAGTCATCATGATAGATTAGACATCTAGTATTAACTGAATTATAATTAACCCCATTCAGGAATGTAACTTACCTGGTTACTCAGAATACATTTAGCAAGCAATTCATCTTAGAGCATATGCACAGAAGTTTATTAATCAAGGGTAAATAATTTGCAGGTATTTTACTGATATATATATATTTAAATAGCCAAGTAGTCATTTGATAATATCTATTTTTATAACTGTCCGGGCTTAAAATATTGGGGCCATGTTTTCATGTTTGTGTCACTGAGATTGTTGATTCATCTGTGTGTTAGAATGGAAGAATCTTGGACTTCCCCAAGGGAAGAGGGAAGCTCTATTTAAAGGAGGATATTTTTTCAAGATCATCCAAGAGCATATCTTTGAAAAATATGACTGACTGTTAAAGCACATGGTCAGCACTGGCTTCACAGATGTGTGATCTATGCAATTACACCCACCCCCACTCTCAGATGGACCTCTCTGGGTTAAATATTCTTCTATAGCCATTTTGAAATTCTTAATGATTGTGAGCAAGGAGTCCCATAGTTTCATTTTTCATGAGATCCCATGCATTGTCTAGCTGGTCCTGTATAGGATTCTGTAGTTTTTTTCTTATAGATTTGTTTGAGTTCTTTGTAGGTTCTGGATATTAGCCCTTTGTCAGATGAGTAGATTGCAAAAATTTTCTCCCATTCTGTAGGTTGCCTGTTCGCTCTGATGGTAGTTTCTTTGGCCGTGGAGAAGCTCTTGGAACATCACACACTGGGGCCTATTATGGGGAGGGGGGAGGGGGGGGGATGGCATTGGGAGTTACACCTGATGTAAATGACGAGTTGATGGGTGCTGACGAGTTGATGGGTGCAGCACACCAACATGGCACAAGTATACATATGTAACAAACCTGCACATTGTGCACACATACCCTAGAACTTAAAGTATAATAATAATAATAATAAAAAGATTCTATAGTTGTCTGAATCTGGTAGCATCAAGTAGTTATATACTTCGTCCTGATCAGGAAATAGAATTTTGAACATTTCCCTTAGTTCTTATCAAAAGCTCATAGAACAGCATTTGAAGAGACTGTCTGAGGGGTTTGTGGCCTCTCCAAACTCTTCTAAACATGCTAAAATCAATTTCTGGATTAAGCCAGACTGGGTACCAATAGTGTCTGAACCTCATCATTTGCTGCTCTCCTTCTCTCTCTCCCATTGTTTTATTGAATTGCTCTTTGGCAACCAGCCCTCATATTGAAGGTTGTCTAAAAAAGTCCATGTGACACTCATAGTGTATTTGGAAAGATGTTGAGGGTATTTATAACCTTGTCCACTATTCTTACCATGAAGATCAATAAAAGATATTTCTGTTTGTTCTAGTACCCAAAATGGCTGTGTTTTCTTGACCAGTTTAACTGCTTTATCTCTCAGAATCACTTGATTGTGTTGCCCTATTTGTCTTGGTTGCTAGGAAACTTGGAAACATAACTTACTACTAAATTCACAAACCTCATATTTTGCATTTTGTGTGATAACTTAATCTTTGCTTTCATCTTCTACACCTCATTTTCCCCCTGCCCTCATTTTCTCACCTACTAATTTTTTAATAGCATTCTATTTTTGTCCTAATGTACAATTTTGTAAGCTTTCTTAAGTTTTTTCTGGAATATGGTAATACCCATACATTACCTATTAAAAAAATTACTTCTTGTTTATATCATGTTCCCACCTGGGAATATATAAGGGAAACATTTTTAAAGTAGCGGTAAGATTGGAGGAATGAAGAACAATGATGGTGTTTTATTATGTAGAGATATAAAAGAGTACTTTTACAGTGGTGTTAATGTGAAATATGATAAGAAAAATATTTGGTAATAATAAAATATGACTTGAAATGGATAGACTCTTACCCTGTGTAATCAATTGTATTTGAGTTTCAATTCACAATGACTCTTGGAAAAAATTCTTCCATCTCTTTGTGTCTCCTTCTGATCTCTGGAGTGGATATTGACATAAGATATGTCTCCAAATATTTATGAGAGGTGTTTAATATTACTAGAGTTAAAAAAGAATTCCTTCAGTATAGCTATTTTTGTAAGCACAAATAATGATTGTTGATTTTTAATAAGGCTACTATTACTTCAATATTTCTTCCATTTATTTTTGGTAAAGAATGGACGATTGTTAGGATAGTGGTTATAAAATAACTTTAGGAAGAAATACATGAAATTGTGATATGTAGCTGTTTTTTCTTATTTTGAAACTTACATTGTCTTATTTTTCTCATGACATTTTTTTCTTATAATTCATTCAGTATTCATTCAAAAATATTTATTCAGGATCTATTATGTACCACACATTGTTCTAGATGATAGGAATACATCAGTAAACAAAAAACACCCTGCCCTCATGGTGCTCACATTCTAGAGATTTCCTCCCAAGCCATGTACATTTATTTCTTGAGTGTATGTCCTTTTTTCAATGCTGTATTTTCCTATTAGTATGTTAAGATCATCGTTACCTGAGATATAACAGTTATCCATGTTTAGGGTTTTTGTCCTTCTTTACTGATCGGATAATTAGAAGTTTCACCCAATTTGCTAGTGAACTACGTATTTTACTGATTATGGGGGTTATGTGATGTGCTTGATTTGCATTAATTTGCATAATTTTCTGATTAATCTACATATTAGTCTTTTGACCTTTGCACTTCTTCAAATATAGAGGATAATTAGCCTGCACAATTTGATAGAAAGAATCTACATCCACTATTTTTTTTTCTTTTGCCTCAATTAACACACTTCCGATAATACATAGATTTTCTTCCAGGCTAAATATGAATAAGTTACTTTCATTCTGGTAGGCACTGCACCATTGAGTATTGTCCATATTTAAAAAAAAAAAACAAAAAAAAAAAACAACGCCACTTTTTGTTCAAAGCAAGTAGAAAAAATGTTTTAAGGAATCTGTTAAAGGAAGATAGAAATGTCTTAGCCTCAATAGCTTCCTTGTTTAACTATTTAGAGGGAAACAAAAGGGTGATGCTATTTGCGAAAATGCATGAGTTTGCAGTTAGGATTCAAATGAATATGTAGCACAATGCCTGGTTAGATGAGGATTTGAAGTTTCTTTTCTTGAAGCAATGATATTTAACTATGTAAGTCATTTCTCTGATGAGATGGAGAAAAGCCACCTAGAAATAGCTTTGTTCCAGGATAATTATCCTGGAGGGAAGGAATTACGACCTTTCTTTGGGTGGCTTGACAAAGGCCAAGGAGATGTTAAGCTTTGACCTTATACTTTTTGAGGCTCACTGTTCTCAGAAGCTCTGGTGGATTAAGATGGCTCTAGGATGCCACTTACTTTCCCCAGCCTAAGGGAAACTCTTGAGGAAAAGAGAAGTCTCAGTTGGCAAAATGAGTTCAACAGCTGGACTTACATGTCTGGTTGGAGAGCTGACATTAACTAACAGGTTTACTCTACCTACTACCTTGACGTTGCTTTAGGAACAATGGCTGGTTGTGTTACTGTAGCTAAAGAACAAAGACCCTGGGCTTCAAGAGGTTCTCATTCCTTGGGAAAACCAGCTTGGCCTGTGCAAGGATCTGAGCTAGCTGGTGTAGCCCTCAAACAATGGGGAAGGGCCTTGTGGGCTGAGAGAATTTTCAATAGCCATGTTGTGTGGCCACCACTAGAGCAACATCAACTGAGGAATGAAAATGACTAGTAGGCTGAGTGGGCTGAGCGGAGTTTTTGACTTTCTTGATGCAAGGCATTTGGAATATGAATTTTTAGTAAACTTCTAGAGTGTGTGGTGGGTGCTAGAGAGATACATTTTTAAATTTGAAAAATAAAAGAGATGAAGTCACATAATCTGATTGCATGTATATTAGTCCATGTCAAGATGTTTGCAAGTGCATTGGCTGCAACCACTTTTCTAAAGCAGCAAAACATAGTTGTGGACACTGTAACATTTCAGCTAAGCAGCATCTGCAGACCAATTGGTGAAATAGCTAATCAGGTCCTTCCCGTAATTAATGTGAGTGGTATCATTTTGAATTAAATTGTTACCACTTGATTGTGTCTATACATCTTTGTGTAGTTCTTCTTACTGTCGGAGAAAGTCTGTGTATCGTTTTAAATCCAAACAGTTCTATAATTTTACAATTCCTCATGAAGTGTGGAAAAAAGTGTTTGGTCTCTTCAAAAACTACCTCAAACCACTTCAATCTATGACCTTTTTCTATTCTTTTCTATACATAGAAATAGTTTTCTTAGGATCTAAGAAGGGCTTTATTTGGTTCTCTTGGCCTAAGTTGTCTCATCATAGGGTTTTAGTGTAGAGCTCTTGTTTTTCTGTGCCCTTAACACTCCAGTAGACATTATGAACTTTTTTTTTTCATCTCTGTTAAGATTGGTTGTAATGCCCATGGGCCCCAGCAAACTTCCCAAGGGCATGCATGTTACACAAGAGTGGCTCAGCAGAGGGTGAGGACTGGTTTCTCATGGAGCTGAAGGGTGACCTAGAACACATTTCTCTTTCTGCACCAGAGATGATGTGAATGTGCACCTATTTTAGTTTTGGCTTGAGGTTGGAAGAAAAAAATAAAAATTGCCTCCTCTGATAATTTCTTAGGACAAGCCTCCATTCACGTAGGATTGGGACTTGAATACACACTATCTTAGAGGTGCCAAAACACTCCAAACTGTGTATTTAGTGTGAGATGGTCCTGGCTGGTATGGCCTCCAGGTGGCAGGTAGAAGCAAAATGAATTCTGCCTGAAGGTATGCACTTTAAACAGGACCTCCAACATTCCCACAGATGATGTTTCAAGTAAGATGAACTCATTCATAATTTAAAAAGTCCTTATAGACATGAGAAAATAAGCACTATGAGAAGTAACAGTAATGAAGAACTATAGAAGCAAATCTATAAAAACTACAGCACTGAAATGATCAGATATTAAATACATATAATTAAAAAGTTGAGGGTATTCATTTTACTATCAACAGTAAGATGAAGATGCCCACTATTATTGCTCTGTATTCTCCACTGGGGCAGGAATGAATCAACTGTGGTTTATGTTTGTATTTTTCTAACGAATAAACAAATAATTAAAAACACAATATGTCTGTATTTGTTTTTAGGGCCTCCATGGCAAAGTACCAGAGAATTGGTGGCTTAAACAACAGACATTTATTTCCCCATGGTTCTGGAGGCTAAGTGTAAGATGAAGGTATTGGCAGGGTTGGTTTCTTCTGAGGCCTTTCTGCTTGTGAGATGGTCGTTTTCTTTCTGTGTCTTCACATGATTTTCCTGTGTGTGTCTCTGTGTCCAAATGTCTTCTTATAAGAACATCAGTCAATTGAATTAGGACCTCATTTTTACCTAATTACCTTTTTAAAAAAACTTATCTACAAGTACAGTCACATTCTGAATGATGAGAGGTTAGGACTTCAGTATGTGAATTTGGGGGCTGGGGGGACATAATTCATCCCATAACACTGTCCAAAGGTGATAAGAGCTGTAGGAAAAGTAAAGTGAGAAAGGGGATTAGAAATATCTAGGTGCTGCAATTTTAAATTGGATTGTTAGGAAAGATCTCACTGAGAAAGTGACACAAGCGAAGACCTCAAGGAGGTGAAGAAGCAGTCCCTACAGAGGTCAGGGCGTTTCTGGTGTCTTCCTGAGAAGCAACAAGATACCATTTCACATCCACAATATCAGCAATAACTAACAGATTTGAGGATACCAATTTTTGGCAAGGATGTGAAGAAATGGGAACTCATATACTGTTGGTGGGAGGGATATAAATTGCTATAAATGCTTTGGAAAATATTTAGGCATTTCCAAGTAAGATTGAAGATGATGACATAACAGTTACATTTTCAGGTATACACACAAAGAAACTTGTACCTAAATATCAGGAGAAAAGTGTAAGAATATTCATGGCAACATGGCAACATAGTAGCAAAAAATTGAAAACAACCCAAATGTCAATCAACAGAAGAATAAATACATAAATTTGATAATTAACAAACTACTACATAGCAGTAGAGGTAAGTGAAATATACTTACATGTATCAACATGGATGATTATCAAAACATAATGTTAAGCATTTATACTGTGAGCTTCTATGTAAGTAAACCTCAAAAGCTAGCAAAGCTAAACAATTTTATTTAGGGACACATGCATACACACACACACACATACACAGAGCCCACTTTGTGGTTAAAAAGCCCCCTTAAAAGCAAAGGAATGATTAATAAAAATACAAAGCGGAGTTCGCTCTGATAGGGAGGGAGGGAGATGGGTTGAGAAAGAGTGGACAGGGAAACTTAAAGCGATTCTTATTCTATTTCATAAACTGGTTTGTTACTATATAGGTACTTAGATATTCAAATATGAAAATCTTTGGCATGTTAAAGTTAGTATAGCTAAAGTATATAAATCAGGAATTACAGGAATTAGCACATAGAAGATGGGTTAAGAACAGATTTTTGTTTTCTACATCTAGTGATTTGGAACGTATATCCCCCTAAAATCAGTGTGAGAAAATAGTGTTTTCTTTAAACACAGCCTGAAGTCCACATGGCGTTGTGTTTTGTTTTTTCCATTTAAGCAGATATTTTCTGTGAGAATTGGGAAAATGTTACATAATTCTTTATTGCAACATTAATGCTATATTTATTAATGTACTTTTTCATACATTAAAAAAACTAATATTTTATGTCTTAAAAATGGAGAAGCAGATTCAGCACTAGGCAGAATCTAGACTGCAGTCTAATTCAAAGCAGGCAAAGTTTCAAGTACTGGACGAGCATGATTAACCCTTATTTAGACATCTGTTTCTTGTGTGTGTGTGTGTGTGTGTGTGTGTGACAGAGTTTTGCTCTGTCACCCAGGCTGGAGTGCAGTGGCACAATCTCGGCTCACTGCAACTTCCGCCTCCCGGGTTCAAATGATTCTCTTGCCTCAGCCTCCTGAGTAGCTGGGATGGTAGGCATGCACCACCATGCCCAGCTAATTTTTGTATTTTTAGTAGAGATGGAGTTTCACCATGTTGGCCAGGCTGGTCTCGAACTCCTGACCCCAGATGATCCACCTGCCTCAGCCTCCCAAAATGCTGGGATTACACGTGTGAGCCCACACAACTGGTGGACATCGGTTTCTTTTCTTTTGGCTGATAGGGATGTTTAGCTTCCCTGACTAGCTGTGCCTGTTGATGACCCAATACACTACCAAAAAAAGAGAAAATAAACTCTATTTCCTCACAATGGAGTATTGTAAATGTGTGATTAAAAATTGAAATCATTTTTCTTGGTGGCATATCTTTAATCATAGTTCTAGATAAGCTTTGTAGTTTATCTGTGAGCATGTTCACATTTGTTTCCTAACTTGAGCCTTAAATAACCCTCAGAGGTAGGTAAACACTTGGAATTACAGAGGAGGCAAATGATCTTAATGCCGTTAAGTCCTCTTGTTGATAAATGAAAGGGTCAGAATTTGAGTCCAGATCTTTTCATGTCTAGTCCTGCACCCTTTCTCTTACAACATGTTGCCTTTCCCTAGTTCCCAGTTTGCTGTTTGGGGAATACATCATTTAGGAAGGATTTTTGTTAGAGGTAAGTAAGAGAAAACACCAACAGCAGATAAAGAGTGGTTTATTCTTCGCACATCAAGTCCAGGGCAGAGGTAGGCACTGCTGGTGTTGGTTTAGATTAAAGACTCAAAATGATTCTCACTGATGTCTCTGTTCTCTTGTGATCACAATAGCTGTGGCAGCTTGAGATACTGTGTCTATTCAGGGCAAAAAGATAAAAATTGGAAAGGTGATGCCAATAGCTTTTCTTTGCATCTTTTTGTCCAGAATTGTGACATATAAATATCTCTTATTCAAAGAGATGCTGGAATGTTATATTGTGTTGTTTGTTTTCCAATCTCTATAGCAGAGGCAGGCAAAGGAGAATAAAGTTGAAATGAAGCTGTGTTTTATGTAAGTCAGCCTACAGTGTGCACCAGAAGAAACTGGAGACCTAGCTTAGATGCTGATGTTGAGGGCTTTGATTAGTTAATATCAGTGTAACCTTTTTGTTTTTAAGCTTAAGAAATTTTTTGTAAACCCTTTTTCTATGGATTGTTCCACCAGTGGACCATAAGTAATTACTGAGATTCTGTCAATTAAAGAAAGGATTGCTAGGAAAGTTAACACAACCATCAACAGTGTTCCTCTGTGTTCAGGTGACTTCCTGATTAATATTGTGTAGGTGTAGCAGCTTATCTTGTCCTTGGCACTTACAGCTTTGCCTGTAACAAATACATCATAACATCAGACAACTTGAGGCCTAAGAGATCAAACCAGGGTCCAGATGCTAAGGGCTATATGTAGGTGGGTTTTTTTTTTTTTCTCTTTTATAAATTCAGCTAGACATAAAGAGCCATCCTTGCTCTCTTTATATATACATCTATATAAACCTTTGGGATATACTATAAAACAATGGTTGGCACACTTTTTCTGTAAAGTGACACATAGTACATATTTTAAGAGTTTTTTTTTTGAGATGGAGTTTCGCTCTTGTTGCCTAGGTTGAAGTGCAATGGTGCGATCTCGGCTCACTGCAACCTCTGCCTCCCGGGTTCAAGCGATTCTCCTGCCTCAGCCTCCCGAGTAGCTGGGATTACAGGTATATGCCACCACGCCCAGCTAATTTTGTATTTTCAGTAGAGACAGGGTTTCTCCATGTTAGTCAGGCTGATCTCGAACTCCCAACCTCAGGTGATCCATCTGCCTCGGCCTCCCAAAGTGCTGGGATTAAAGGCCCAAAGTGCTGGGATTACAGGCATGAGCCACTGCACCTGGCCTATATATTTTAAGTACTATTATTGCCTTTCTGTTGCAATATGAATGAAACACTCTGATTTTTTTTTTTTTTTTTTTTTTTTTTGAGACAAGGTCTCACTATGTTGGCCAGGGCTCAAGTGATTCTTCCACTTCAGCCTCCCACATAGCTGGGACTAGGCATGCACCATCACACCCAGCCTATCAACTTAGCTATTATCAGGCAAAAATAGCCATGAAAAATGTACAAGTGAATGAGTGTGACTGTTATCCAATCAAATTTTATTTACAAAAACAGGTGGAGGACCGGATTTGACTGCTGGGCCATAATTTACCCACTCCTGCTCTGGAGGGGGGCTCTGGAATAATTATCAGAGAATATAAAATAATAGTAAAACCTAGACGGTGTTCATCGTGTGCTGGACCTTGCTCTAAGGCCCTTTGAAATATTTCATTGAGTTCTCATAGTGATTTTGTGAGGTAGATACTATTAGTAATTCAGTTCACAGATATGAAATAGACACAGGAAGGTTATTTGTTTTGTTCACAGCCCCCGACTAGCAGAATCCTAGTGAGTCTTCCAACTCAGAGAGTCAGCTTTGCTGTGTGCATGCTTCCAAGGTGGTTTTCGTAAATGTCTTTTCAGCAAAAGTAAACAGTTAATAAAGCCAAAGAGTGCTTCTCCGTAAGCCATCTGTCCACCCTTAGATCCATTCATCCATTCATTCAACCAAGTTAACAAATATTTACTTAGCGCCTCCCCTGTGGTAAGCAGTGTTCTAGGAAGTAGTGACGCAGCAGTGAACAAGGCTGACGTGACCCCGCCCTCCTGGGGCTTGTCATCTAGTAAGCACAGCCAGCTGGGTAAGTAAGAAAGTAAGACACATGCACACGTATGTTTATTGCAGCACTATTCACAATAGCAAAGACTTGGAATCAACCCAAATGTCCATCAGTGACAGATTGGATTAAGAAAATGTGGCACATATACACCATGGAATACTATGCAGCCATAAAAAAGGATGAGTTTGAGTCCTTTGTAGGGACTTGGATGCAGCTGGAATCCATCATTCTTAGCAAACTATCACAAGAACAGAAAACCAAACACCGCATGTTCTCACTCATAGGTGGGAACTGAACAATGAGATCACTCGGACTCAGGAAGGGGAACATCACACACCGGGGCCTATCATGGGGAGGGGGGAGGGGGGAGGGATTGCATTGGGAGTTATACCTGATGTAAATGACGAGTTGATGGGTGCAGCACAGCAACATGGCACAAGTATACATATGTAACAAACCTGCACGTTATGCACATGTACCCTACAACTTAAAGTATAATAATAATAAATAAATTTAAAAAAAAAAAAAAAAAAAAAAAAAAAAAAAAAGAAAGTAACAGAGACCGCACCAGCAAGTGAAGGAGGTAAGACTAGACCATGTAATAATGACTGGGTTGGCCTGTGAAGGCCTCCCTGAGGAGGTGATGCTCAATTTGAGACACAAATAATGGGAGAAACCAGCCAAAGACAGTTTTGGAAGGACGGGAGTTCCCAGCAGAGAACACAAGTGTGGTACCCTGAGGTAGGAATGAGCCTGGCCTGAGGGATAGGCAGCCGAGCACGGAGAGGGCCAGGCAGGCAGCTGCACAGTTAGCCAGGGTGCTGAGCACCAAGGACCTTTTAGACAAAGACCTAAGATTTAAGTCTTGTTCTAGGTTTGGTGAGAGTTGCTTGGGGGGTTTTATGCAGGAAAGCGAATGATCTGATTTGCGGTTTGACATAATAACTGTAACTGCTCTGAGGAGATGACAGGAGGACTAGAGGGGAAGCAGGAGGCTGGTTTGGAGGCCAATGCGTGTGTCCAAGTGAGGGAACATGGTGGTTTGGCCTAGAAGTTAGGAGTAGAGAGAAAAAGCATGTGAAGTTTTGGATTTTTATTTTTGTAGGTAGGGTAGACAGAAGTGGTGAGTAGCCTGGATATGGCTGAGAGGAAGAGGGTAGGTTGAGGTCAAGCCCTGTGGCTTGGCTTGAACATGTGGTAACAGTTACAGAGGTGGGGAAGCCCAGGAGAGAAGCAGATTTGGGAGGAAAAGGGCAACCAGGAGCTCTTTTTTGGACAAGCGAGTTTTGTTTGAACATTATATAATCAGGTGGAGATGTCAAGTAGGCAGATATCTAAATCTGGATTATAAGGCAGAAGTTAGGGCTAAGGTAAAAATTTTGGTTATATGCATGTAGGTAAGTGTATCAATTATGTTATTTCCTGCTACATATAACAGGAAACCCAAATCAAACTAGGTTAAATGATAATGGCATTTATTATTTCGCATAAGAGGAAACCTGGACATACATAAGCTTCTGGATGAGTTCATCCAGTACTTCTTTTTTTTTTTTTTTTTTTTTTTTTGAGACAGAGTTTTGCTCTGTCACCCAGGCTAGAGTGCAGTGGTGTGATCTTGGCTCACTGCAACCTCCGCCACCCAGGTTCAAGCGATTCTCCTGCCTCAGCCTCCTGAGTAGCTGGAATTACAGGCGCCCACCACCATACCAGGCTAATTTTTGTATTTTTAGTAAAGATGGGGTTTCACCATGTTGGCCAGGCTAGTCTCAAACTCTTGACCTCAAGGGATCCACTCGCCTTGGCCTCCCATAGTGCTAGGATTACAGGTGTGAGCCACTGTGCCCAGCCTCATCCTGCACTTCAATGAGATCTTCAAAGACCCAAATATTCCCTTCTCTTCATTGTACTGCAGTAGTGTCTTCTGTATCCCAAAGTTTGTTGTTTCATAGCTGAAGTCACAGCTACAGGTTTCCTCATTCATATTGGAAGGGAGGGAGAGGAGAAGGAGGAGGAGGAAGAAAAACAGAGAGAGAGAGAGAGACTGGTTAACTATGGCTTTCTCTAAAGAACAAAAAAGGCTAACTGTGGGCTTCCTCATGCATATCAAAAGGGAGGGAGAAGAAGAGGAGGAGTAAGGGGAGTAAGAGCTAACTATGGCTCTCCTTTAAGAACAAAAAAGGCTTATTTTCCAGAATCCCCCAGCAAACCTTTGCTCATGTCTTATTAACCCAAATTGGCTTAGGCCTGATCATCCCTGAACCAGTCACTGACAATGATCATAGGATTTCCACTATCGACTTAGATAATGTATTTTGTACCTGGAATACAGTGAATTTGGGAAGTCAACCTCAATGTTCATTATTTAAACCCATGAAATCATATGGGAAAAGTTAGAGATGCAGAATAAAAAAAGAGCCCAGCCCTGTGCCCTGAAGCATTCCAATAAAGCAAAATTAAAATCTGATCTTTTTAATCCTTCTTCTTGGAGTCTACGTCTTGGATCCTTTTCTATACCCACATGCCTCAGTAGCACAGCTGTGCAGAGTACAGGTGGGTCAAAATCTACCTATGACTATACTTGTGAAATTTGCATAAATGCCAATGCCAATTCCATATTCCATATGCTGAGAAATAAAATCACGGATGATGGATGGATGGAATGCTGGAATGCCGACTCTTCAAAACCTTTGAATAGTCAGAAATTTACGTAGGGACCAAAAGGGAGGGGATATGGAGGAATGGTAATACAGCAAGTTTGGCAGGGCATTTGGGTTTTCTTGTATTTATTTGTTTACAAATCTGTTTCTTCCTCAAAATTTTGAACTCCTCTGGTGAAGGAACTGTATTTTATTTCCTTTTGTATTCTCAGGGCTTAAATGGTGTGCTATGTCTATAAAAATGTTAAGTAAATATAAGAAGGAAAGGCAGGGAGGAACATTAGGTGGAGTGAAATAGGTTGACATAGGACTGTAGTTACATAAAAGAAATGAACAGTTTTGCATTTTTGTTTGAAGCTGTTAGCTCTGTTGTGAAACCTGGCTAGAGGTCCCGCATGTTAAAAAATAAAAGTTTCCTAAAAGGTCCCCGTAGTCTTCTTGAGCCAGTTGTTCCAGCAGGGGTGATTTTGCTCCCAGGGTACATTTGACAACATCTAGAGACATCTGGGGTTGTCACAACTTGGGTATGGGGGTGTGCTATTGGCATCTAGTGCGTAGAAGCCAGAGATGTTACCGAAACATCCTATAATGCATAGGACATCCCCCACAATCAAGAATTATCCAGCCCCCAAAGTGTTAATGGGGCCGAGGTTGAGAAACCACATCTTAATTACACATTGATATGGTTTTCTGCTTAATGATTGTGCATTTATTTTCCATTTCCTTTTAGAATAGAGCCTATAGTCATCCAGGTAATGACGCCAGGAGAGGAGCAGAACCAATCCTGAATTTCAGGGTCATGTGGAACTTTTAAAAATACAGTCAGCCCTCTGTGTCTGTGGGTTCCACAACCGAGGATTCAACCAAGGGAGGATGGAAGATAGTCAGTCAATCAATCAATCAATGCAATAGAACAAGAAAAATCCAAATAAAAAGCATTACAGTATAACAACTATTTACATGGTGTTTACATTATATTAGGTATTATAAGTAATCTAGAGATGATTTAAAGTATGCAGGGGGATGTGCATAGGTTATATGCAAATGCTACATCATTTTATATGAGGGACTTGACTATCTGCAGATTTTGTTATCTGTGGGGTACTGGAGCCAATCCCCTATGGATGCTGAGGGACTGCTAGAATCCATGTGGTGTGTTTGTGTAGAATTTACAGAGACACCTTGGTTATAAATAAGTTGAGCTTTACCTGCTTATATCCATTTCTTTCAATAATAGAGACTTCATCATTCTTTCCACGAGGGCCTAATTTGGATCACCGAGAGTGTACAGTATACATTAAGCAATGATCAGATGAATGAAAAGCTGTGTAATGAAATGTGCCCTGTTTTCCATCTCCCCACTCTCCAAATGAGGAGTACTCAAATGGCACAGCACTAAAGCATGTAACAATGCTGTCCTGTCCACTAGAGCTTTGTATTTGGAAATGATTGGTAGGCTTATGTCCCACGAGCTGAAGGATGCCGAAAAAGGGCTCCACACAGCTGTAAATATCCTGGGAGATCCCCAGGATAAGGCAGGGAGTGTTTGGATGGTTCCAAATCTGGCAGACTTCTGTGCAATCACATCTGCATGCATAGTTGTGATATCTCTCATTACAATTTTAAATGATGAGCTTGTTTTATAATGAACATAAATTGCCTTCAATAGATGTGGTGATTGAACACAGTAAATATTTTTCTGTGACGCTAAAAATAGTAAGAACTCTAGAGAGCACGTCTCCTTTCTGTTCTGCAAAGGCTTATCTTCCTATAGCACATAACCTCTAGATTGTGGTCACTTACACACATACATCCTTCTCACTGCCTCTATGGCCATCTTCTTTACTAGAGAGAGTTCTTTCCGGGCCTAGTCAGATCCCACTGCCCTTAGTAAGGCTGAGCTGGCCTGGGAGATCTGTTGCCCTTGGAATGTGCCAGCATGTTGGGAGTTGAAGAATGCCTTTGGGAAAAACTGCTGGGTTTGGGACAGAAAGAGCCCTTTTACAACAGACTGCCTTGCCACGTGTCTGGGCTTCTGCACCTCTGTTCCTTATGGCAAACAAACAGCTTGTTCTTTCCGCACATTTTCCAGCGCCTACCATCCCCTCAGGAGCCGCTCATGCAAATGATGTGTGGCAAAGGTTGTCTTTCTCTGTCTTATTGTCCTTCTCTGTCATATTTTTCTGTGAGCGCTCATCTCTGCATTGCTATGTCAGCGGTCTTGGTGTAAATAAGGATTCCCCACCATCCAGGCTGCAAGAATGGATTTCCTGTACCATGCCCCTTGGTGGGGGAGAGGGGACTTGTATAAAAAAAAACACATCTATGCTTGTGGTTCCAGGTCTGATGATCTGTAGTAGCACTGAAAAGAATACCTTTTTTTTTTTTTTTTTAAATTCATATTGAGGACAAGTGGATTAAAAATGGAAAATAAAAATCAACAGCTCAGAATAAAGTTCACAGATATTCAAAAGGTCAGCTTTTAGACATTTCACTTTAAGGTCACTCCATGTTTCCAGAATACTAGTGCATTTCTACCTTGCCTACTCATTTCAGAAAAACAAAATGTTACTGTGCAGGAAGAATGGGTGTCTGCTTGTTCTGCCACTTTGTTTTCTCACATTATCCCCTTGAAGTCAATACGTTCATACTTTGGTAATCTCAGAGAAAATGTAGAAAATATTGCTAACATCTTTCCTTGACATTCGAGGTAGTTTTCATTATGTGAGTAAATCTGCCTTTGGGAGGCTGGAGCAGGAAAAGGGCTTTGGGGCTTCCTAGCTCTAAGATGTGGCTCTCCTCACTGTTGTTACAGTGCCGCAGGCAAGGGCTTGCCCTCAAATAGGCTGCTTGGGAGCAAAGAGGGTTCTTGTCAGAGAGGCTGCTGCTTGGGAAGGGAAGGAGAAGAGCTGTGAATCCATCACCCTGTTGGCAGTGAGCCTGGCGGTTACAAAGAGGAAGGCTCCATACACAAAGCAAAAGGGCTACACTTTGATTTCTGAATGGAACCCTTCTGCAGCTCTTCCCTGGAGCTAGATCCTCAGGAGCTAATGACATAGACTTTCAAGTGTTTTGTAAAAACACGCCTACTATTAATGCATTCAAATAAAATACATTTATTCAGATTGCTAAGAAGATGACATCCACATAATTATCTTTTATTTTTCTGTAAATGTGCAAAACACTCTATGGTGTTTTTAAAATTTTCGACCTTTGTATAATGCTAAATGAAGGCCCCAGGCTTACTAACTAGCTCATTGAAAAATGTGTTCTTCAGGCATTATTGTGAGGAATGCAAATGAGGATGCATCTTAAGGAAAGGGGAAGGATGGAATAGACCAAATACTAGTACACAGCTCTACTACATATTTAGCTACCAGTTTGGTGAGAGTGATTGGAAATGAACTACAAATAAGCCTAAGAGTCTCCCCTCACCTGGTATGTAGAAGAAAATATGATTAGAATGAGTTCTTTCCAACCCCATCCAACGAGAATAGTGAAGAAACAGGTCTGAGAAATACTAGCCAAAAGGTAATACTTACTCTCAGTAAAGAACAGAATCTAAAGGAGAGTTTCACAAGCAGGGAGATGCAAACTGCTGTGACACTGGGTGCAGCAAGGCACCATGAGATCAGGACTGAGAAATGTCATTAGACTGTTCGATAAAGAGGCCCTTGGTTGACCTCAGAAAGACAGTTTCAGGAAAGTGGTTAAAGTGCTAGAAGAGTTTTAGGTGAATTGAAAAATGAATGTGTGATAAAGAAATAGAGATGTGTCTATGGATTATTCTTTCTAGGGGTTGCTCAGGAGAAGAGAAGAGAGCTAGGGAAACTGGCCAGAGGAAGACACTAAATTAAAGGAAGGTTTTTCTTAATTGGAAAACAATGAGAAAATTTGGAGGTTGAGAGGAAGGAGCTATTGAAAACAAAAGGTTAAAATATGGAAGAAGATGCATGGAGAAGCCCCCCAAAATATGGGAAAAGATAAAAATTGATGCACGGAAAGAGAATGCCTAGTCCTCAGTGATGACAGGGAATAAGGTTAAAAAGAAACATGACTACGGATAAATTTGGTGATGGCGAGGAGGGGGAAGATGAGAAGATTCATTATGGATTGTCTCCATTGTTCTGCGATGTCAGAGGCAAACTCATCTCCTGAGAGCAGCAAATAAGGAGTGGGCTAAGGGGCTCTGAGATAGGGTTGAAATATTAAAATATCCCCTTTGTGAAATACAAGAGGGAATTCACCAACTCAGGACAAGAAATTGATAGGTGGTGTGGCGGAACTTCAAAACCACAAAGTTTTAGTGGTAGCACTTGATATGATAGCATCAGCTTTTTCAAAGGTGATCCATGGTCTGCAGAGAGAAACACAGAAAGTAGGTGGAGAAAGGTTTAAAGAATTTGAAAAATAGATATAAGCAAAAAGGTTAAGTGGGTGAAGAAATTAAATATTCCAGCTGGTGAGGAGTTGAAGTAATGACTTGTTGTCTTATCCTGGAAGAACGAGCTGATACTAAGAGGAGAAAAGTGAGAAGTCAAGCCACATGAAATCTGAATGAAATTTAAAAGCAAAGGATTCTGATTTAGGAATTTGAGAGCTGGTGAGATAGCATTTTGTGGTTAGAAAGTAAAAGTTTGACTTTGGGAGGCCGAGACGGGCGGATCACGAGGTCAGGAGATCAAGACCATCCCAGCTAACCCGGTGAAACCCCATCTCTACTAAAAAATACAAAAACCTAGCCGGGCGAGGTGGAGGGCGCTTGTAGTCCCAGCTACTTGGGAGGCTGAGGTAGGAGAATGGTGTAAACCCGGGAGGGGGAGCTTGCAGTGAGCTGAGATCCAGCCACTGCACTCCAGGCTGGGCGACAGAGTGAGACTCCGTCTCAAAAAAAAAAAAAAAAAAAAAAAAAGGAAGTAAAAGTTTGGAGTTTAAGATTTTGGAGATGAAGCAGTTCCAGGTGAAGAAAAGATCATGGCCATGAGAAGTGACTATTTCGGTAAAGTGTGGGTAAAAGAAATTGATGGTTTTTAAAAAAGGCAAAGGTTCATTTTTATCACACTTTACTGTGAAAAATAATGTGAAATCTCTATGAGGAGTGACCAGCCAGGACTGAAGTTGCAGAGATCTGCTTAATGATGATTAATTATGAAAAGCTTTTGCCACAGGAAAAAGTGTTTTCTTGTTTGCTTATTTTTGTGCATGCTTACTTAAATAAAGGGAATGGAGAGTCTGGTTTTTCTTTCATTTTTAATGTCAAATCTGTAGGAGCTGAAGAAAAAGCAACACAGATGTGATTACTGCTCTGAATAATAAATTCTCCCTCAATGCTACCAAATTTCAAATGAGTCATGTTGCACTTATGATTGTTCTTTTAATAAAATGTGATATTAACATATTCTTAGCAACATAGTAAACTTTTGTTTGCTGATGTACTGGGCCTTTTATTAGCCTTTTTATACATATCATAGGATCAATTTTCCATTCATCAAAGCTTTATGCTTGAATCCCTCATAAATGTCATATAAATATGACATTTGTATATATAATACATTTAGAGAGTTTTGCCTTCCAGCACAGAGGGAAGAGAGTAGGAGGCTCCACCTTTCTGTTCTACAAGCACCAAAGTCACTAAAAGCAAGATTGATGACTGGAACAAATTGAAATCTTGGATGACAGTTGTCATGGAAAGTTTTAAAATCTCTGTAAAGTTCTCTCTCAGTGAAATGCTGTTACCTAACTAGCTCAGATTTAGTCTTTGTTGTAGTCTGTTTTGTGCTGCTATAATAGAATACCATACCTGAAATGGGGTCATCTGTAAAGGATAGAAATTTATTTCTTACAGTTCTGGGGGCTGGGAAGTCCAAGATCAAGGCACTGGCAGATTAGGGCCTGGTCTGTCTGCTTCTAAAATAGGCCTTGAATGGTAGATCTTCCAGAGGGTAGGAACAACATGTCCTTACATGGCAGAAGAAGATGAACAGAAGAGGGGGATCCCACTCCCACAAGCCCTTTTTATAGCAGCATTAATTCATTCATGAGCCCTCATGACCTAACACTTCTCATTATGTCCCATCTACCAACACCATTGCATTGGGGATTAAGTTTCTAACACATGAGTTTTTGAATTTTACATTCAAACCATAGTAGTCTTTACATTTTGTATTGCCTCCTATTTGCTTGCTTTGAGAACACAGTTGATAGGGACATAGAAAAGAGGTAAGACAGCTTAAAAAATAATTTACGTGAGTTAAAAAAGTCTATAAGGCTGATGTATTTGGTTTCTAAGTCTCAATTATTTCACTTTTAAGTGATTTGTTAAGCATATTAGGTCTTAGATTGTGCCCTGGAAACTGTCCATTAAGAAATTTCCAAATTATTTATGGTGCAGTTTTATTCCTCGTAGCTTGTCTTAAATGTTATATGGAAAAAGCCATAGCAACTTTACCTGAGCGTGGCTTAGGTTGGCTGATGAGGAAATGAGACTGCCAGAGATCCATGAAACATGGATTTCTCAGAGTTAACTTTAAAGGGCTGGAAAATAGCCTGCTATTGTTTTCTTCTGCCTGGTTTCATGTTATACATTGCCAGTGATGCCACTGTCAGAAATGTTTAATTGTGCTGATCTAGATCAAAGAGTTTAGTCAAACAGCGTGCACAGAAGAGACACTGAAAAGCCAATGAAATGTTGTTCGATGGAGCCAGAAATGAGTGGTAAGCAGCAAGCATGATTGTGCAGCTGACTCACGGGCTGCCAAGGGGACAAGTTGGCTCAGCACATGTTGGCCTGCAAGTTGTGTGGAACTCTCCTCCCTCTACTCCTGCAGGTATCTTGGAATCTGGAATCTTCTCAAATAGATTCATATTCCATATGGCTGATGCTGTGGTCTGAATGTTTGTATCCCCCCAAAATTCATATGTTGAAATACTAACCACTAAGGTCAGTTGGAGGTGGGGCCTTTAGGAACTGTTTCCACCTCCATGAATGGGATCAGTACCTTTATAAAAGGGAACCCAGGGAGCCTGCTAGCCCCTTCCACTAAGTAAGGACATAGTGAGAAGGTGCCTTGTATGGTCCTCACCAGTTGTTGAACCTGCCTGCATTTTGATCTTGGACTTTTCAGTCTCCAAACCTGGAAGAAAGAAATTTCTATTATTTATAAGCTACTCAGCTTATAATATTTTATTATAGCAGTGCAAACAGACTAAGAAAGGTAAACCAATATTTCTTACAGCTGGCTGTTATTCTTACCTCTCCCCCAGACCACTGTTCAATATCAAAGCATATGGATCTGCTCTTAACCAACAACACTGATGATCTAACCTCCAGTCCCTGATCTCTTTCCATCCAATCCCTATCAAATCTTTGTTGCAAGAAATAATTATGCAGGAGCATTTGCTGATGTTACAGTCCACACACTCCTCTAGATAGAAAAGTTTTTCTCTTGGATTAAGAAGACCATCAGAGAACTGTCTACCTCATTCCTTATGGAAGTGCTTTAGCTTAACTGCACTTCAGTTTGAACTGCTCTTGGTTCACAGCACAGGTTTTCCTAAACAGCAGCTGAGCATCCTTTGCAATTGATTTTACTGTAGGATGTGTTTAATGGCTTTGTCCACCACACCCCATAATGTCTCACAAGAGATATTGCTCTGATGTCTCAGTACCAGGAAAACCCATTTTCCTACTGAGTGGTTGGTTTGTCTTCCTTTTAAGGACATGATGCATTTTGTAAAATTTTTTCCCTTTTTGCTTTAGCCGTTGGAAAGTTAGAGCTAAATTTGGGACATAGCTGTAAAGACCATAATGCTAATTTTACCCTTTATTATATTCCCATCCACTTTAACTTTTACACCAACCCCTTTAAGGATTGTATATCCTTTTGTGATCCATATATTAAGAACCCAATAAAACTTCTCTCTAACATGAAAAAAATTATGATACAAAGTCTCAAAGCTTGGTAAGTAAAATAGTAAAAATACAGCTCTTGGTGCTCAAAGACAATGAAAGTAATGAGCTCATGACTGAGGATCCCCTAAGTGGAACTGGCTCAGTTCAAAGTATATGGACATGGCAAAAAATGTCAGCTGTGCAGCTTTGTGCCATTTATTTTAAGCCAAAAAGACATGGCTAAAATCAGTGTTCCCTGGAGCGTGCTCTACAGAACATTAGTTCTTTGTAAAGGGTTCTATGATCAAATACGTTTGGGACGCTTGAGGAATATATGTAGCTTTTTTCAGATCTAAACTGCAGGATGTCTAGAAGATTTTAACATGCATGCATTATGAATCTCCAGGAAGCAGACTCTATGGTATAGGGTTTCCAAATTTATTTGACCATTTATTTTTCCTGGAGCATCTCCAAGAACTAGTTTTCTTTGACAAATGGTGGGGTAGAATAATGCCATAATAATAATTATTATTATTACAAAGGACTGTTTCCTCTTAAAATATACAGGGCAAAGACCTACATATTTATTGCTGGTATGCTTAATTTCTTCTTTTAAAACCAAAAGTGACAATATACTAGGAACAAAAGCAATGAAGATTTTCATAATCCAGGTATGGTGTTTTATGGATTTATTTAGTGGAGTCTTCTATACTTAGGTTATTTCTTCTTAATGTTTGAGGTCCTTAACTATAGAACAATGTGGTGTTGAGGTGGAATCCTTGGCAACATGCTAATTTGATGACATAGTTACACTTGAGGAGGGCACAGTAGTGAAGTGATTGGAGTCTAAAATCAGACATGACTTTAATTTATGACTCTATTACTTACTAGATATGTGATTTACTAGATCTGTGACCTTGCAAAAAAGGTTCTTCAATTCTATAAACCTTGGTTTCCTTTTCTGTAACATTGGGATTATAATATATGTACCTCCTAGAGTTTTTGTGAAGATTAAATGAATTTATATGTATATATTATATCTGTGTAGGTATGTACAGTGTCTAGCACAATGATTTTCATATTGTAAATACCTAATGAATGGTAACTGTGATGATATTTGTTCATTCAGCATTTATTGAGCACCTGCTAGGCAAAGGGTACTACAGTGTATGCAGACACAAATATGAATGAGTCATAGTCCTGTCCTTGAAGAGCATGCAGTTGTCAAGCAGACAAATAGCGGACAGTTATGTAAGTATGTAAAGTGAAGTGTTTATGGATTCGTAATAAATATAAGTGATTAAATAGTGCAATTGCAAAAGAATTGTCAGTTTTGGGGGGATGGAGCGAGGAGGTGGCTTGCACGAGGATTCACTGTGGATGTTATTTTTGAGGTGAGTTTGAAAAGGTGGTTAGGTGTTTGCCAGGAAGAGGACAGTGAGGCCAGAGGTGCTGGCAAGAGATTTATGAGCGTGGGCAAAGGCAGAATAAATTTAGGAAGCTGCAAGTAGCTCAGAAGAGCTGCAGATGGCACATGCAGGTCAGGGGCGTGATGAGAAACCCTGTGGCAGGGCTTGGCAGTGGCTAGATCATGGAGGGTCTTAAATCACAAAGTGAAGCCTTTGAAGTTCCCTAAGCAATAGAGAATGATTGAGGAATTTAAGCAGTAGAGTAACTGTATCAGATGGTTTTAGATCAGCACTGCTCCACATGTGGCTTGTATTTTTGCTGTGTTAGCATCACCTTGGAGCTTTATTAGAAGTGTAAATTCTCAGACCCCACCCAGAGCTACTGAATAAGAGTCTCCAGGAAAGGGGCCCATGTTTTGGCAAATCAGGTTACTTTTTGGATAGCATTAAGGTTGGGGAAGCACTATTTTAGATCCATCCTCAATGCATTTTATAGAGGGTAGACTGGATGCTCTCCAGTTACATGCAGGGAGATTAATTAGTAAAGAGCCGTTGTCCAGGTGAGGAATGATGGCAGAATCTGAACTAAATTAGCGAAAGTGGAGGGAAAAGAAAGAATGAGACATAATACATAATACAAATATAAAAAAGTTTACTTTATGGAACCTTAGTCCCCACCTGGATGTTGTATTAGATAAAGGAATGATTCAGGGATGATTCCCAGGTTTCTTGCTTTAGTAATAAAATGCAGTATTATGCATTAAAATAGGGAATACGGAAAGAGTACAAGGCATTTTGTTTTGTTTTTAGGCAGTGAGAGAGCTAAATTATGAATTTTGTTTCCTACATATTAGAAGTGCCTGTGAGACATCCAGATGGAAGGGTACTTATTATTGGCTGCTGGACCTAGGGACCCAGTACTCAGCAATGAGGTCCTGACCAGTATTATGGATTCAGGAGTCATGAACATCCAGTGGAGAGGCAAAACAACAGGAATGGATGAAACTGGAAAGAGATTTGAGTATAGAAATGTGGGTAACAGCAGATATTTTTGTGGGCCTTTATTATCATGTTATCCCTTTTATCTTATCTTAACACCATTTCCTCTCAGCAGTACATGCACTAGTCAACCTAACCCACTTGAGACTCTCCGGATACACATTCTGTTTTAACCTCTGGCTTTTTCACAAGTTGTTCCTCTGCCAGGAACATTCCTTGCTCTCTGAGCCTAGCAGACTCCTACTGATCCTTCAAAACCCACCTCTAAAGCAATCCCTTCCCCAGGAAAATTACCCTTCTAGATGCTTTCTTAGAGTTATTGTACTAAGTAAAATGGACTGTTTGCCTCTCTGTTCCCTTTGTGCTTAATTCCTGCTGGTAAGGTCTGTGTCTGGTTCAACCTTTCACCTCAGTCCTGTAAAGGTGCTTGACACATAGCAGTTGCTCAATAACTAATTGCTCAATGAGTTATGAAAGAATGGTCAGAGAAAGAAGGGTTGCCAAAGGAGGAATAAGAAAGCATGATAGAAGTAGAAGGAATGTAAAGAGAGAGGGGTAGCATGGAAACCAATAAAGGAAGTTTCTAGAAAGAAGCCGTCAGTAATGTTGAGAGCTTCCAAGCAATCCTGTAAGATAAAGACTTAAAATACTCATAGGATTTGCACATTAGGTCAGTAGTGCCTTTTATCAGGGTGACTTCAGTGGAGTGAGCTCAAAGTAGAAATCAGACTGTAGAGTTGGAAGGACAGCTTGGAGGTAAAAGTGTGGAACCTAAAACTATGAGAAACTGTCCCATGACAGGAAGGATGGAAGAAGGAGATGTAGTTCGGGTGAGGGCTCTCTGAAGTGAGAGATGACTTAACATGCATGTGCTATGCTGTTGAATATGGCCTGGCATAATAAAAACTCCAATGTAAAGAAGGAGGGCGAAGGAATGATAACTGAACAAGCTTCCAGCATAGAGGAAAGGGATCAAGCTTCATGAAGAAGGATTAAGCTTGAACTGGAAGAGAGCCTAGAAGGGGCAGAGATGGGTTGGATATAGACAAGTTTATAGGGGTGGGAGAAAGAAGCTTAGGGAGTTGAAGATTGATGGCTTAATTTTCCCAGTGAAATAGTAAACAAGTTTACCTGGAATGAAGCCATGTGTGTAGGAGGTGGCTCAGACAGGGAGAGAGGCCTGGGGAACATACGCCTGGAGGGGAATGACATGACTTGGAAGACCCGGCAGATGGAACTGACCAAAAATACATTATTATTATTTTTTTCAAAAGGAAGTCCCATCATCTTAAAATTAGTATCCCTTATGTATTGATTCTGACGAGAACTTTTTATTGAGTTTATAGGAAGTGCAATGAGGTTATTATTAATTTACAGTGTTATGCTTCAGTCTCTCTCACTGACGACAAATTATTTTTAAAGGATGGTCCTTCCAGAATTCAAAGAATGTTATTTGTCTCATCATCTAGCTATTTATACACTATGTAAATGACCTGCGCTTCTAATAACAGTGCAATCCATGTGAGATGCCCATATTACAGAAAGAAGGGAGAAAAACCCAATCGTGGTATTACTTTGGTTGAGTTTGTCATATTCCTTAGTTAAATGTATGAGAAAGCCATGCTGTGCTGTCTTGAATTAACTATTAATCAGTATATATAAAGATATGCACCTTAAAATTATGGTTTTATGTGTCAAGTGACACCATAATATTAAACATTAACACTGAGTTCTTGTAAAATAGCGTAATATTTTGCTGCAAGCTTTCCTAATATAATCTTGTTTAAACTTCACAATAATTCTGGGAAGTAGTAAATATTTAGATCTTATTTATAGATGAAGAAATTGAGGCTTAAAATGTGTACCTTGTTAGAACTGGAAGACTTTATGTTAAGTGAAATAAGCAAGTTACAGAAAGACAAACTTCATAGATTACCACTTATTTACTTATTTTGGGAGTTAGAATTAAAATAATTGAACTCAGGGAGATAGAGAGTAAGATGATGGTTACTAGAGGCTGGAAAGGGTGGTGGGGGTGGGGGTGGGAATGAGGAAGGGGGAAGTGGGGATGGTTAATAGGTACAAAAATATACTGTAATTAGATAGAATGAATAAGATCTAGTATTTGATAGCACAGCAGAGTGACTACTGTAAACAATAATCTATTGTACATTTAAAAATACCAGAATATAATTGGATTGTTTATAACACAAAGAAATGATAAATGCTTGAGGTGATGGATGTCCACTTACCTTGATGTGATTATTATACATTGTATGCCTGTGTGACAATATCTCATGAACCCCATAAATATATACACTTACTATGTACCCACAAAATGAAAAATAAAATTAAAAAAAAGAGTAAAAACATCTACCTTGCTTTACTTTTAGCTTGTCATTCAAAAAGATGTCAAGTTTAGAGGCGCTGATATTTAGCTAAGACTTCTGCATTTTAACTGCAATTTTACAACATTTCCAATTTTAAAACTTAACAACACTAAATAACCTGATAGGAAAGTTAAAAGCCTAGGCTAGCATTACCTAGCTACTGTGTTTATGATGGATAAATACAAGGCATGCATGCCTTTCTATTCCCTTCTATGCCCATTGCAGACATTGATAATCAATTGTAGCACACTTTCTTGGGGTCCTAGACTTAGTCTCAGAGACTTTCACAAGAGAGTGCTCTGGGCAGTCACTACTAATTGATTTTCCACTCAGAGACTAATATACCCAATTACTTTGTGAATCACATCTGGTGGACAGGAATGCCAGTTCAAATCCTCCAAGAAGCAGCCACGATGGGATAAGACCTACAAGTTTTATTGGAGGAAATGCCTGGGAAGATAAAGAGAAAGGGAGCAATTATAGGCAAGGAGAGTCTTCAGACTACAAGGCAGATATGACACCTGTAAAAGGAGAGAGGGAAGGAAGAATTGGGTAGCAAGGTCTCAGACTATAGCACAGCTCTGAGAAAGTTTCAGCCAGGATGATGGGTTCCCTGAGCAAAAGTGTCTCTTAGAAGAATGCTCACTGGGCAGCAATGGGCTGGCCCTCATACCTGCCCTCTTACCGTGCTCACTTGCTAGCTGTGAGTAGTCTGGGGGAAGGATAGCTTTAGAGTGGTAAATTCAAAGGGAAGAGTGGCAGCTGGAACCTACAAGCCAATCATGCCCCCACAACAGGTTCTCTTGAAGACAATTTGAGTGTACATTTCCATGACAACCACAAGACTCCTCGGAAATGTCTTAGTGGATCCTCTAAAGATCAGCTATAAATTGTGATTGTGCTATCACAGCTGGCCATTCACAGAGCCACTGAATGTTCCTTAGCAGCTAGAAGATTAGAATGACAGTTCTCTTTCCTAGAATTGTGGCTCACCCTCCCAAGTTGTTTGTGGAGCCCTTGATCCTCTCATCATCAATCTCTGAGGAAGAAGAAGTGCCAGCTACTCTTTTTTTGTTTGCCAGCTGACCCCTGCTCTTATCACTTCATCTAGTAGGAAACAGTGTTTCACTTTCACTTAGCAAAATCTATCCTCTTTGTTATAAGGATTGTAAAATAATAAAATATGATTAAAACAGTAGTATCTATAAGAAATATGTTTAAGATGTTCAAATATTCCTTGAAATTACAAATATAGAAATGTCTATACAGTTGACTGGCATTCTCCTAAATCATATCTTCACTGAAATATACATCCATTTATCTTTTTCATGTGATGCACATTTTTTTCTTTTTTTTCTTTTTTTTTTTTTTTTTGAGACGGAGTCTCGCTCTGTCACCCAGGCTGGAGTGCGGTGGCCGGATCTCAGCTCACTGCAAGCTCCGCCTCCCGGGTTCACGCCATTCTCCTGCCTCAGCCTCCCGAGTGGCTGGGACTATAGGCGCCCGCCACCTCGCCCGGCTAGTTTTTTTTTTGTATTTTTTAGTAGAGACGGGGTTTCACCGTGTTAGCCAGGATGGTCTCGATCTCCTGACCTCGTGATCCGCCCGTCTCGGCCTCCCAAAGTGCTGGGATTACAGGCGTGAGCCACCGCGCCCGGCCGCACATTTTTTTCTTAACAAAAAAACAAAGATTTTGCCACTCAAGGGTTACTAACAATGAGTAGCAACTCAGCAAAGTTTCTTGAGCTGGTAAGTAAGTTTATTCACCAACTGAGTTCCTCCTGCACACCACTCTCAGAGCATGTGCAATTCAAAGTGTACTTGGGTAAAATGACATGTTATCACACATTGTAATGATGACAACAGTCACAGCTATTAACTACCTCTAGTGATTGCCCAGTGAGCACCAGGGCACTGTATCTGAAATAATATCAGACATTTATAATAACTCCGTAACATAGGTGGTACTATTGCCTTTCAGAGAGAAGGGAGAAAAGGGGGGTTAGAGAGGTTAATAAGGAATAAGGTTGCCAAAGTCAGTAAGTGTCAAAAGTAGGATTTAAAGCCACACTGTTTGGCTACAACTCCTAAGTTCTTAATTACTATTTGGAGTTACTCAAAGAGTTGAAATCAGTTTACACCAGGGGTCTGTTGCATGTAATATTATACCTCCCAAATTTGAAGCATCAGATTTGCCTTTAAGGCTAGATACAAATATAATTAAATACACATAGTATACATACAGCTAAGGCAATCCTTACCTAAATACTGCAGTTGTGCTCCACACCTTAAGGCTAGCTCAGAAAAAGGAGTTTTTTCTTTAAGGGACTTTTCTAATGAGCATTAGAAGTAGAGAACAATTTCTATGTTTATCTCTTATCGAAGTTATCTTGAGGCCAAAGATAGTGTTCTAAGTTACAGGTAAGCAGAGGCTGTGTCTAGGTTATCCGCAGCTCCTAGGCACCATTCCTGGAACATGCAGGAAGCTCCATTGCCTGAGGGATTGCTGCCATGTTCAGCTGCTGAGAAAAATATGGTATTCATTTAATAGGAGATCATAGGAAAGAAATAATGTAGCAACTTAAATTAAGCTGGAATAAAATCTAGAATGTCATGTGTCCCAAATCTGCTCAGTAGTCTGCTCTTGTTTGGGGTTGAGGGTAGTTCTTTGTGGGTCTGATTTTCCTAAAGACACAGAAAGAAGTAATGGGCTTAGTCACTGAGAAGAGAAAATGAAAAGGAACATTTGACCACTATTTTTTTAAAACCCTTATTATAAGGCCTGGAAAAATGTGTGGCAGTTCAAAACAGCCAGGTGTTTGGGTAACAGCCCTCTGTGGCCACCTGGCTGAGGCCAGCTGGTCATCAGAGTAGATGAGAAAAACATCTTCCAAAAAATGAAGAGTTAACCTACGGGAGGTCACTGGAAAGCACCCGTGTGAGAGGCTGCACGCAGATCATAAATTGTGTGTATGAAGAAAGAATTAAAGGAGCACATTTTAGATGTTGCCAGGGTCTAATAAAAGATCTCTTTAATCCAGAAAGGCAGACATTCTTCTAGGGACTCAGTTGACTCTTCAGACACTGGTAGGTCAGAAGACACATTCAGCATTAAAGATATGGAGAAACTTACTTCAATTCATAACCTGATAACATTGAGCACCTGCAGAAAATGAAACACCAAACTTAGGGGTCTGAGTTATAAGGCAAGTCTCTCCATGTTAAGTGAAAGGAGTGAAACCTGCTACAATTTGGACAAATACAACGTAATGGCCTTTTGGGAAACTAATCCAAAATATATGATATGGTTTGGATTTGTGTCTCCACCCAAATCTCATGTTGAATTGGAGGAGGGGCCTGGTGGGAGGTGATCGGATCATGGGGGCAGATTTTCCCCTTTGCTGTTCTTGTGATAATGAGTGAGTTCTCAGGAGACCTGATTGTTTGAAAGTGTGTGGCACTTCTCTGTCTCTTCTCTCTCTCCTGCTCTGCCATGGTAAGATGTGCTTGCTTCCCTTCCACCTTCTACCATGATTGTAAGTATCCTGAGGCCTCCCAGTCATGCTTCCTCTTAAGCCTGCATAACTGTGAGTCAGTTAAACCTATTTTCTTCATAAATTATGCAGTCTCAGGTAGTATTTATAGCAGTGTGAAAAGAGATTAATATATGTCTTGAATTTTGAACTTCTTGCAACCAGTAAAATTGTGTAAGAATCACTATGGACTGTATTTATCAGGTAGACATTCAAAATATTCCTGCTTTCTACTTATTTTCCACTCCTTCCACTCACCTCTGACTCCATTTGTATTTCCAAGCCAACAACTTACTGTAAATAACAATGCCAACAGCATACATTGTTTGGCACTTACTACATACAGGCACTGTTCTAAGTGTTTTACAAAAATTAACTTGTTCGTCCTTACAATAGCTCTTTATTATTATCCCTATTTAACAGATAAGGAGACTGAGTCACAGAGAGGGAAATGACCAAAAATAAATTAAAAAGAACAACAACAATAAAATACACAGCACCTAACACCTAATAAGGGAACAAAGAAATAGCACCACTGTTGTCAAAATAATGCTGATGGTTACAATAACCAAGAGCTGGAGACAAAAGGTAGAAAGGGAAACAGAAGAAGCAGGCAAGAAACTAGACTAGAAGAACAAATTAAAGGGGATTTAAAAAGACTAGTCTTAAAAGAAGAAAGATAAGAACTGGACCTAAAGTGTGTAAAATTAGGTGATTCTTTGCTTACTAAAGGGACTTTAGAACTGAGGACACTCTCTGAATCCTGAAAAGAAAAGAAAGTACCTTGGTGCTATATAGTCAGCCTGATGATTATAAACCTTGAACAAGCCCTGGGATTAAAAGGAAGGAAAGAGAGGGGGAAGAGACCACAGATGAGGAAGCACAGGAGGACATGGTGCTGCGGACTGTATGGTGACGGCCATCTGTCATGGTCCAGGAGGACACAGAATGGTGCTGCGGACTGTATGGGGATGGCCATCTGTCATGGTCCATAAACCCTCAGGGCTTTGGCTCCCAAACCATCTTCTGTGGGGCCCTCAGAGAAAAATTAACCAGACTCACAATCCCCTGGCACAGCAGTCTATTGTTACACATATGTTTAAATTGAGACCCTGTTTTCCATGGGAAGCTGTTTTTCATTTCTGCATATGCAAGCTGAATCAGCCAACCACAAGAGGCCCAAGGCCACTCCTAGCCTGTCTCTTTCCCTGTCACTGCATTTGCTTGTCTCTCTCCCCGGCTCCTCTTGCTGCCTTTGAAGCAGGTGCCTTCACCCAGAGTCCTATGGACTGGAAGTCCATGTGCCAGGCAAAAGGCTGTCTCGGCTTCACTATTCTCAACTCCAGTCACGGAGGAGACTCTGTTGCCAAGAACTGGGCCGGAGAAAATACAAAAATGGTTTTCAACCAGGCAAAAATATGCAAACAAACTGGTTTGAAGGAAGGTGCCAAGCAAATCCACAGCCTTAGTTTCTGAGCTAGAGCAGAGGGAGGGAAGTCAGGGATTATCTGTGATTGTCTGTGGCTCAGAAGTAGAAGTGAAGGGGATTCATTGCTTTCTGTGTCCTTGCTGATTCTGAAAGCTGAAAAACAAAACATGAATATTCTCAACTTTATCAGGTTGGAGTCCTTAAAATACAAGTTAGATTAAAATGTATCTTCTCTCATTTCACAAGACGGCTGATGTAGTTGTCTTCTGAGTGCTTTCCACAGCAAATACAGAAGGTGGGGTTATCTCTCCTAATTTCCTTCCTGCTCTGATGTGACTTTGAGACCACCCAGATCTGCTTACTGCCCCTCATCTACTGGAGGAAGGAAAAAAGGTCCTTACCTGCTTATTTTCCTTTATCTCAAGGGTTACCATCTCTTTGGTGAGGAGTTAGTCTTCTAAATCATCATGTTGAGGGTATGAGATGTGTACAGACAGTAAACTTCCTGAGAAGAAAGAGGGGCAGAAATACCTCTCCCAGATGGTAATCAAAACAAACTAGGGCAGGCAGAAGGGAGTGTGTGTGTGTGTGTGTGTGTGTGCACATCAACTTGATTGCCAGCAATTTATTGGGTGAATCTTGTCAATTTATTGGGTGAATCTTCAGGATTAACTGATTACCAACCTCTATTTGGGCTTGTCTTTGTTTTCTCAATGTATTGTGAGACATAATGACATCTCCATTGTTTAGCTCAACTGTGGGTCTCAACATTGACTGCACACTGTTATTATCTGGGGAGCTTTACAACTTCCGGATGGGTGGATTCCTCCTACAGAGTCAGGTTCAATTGGTCTGGGTGTGGCCTGTGCATCAGGACTTTCAAAAGCTCCCCAGGTGATTCTAATTTGCAGATGGGGCTAAGAACCGGGGCTAAGAACCTGGGTTAAGAACTGAAGGTTGAGTTACTTCCTAATGAGAAATTTAGGAAGATTCTTCAGGCTATTGGGCCGGATGAAAGAACATGTTATAGGGACATCATTAGTTAAAAAGAGGAGAAGACACTGAAAACAAATATCTAAATGCAGGTCTTTCTGTTTACAAAACAGTAGCACCCATGGCTCTGAGTCTGTTAGAGGAGGCCACAGAAAACACTTGATCTCTCCCAAGTTTTCTTCTTGTCATTAATCTGTTTGCATCCATGAAAGCTATGGTCCCCTTCTCTTAAACTTTAATACCCATTGGTATTCAGGAAGCCTGCAGGCCAGAGGTACAGCTTTATTAGCAATGTGCCCACTGGTTTTCCCTATAGTTCAAGCAACAGAATAATCTCTACAAACAAAAACTCACTGTTTTCAGTGCACATCAAATAGACACCAAAGCCAAGAGTTCAGATTTGTCACCTCCAATCTCCAGATGAATAGACTGTGAAGCCAGAAACTTATGCCACGAGAATGTCAGATTCACATTGTCTTTCAGCATCTTGGGACACTTGGATAATTGTCAAGACATCTCTTGATTTTAGTTAAAGAATTCCCTTCCTTGTAAATCTATCAAATACTATCAGTGGTAACATATAGCCTTTGCCGAACACTTGGTATGTACTAGGCATTCTACTAAAGGCTTTGTGTGGATTATTTTATTTAATCCTCACATCAATTGTGGGAATTGGATGCTGTTTTCTCTATTTTACAGGTGAAGAAATTGAGACTTTGTGTGGCCCTGTGATGTGGTTATTTTCTTGCTATTGGTAAATGTCAGGGCAATGATTTCAACCTACATCTGTGACTTCAAAATTCAAGCTCTTATTACTGTTCTCCTTGCTTTGTAGACCTCCAGTATAAGATAATTCAATTTTGCTTGTTTCTCAGATTATCCCTTAGATTATCCCTCCCTAAAATTTTGATTCTTTTAATTTTAATTAATTTAATTTTAATGCATTTTTTTGTTGATTTATTTAAAACTTAGTCTTTCTCTAAGAGTTGGCCAGTGCATACATGAACCTCAAACAACAGCTGAGTTTATGACTGGGGACTGAAATGTTTCTTTATGCAATTTAATAAATCCCAAGAAGGAAACAACAACAATAAAATCCAAAGTAATAAATAGTTGCTGGGGTTGGGCAAAGTGGCACATGCTAGTAACCCCAGCATTTTGGGAGGTTAAGGCAGGAGGATTGCTTGAGGCCAGGAGTTGAGACCATCCTGGAAAACACAGTGAGATCCTGTCTGTACCTTAAGAAAAATATAAAAGAGTTGCTGAATATGCTCATGTGTTGACTCATATTATTGGTGCTGCTATTTGGTCAGCATCAAAGACCAAATTTAATACTTTATAAAATTTATTTTTCTGCTTTAGCTAGTGGTTGTTATAACATTTTGCTCATGTGCCAGAGATACTTGAAAATCTTCCCAAAGCTATCATTAGCAAGCAATATAAAACAGGGCCAGGGTTTCTCTGCCTATTACTATTTGGATATATTGGATGAAGACATGAGGCATGATGTTGTGAGCTTTTTTAACATTGACTATACTGCTATAAAGCAAATAAACAGTAACAGAGGACAGGAGGTCAGCAAATGAAGGTTTTATAAATCTGCATTTGACTGTGTGTGTGCATATGTATACATATAGAGAGGTCCCTGTGTACATGTCTTTGGCTAATTTCTGTCCTGCACATTTAGTGTGATGCTGTAACCTCTGAGAAGTCCTGCAATTTTAGTGCACTCTGAGTGAATAGCTTGGGCTTCACTGCTGTCTGAGCTTGTCCTGCTTTTCTGAGGGTCCGGATGGGGAGGCTCTTCTATGACAGGGATGTTTATCTTGCCATTATAGAACCATCAGGGGTTTTTGCTTGGGGCTCTGCACTTGAACTCAGTGTCAGCGGATGAAGGCCATCCATGTGGATTTATGGAATCTCTAGCACCTCTAAAATATGTTGCAGCTTCTCAGTCTTATGAAACCAGTAAGCCTAGAGTAAATCAATGTCAAGGGTAGGTTTATTTTCTTTTAAAGCTTTTTCTCCTCTGAGGCCAAGACTACATTTTCACTTCTCCAAATAAAGCATTTAGCAACCTATCTTTTAATGCTTTGGGTTCCTCTGACTTCTGGGCTCAAGGACAGAACAGAGTTGAGGAGGTGATGGCAGGAGGAGATACTCCTTCTCCTTTGTTGACAGAGCAGCCCGTGAATTCACTGTCTTTGAACTTTGGGATGATACACATGGCAGAATGCTGGGAATGTCCTTTGATGGTAGGACCAGGTTTTGTTTCTTTGTGATTATGATATATATTATAATTTACATCATTGCATATGTATAATTATATATAGGTGTGCTATAATATAAACTATAACTAAAATGAACTTCAGAAATAGTACAAAGATATGTGCAAAACCTAGAGAGAGGCTACAGTGGTCAGAAAGATATTGTGGGATTCACAAGGGCACTCCACAGCTCACTCTCCTTCCAGGTGTGCAGTGCAATAAAGAACTGCGTCCCATACTCCCTTGAATTAGGTGTGGCCTTGTGACAGTTTGGGCTGATGAAGTAAGCATGGAAGAGAAACAGGTCTTTCTACAGAATGGGAGAAAATTTTTGCAATCTACTCATCTGACAAAGGGCTAATATCCAGAACCTACAAAGAACTCAAACAAATTTACAAGAAAAAACCAAACAACCCCATCAAAAAGTGGGCAAAGGATATGAACAGACAATTCTCAAAAGAAGACATTCATACAGTCAACAGACACATGAAAAAATGCTCATCATCACTCATCATCAGAGAAATGCAAATCAAAACCACAATGAGATACCATCTCACACCAGTTAGAATGGCAATCATTAAAAAGTCAGGAAACAACAGGTGCTGGAGAGGATGTGGAGAAATAGGAACACTTTTACACTGTTGGTGGGACTGTAAACTAGTTCAACCATTGTGGAAAACAGTGTGGCAGTTCCTCAAGGATCTAGAACTAGAAATACCATTTGACCCAGCCATGCCATTACTGGGTATATACCCAAAGGATTGTAAATCATGCTGCTATAAAGACATATGTTTATTGCAGCACTATTCACAATAGCAAAGACTTGGAATCAACCCAAATGTCCATCAGTGACAGATTGGATTAAGAAACTGGGGCACATATACACCATGGAATACTATGCAGCCATAAAAAAGGATGAGTTTGTGTCCTTTGTAGGGACATGGATACAGCTGGAAACCATCATTCTCAGCAAACTATCACAAGAACAGAAAACCAAACACCGCATGTTCTCACTCATAGGTGGGAATTGAACAATGAGATCACTTGGACACAGGGTGGGGAACATCACACATGGGGGCCTGTCGTGGGATGGGGTGGGGGGAGGGATAGCATTAGGAGATACATCTAAGGTAAATGACGAGTTAATGGGTGCAGCACACCAACATGGCACATGTATACATATGTAACAAACCTGCATGTTGTGCACATGTACCCTAGAGCTTAAAGTATAATAATAATAATAAATAAATAAATAAATAAAGGATATATACATTTAAAATTAAAAAAAAAAAAAAAGAGAGAGAGAAACAGGTCTTTTCTGGGCAGAAGCGTGAAGAGCCAGTGTGTGCTTTGCAACACTCTCCTTTGCTGGCATGGTGAATGGGGTTTCTCCATCAGCCCAGGTCCCTGATGGAATCTCCTTAGTGACCCACTATGGACCTGTAGAGAGAGAGCAATGAATAATCTTCTGTTATTTGAAGCTATTGAAGTTTGAGGTTATCAACATAGTCTGATTGATAAGGAAATCATGTTAAAGCTTGTGTATTAAAGTGTAATAGAAATGTGACAAAGGAGATTCCTCAAGAGGAAAGGCCTTGAAGATTTCTTGTATGTTTTTTTTTAACCTTAAGAACTATCGGGGCCAGTAAATGTATAGAGCTTTTAAAAAGTGTTAAAATGCCAGGACAAGTTCCCCAAAGCCTCTGTTTTATTTTGTTTTTAATTATGGTAAATGGACATAACATAACATTTACTATTTAAACTATTGTATTGTTAAGTGGACAACTCAGTCGCGTTAAGGACATTCACATTGTTGTGTAATCATCATCACCACCCATCTCCACAACTTTTTCATCATCCCAAACTGAAACTTCATGCCCATAAAACAGTCACGCCCAGTTCCCTCTTCCCACCTTCTACCCCACCCCTGCCCCTGGCCATTCTCCGTTCACTCTGTTTGATTTTGACTACTCTAAATAACTCACATAAGTAGAATCATACAATGTTTGTCCTTTTGTGTCTGGCTTATTTAAATCCTCTTTTTTTTTTTTTCCCCGTTTTTGGTAGAAAAGATTGGATTTCAGTTTTTGCTGGCAACTCCTATATCTGTTTAGCTGTTTTGAAGATAGTCTTTGCTCCAAGAAGAAAGAGGGATGACAAGAATCCATGTTAAGGACTGACTGGCTGTGGGTTGAGGTGGCTTCATGCTTTCCACTCCAGAGGTCAGCAACCCTTTCCAGCTGAAATGTGAGTTCCAAGCTCCCCTTGGGTCAGGGGTTAGGGGTGCTTTCAAACCCAGAGTGATAAAGTTCTGCCTTCTGCTCATACAAGGAAAGGATTGCCATAGTCTACAAATTGGGGGAGAGAGGGAGTTTTGATTTCTTTTAGTAGCAAAGGTTGGCCCAGTGTCAGCAGATAGTTCTGGCTTTCAGAAGGGGTTGTGACAATGGTGACAGATCCTGAGGTCATATTCAATCATCCTGTGGCCCATCAGTGACAGAGGGAGTCTTGTTTATCATTCTTTTTGCTTGAAGAAAAGTATCTTGTCAGAAGTTGTGGGGAGATGTTATTACTTTTTTGATGATTTCTTTTCTTTTCCTTTCTTTTCTGTTCTATAGAAATACCATATCAATAGAAATACCGGGTTTAACATGCACAAAGTCATGAAAACCAATGAGGCCAGATGGCACTGACGTTTGCTTTTCTTTTCTTCAGAATTGCACTTGTTAGAAGCACGTGTAGTCTAAGATGGACATCAAAGAGGTGGAGGATGGTGGTGGGAGTGGGGTCAGAGGATGACTGAGGATACAAACTTAACTGCACTGATGTCGTCCCTGAGTTCCTGTTCAGGAAGGCAGGCAGCCTGTGGAGGAGATGGGTGAGTCCTGGAGGTCCCTGCAGAAATCTAGCTTTTGCATGGTTTTTTCTTTTTTCTTTTTTTTTTTTTTTTGAGATGGAGTCTCACTCTGTTGCCCAGGCTGGAGTGAAGTGGTGTGATCTCCGCTCACTGCAAGCCCCGCCTCCTGGGTTCACGCCATTCTCCTGCCTCAGCTTCCCGAGTAGCTGGGACTACAGGCACCCGCCACCACGCCCGGCTAATTTTTTTGTATTTTTTGTAGAGATGGGTTTTCACTGTGTTAGCCAGGATGGTCTCGGTCTCTTGACCTCATGATCCACCCGTCTTGGCCTCCCAAAGTGCTGGGATTACAGGCGTGAGCCACCGCGCCCATCTGCTTTTGCATGTTCTATCAGATTTGACCACCTGAAGACAATGGTGAATTCCCTGCCTTCTGTTCATATTGGAGTTTTTATTTGGAAATGAAAAGAATTGAAGGTTATTTTTTTAAGGGTCCTGGGAAATAATTGTCATAGAGGTAGCAAAACTGTGCTCTGGCTTAGACATTTGCTCAATAGATGTTATCTTATGTGTCAGGCATTTTACTGGGTGCTGAGAATACAGTGGAAGAATAAACATGGTTTCCTCTTTCATGAAGTTCATAGTCCAATGAGGTGACACATATTATTTACTCAATCAATAAGCCAGTCAATAAGTATTTATTGAATGATAATTGTGTTCTAGGCACAGGGGATACTACAGGAAGCTAATTAGACATGAGTTATGTAAAACAAATGTCAAATTGTGACTGTAATAAGGGCTAGGAAAGAGAGGTGCCATGGACTGCAAGAGTTATTTCTGAGGGTTCAGCATGGCCAGAGAGAGCTAGTTCGGTGATCTGAGGGACAGAGAGTTCCACCAGGCGAAAGGGGGTAGGAGCCTTCCAGGCAGAGGTAGCAGCTCATGCAAAGGCCCTGTGGAGGAAAGGATATTGGTGATAATGAGGGGGAAATGGAGACCTTTGTTGTTCAAGTGGGGAGAGGGGATTGGAAGACACGTTAATTTGGGAGGAGTGGGCAGGGGTCAGTCATGAAAGCCATCCTTATAAAAATGAGAGGAGCCTGGCTTATCACTGTCTTTGTTAGAATGTGTATATCCTCTTCTATTCCTCCTCAGCTTAGTACCCTAGTTAAGAGCCTGAATTCTGGAGTCAGGCTGCCAGGGTTAGATACCAGCTCTCCTACGTACAAGCTTTGTGACCATAAGCAAGTTACTTAACCTCTCTGTGCCTCAGTTGCCTTATCTGTAAAATGGGGAATATAATAGTACCCACCTCATAAACTTGAAATTAAATGAGTTTATATATGTAAAATACCCAGAATAATGCCAGGCACTATAAGCACCATATAAATATGATCTATGATGATGATGTTGATGATAATAAAGAGCATCACTATACTCAGGAGATATTCCCCAATTAGTTTATGCATAAGAAATCCATGCCAAATCATATCCAGAATATATAAATATTTGCATTGTGAGCAGAGAAAACCTAAAACAAACTATAGGTCTCTTCAGTGTTCATTTATGGTATGGAAAAATGCATTTCTCAAGTAAATCGTCTTGGAAAAGTCCTCTTTAAAGGTGCGAAAATTAAAATAAATTCTACTCTGCCTAGTGTGTATTTGAGATATTTGGAAGACAATGGATTCTTGATACTGATTCAGGTAATACTCTGGACTGAGGAATGGCAGAACCCAAAACCTTTTATCATTTTATCATTGATGCAACTGAACAATCAGAATGGTAGAGCCAGAAGCAACCTTAGAGATTAGCTAGTCATTTGTTCTGATTTAATTGGTTGTTGGTTTCTGCATGAAGTGATCACATTAGACAAAAAGAGCTGCCAGCTTAAACATTTAATAGATAAGTAATTAATTTAACTGAGACACTTCTGTGAAAATCACAAACACCATCTGCGGCTTCTCCTTTGGAAGCTGGTAATGTATTTTTGCTGAAGGGCTTTTTGTTTTTGTTTTTCACTATTCCTGAAAAAGTAATAACAGCCTTACTTTGTACCAATAGATTTGGTAACATGGTGAGTTATCGTGCCGTCTGTTTGGATGGCACCATATAATCAAACGAACAACATTTTGTTGAAAGCTCACTATGCATGAGGCCTTGTGATGGATGCTTTTATATGATGTGGTCTTTAATTCTCACACTAATTTTATGGAATCTTGGACAGGCCTTGGGGCTGCTGTTCTTGGATCCCCCCTCACCCTCCCTCTGCTCTGTCAGTGTTGCAGGGAGACTGCAGCCTCTCCTGGCCACTGGTTCTGGGCCGGGTCTGGGCATTCAGGCACTGGTGGAGGTGAGGGTGAAGAGAGGAGTCAGTCTGTTTCTCTGCTCCCTCTCTGCCTTGGGCTGCATCTTCTCTATGGCTTCAACTCCCCTAGGACTGGCAGGCCATGGTTCAAACTTCCACTTGGTGGCTCCACTGGAGGTGCCAAAATAACTAAGGTTCTCTCCTCCCTTAGTCTCTGCAGTCAAGGGATGGTGAAACTCCCTGCTCTTGCTCATGGCTGGATTACCCCATTGTCTGCTGTTTGGCTTATAATCTCCATCACCTGTATAACCAGTTCCCTGTGCTACATTCCCTCTATTAAGCATATTTGAAGTAATTTCTGTGTTCTTGTTCAGATCCCAATTTATAGAGTGTCATATATTTAATTATAGCTGCTTTTTTAATAGAAGAGGAAACTGAGGATCATACTGACTAAATGTCACAATATTAAGCTCAATATCACAAATCTACTATTTAAATCGAAGTCCTCATACTCCTAAGCTCATACATACTTTTCCTACTATTATGCTTTAGTGTCTTTATAAATGTCTAGAAAGGAGAATACTTATTAAAGGGAAATCCCTCTTGGATCATTAGTATCATGATGGGTTTTCCTACAGTCCTGTGTTAGTCCAATTGGATTGAAGAACCGGAGGATGGGTTTGAACGTCAATATCTGACATGTCTCCGGAGAAAGAATTATTAGGCCTCAGGCAGCAGATCAGAAAGATGCTCTTTTGTATGTCACTAAACTTTGGTCTTTCAGGAAATCCTCCACAGATCCATGGAGCCACCAAGTTCTGGCCACTCATTTAGGACAGATGATGAAATCCTGAAATAGTTTGGATGTTTGTCCCCTTCAAATCTCATGATGAAAAGTCATCCCTAGTGTTAGAGGTGGGGCCTGGTGAGAGGTGTTTTAGTCATGGGAGTGGATCCCTCGTGAATGGCTTGGTGCCATTCGTGAGTTCTTGTGAGATCTGGTTGTTTAAAAGTGTGTGGCACCTCCCTTCTTCCTCTCTTGCTCCCACTCTCACCATGTGACATACTGGCACCCCTTCACCCTCCATGCTGATTGTAAGCTTCCTGAGGCCTCACCAGAAGCAGATGCCAGCACTTTGTTTTGTGTACAGCCAGCAGGACCATCAGCCAATTAAACCTCTTTATAAATTACCCAGCCTCAGGTATTTCTTTTTAGCAACACAAAAATGGCCTGATACAATTCCCTTTGTTCCAATGTGAATAGAAAATTGAGATATTTCTGACCGGGTGCTGTGGCTCATGCCTGTAATCCCAGCACTTTGGGAGGCCGAGGCAGGAGGATCACAAGGTCAAAAGAGTGAGACCATCCTGGCCAACATGATGAAACCCCATCTCTACTTAAAATACAAAAATTAGCTCTGTGTGGTGGCATGTGCCTGGAGTCCCAGCTACTCGGGAGGCTGAGGCAGGAGAATCGCTTGAACCTGGCAGGCGGAGGTTGCAGTGAGCCAAGATCACGGCACTGCATTTCAGCCTGGTGATAGAGTGAGACTCTGTCTCCAAAAAAAAAAAAAAAAAAAACAAACAAACAAACAAAAAAAAAATTGAGGTGTTTCTGACCTCGAATTTACTCAAAATCTGGACAGAGATACTCTTAAAGTTATCATTAAATCCCACCCACAATCAAATGCTTTGGACTTTATCATAATTTTAAGCTTAAGTTTTAGACTCCTTTCATAAGAATAAATCATAGGCTAAAATGTTTTTAGTCTGAGCAACTGAAGGAATGAGCATAGCATTACTTTACTTGCGGGGACTCTTGTGAAGAAGTTGGCAGTCGAAGAAGAACAAATAAAATGTTGAACCAGCAGTAGAAGAATAACCTCCGATTTCTCTCTTTTTGCTAAATAGTAAGAATAATAGTGGAGAGTGTTGAAGTCTAGGGGAAGGGGTGTCTGTGTGTGGGTGTGTGTGCATATGTATGGGGGAAGGGATACAATGAGAAGCCATCAAAGAGTGAACAACTTAATCATGCATTAAGGAAAATAGGTAAAAATGTGTTGGTTGAACATAGCGATAAGGAAGAGGATCTGGATGAAGGTTGTTTTATATATATATAATATATAATATATAACATAATATGCTATATATTATACAAATGTATATAATATACTATATATTTTTATATATAGCATATAATATATATAATAATGCTATTATATAGTTAAGAAAAATAACAAAAACTTGAAGTACCTGACTTTGGAATAGCAGCTGCTAGTGGATGCGCAAGATGATGAAGATGTGGGATTGATAAGATTTGATAATTGATTGGGGTAGGAATGAGGGAGGAGAAAAAAGTTGATTATTCTGAAGCTTGGAGTCTTCATGACTTTTCTTTTTTCATATAATATTCAACCCAAGTAACTTTTTATACTGTTATGGAATTTTCATATTGCCATGGGAACCTGGTTGGTACTCAGTTTTCCCTTTGTTGTGCAAGGAGCCCAGTGCTGTAGTTCCATCTGTTGTTCAAAGAGCACCCAAGAGCTTCTGAAGTCATCAGGACTGCTGACCCTGTATGGAGACCACAGCATGGCAAGTAAATGGGGGCACTTTACTTAGCATACTCCTCCACTTCAGTCAGGCTGGTCTATGCACTGCCCTGGGCACAGACCATGCTCTTTCTGCCCTTTGAGACTTTGCTTCAGTCACACACATCTGCTGAGATGTAAACTATGGCTAAATCATTTGTACCTGCGTGCCAATGAGGCTTCAATATCCTTTATCTGCCTATATTTACATGTAGAATGAGGCCTATGTTACAGATCTTACACCTTCCTAGAAACTTGAAACATTGATAACATTCTAATAGCAACAGTGGTCATAGGTTATGTAATAGCAGCCGCATTCATAGGTTGTGTCCTTCCATGGGGTCAAATATCTTCCTGAGAAACAGTAATTACAAACCTGCTATCAGCTATTCTGTACATTGGAACAGACCTAGTACAATGGATCTGAGGTAGCTTTTCAGTTGACAGAGCCACCCTTACAGGATTCTTTGTTTTCCATTTTATTCTATCTTTCATTATTACAGCGCTACTAGCTGTTCACCCCCTACTCCTACGTGAAACAAGATCCAACAACCTTTTGGAAATTTCATCAGACTCTGATAAAATCCCATTTCACCCTTACTGCACGATTAAAGATATTTTAGGCCTAGTCCTACTTGTCCTGCTCCTCCTAATAGGAGACCCAGACAACTACATCCCAGCAAACCCTCTCAACACTCTACCCCATATTAAGCCAGAATAATACTCCTTATTTGCCTATTCATCACACAGTGAATGGCTACAAATCCATGGGAGTTTATAGATATTTTTAGATTTCTGGTACATCCTTATAAGGTAAGAAATTTGTACAGGGTCAGGCAAGGCATGAGGAAATTATCTACCTCAGAGTCACCTTAGGTGATGGGTAAGCCTTGAAGGATGGTTCTCATACCTAGCATATTCCTCCACTTCAGTCAGACTGGTCTGCGTACCACCCTAAGGGCAGACCATGCTCTTTCTGCCCTTTGGGTCTTAGTCCTCTCACCTGCAGGACCTGCTGCTCCTCCCCCAGTCAAATCTCCCCAAGCCTACAGAGACCGAGTGCCTCCTGCTTGCTGCCTTACACTCTCTTAAATATTTCATTTTCCTTTAAACAATCACAGTGTACATATTTCACTTTGTTTTTTACTTTATTACATATTACATTTTATTTTACTTTAATTTCTCCAATTGTGGTAGTCTTATCTTTCAAACTAGATCACAAACTCTTTGAAGAACTCTTTCTTACCCTTTATTATCCCCCATGATGCCTAGTATGGAGTGAGTACTTGTTGAATAATTAATTTAGTGTGAAAAATTTGCCCCATCTTCTCCTAGCCACTTTATCTACTTGATTATCTTCTTCTTTAGCTACTGGATTGCAACCAAGCATATGGACATGCAGTACAGGTTCTGAATACTGAGACATTTCTTCCAGGCAAAAGAATGCTGTGACCAAAGAGAACTCCAGATATGGTAGTGAGCAGTGAGCAGGGGGGAGAAAGAAAGAAAAATGCATTTAGAAACACAACTTCTTCTTTGACCTGAGTGAACTTGTTTGCTAGAAGTTACCAAAAAGCGAAGGTGCTCAGAACAATGATCAGTCTATCTTCAGACTCTGGTATGTTTTAGAACAATAGAAAATGACATAGGCCAAGAAATTCTTGGTGGGACATTTGGGTAAAAGGTGTTTTCTGTTTTCAGAATTCAGATTTAAGAATATTAGCTTCTATATTAGTACAAGAGACCAGCATGTTTATTGAGCTGGGAATGTTATGGCAACTCCTACCTATATGTTGAATTTTTCATCATAAATGTAGATGTAGGTATTTTAAATTACACCACAAAAATGACAAAACTGAGACGTAGAGAGTTTAAGTAACTCAACATCAATAAATCACCTTTTTCAAGAAGTCTTCTCTAAACTTCAGGATAAATTAAGCATTGTTATATCTCCCATAGTAATTTGTGATTATCTTTATTGTACTACATATTATTTTTAAAATTATTTTAATTATTATAGATAAATAGTAGCTGTGTGTACTTATGAGATACGTGTGTTATTTTGATACAACCATACAATGTATAATGATCAAATCAGAGTAATTGGGGTATTATCACCTCAAGTATTGGGCATTTCTTTGGGTTAGGAACATTCCAATTATATAGTTTTTGTTATTTTAAAATATACAATAAATTATCAACCGTAGTCATCCTATTGTGCTACCTAACACTAGATATTTTTTCTATCTAACTGTGTTTTTGTACTCATTAACCATCCCCTTTCTACCCAGCGTCCTTGCCAACTACCCTTTCCAGACTCTGGTAAGCATCATTCTACCCTCTCTTTCCTTGAGTTTAATTTATTTTTTTAGCTCCCACATATTAGTGAGAACATGGGATATTTGTCTTTTTGTGCCTCGCTTATTTCACCTAACATACTGTCTCTAGTTCCATCCATGTTGTTACAGATGACAAGATTTTATTCTCTCTAGTAGCTCTAAAATATAGTATTGCGTATATATAACTCATTTTCGTTATCCATTCATCTGCCAATGTACACTTAGATTGATTATGTACCTTGGCTATTGTGAATAGTGCTGCAGTAAACATGGGAATACAGATATCTCTTTCATATATTGGTTTCCTTTCTTTTGGATATATACCTAGTAGTGGGATTGCTGGATCACATGATAGTTATATTTTTAGCTTTTTCAGGAACCTGTATACTGTTCTCCATAGTGGCTGCACTAATTTATGTTTCCACCAACAGTGTATGAGGGTTCTCCTTTTTCCACATCCTCACAAGTATTCATTATTGCCTGTATTTTGGATAAAAGCCAATTAAACTTGGGTGAGATGATATATCAGTATAGTTTTAATTTGCATTTCTCTGATAAGTAGTGCTGTTGAATATTTTCTCATATAACTGTTGGCCATGTGTATGTCTTCTTTTGAGAAATGTCTATTCAGATCTTTTGCCCATTTTTTTCTTTTTTGTTTTGTTTTAAATGTGGCAAAAGGATTTTTTTTAATCTTCAACTTTTATTTTAAGGTCAGGGGTATGTGTGCAGGATGTGCAGGTTTGTTACATACGTAAACATGTGCCATGGTGGTTTGCTGCACAGATCATCCCATCAGCTAGGCATTAAGCCACACAAATTAGCTATTCTTCCTGATGTTCAAAATACCATGCTATTTTGATTACTATAGCTTTGTAGTAGTATTTGAAGTGAGGAAATTGATATGATTCTCCCAGTTTTGTTTTTTTTGCTCAGGATTGATTTGGCTATTCTGGATCTTTATGGTTCTATATAAATTTTAAGATTTTTTCCTTCTATTTCCATGAAGAATGCCATTGGTATTTTGATGGAGATTGCATTGAATCTGTAGATTGTTTTGGGTAGTATGGACATTTAAAAAATAGTCATTCTTCCAATTCATGTACGTGGAATATCTTTCCTTTTTTGTGTCCTCATCAATTTATTTCATCAATGTTTATAGTTTTTGTTGTAGAGAACTTTAACTTCTTTGGTTACATTTATTCTTAGGTATATATTTTTATTTGTAGCTAATTGTAAATAAGATTACTTTCTTGGTTTCTTTTTCAGATTGTTTGCTGTTGGCATATAGAAATTCTGCTGACTTTTGTATGTTGATTTGCATCCTGAAACTTTACTGAATTTATTAGTTCTAATAGTTTTTTTTGGTGGAATCTTTAGGTTTTTCTAAATATAAGATCATATCATCTCAAACAAGAATGATTTTAACTTCTTCCTTTCCAATGTGGATGCCTTTTGTTTATTTCTCTTGCCTAATTGCCCTGCCTAGGACTTACGGTACCCTGTTGAATAAAAGTGATTAAAATGGGCATTCTTGTCTCATTCCAGATCTCAGAGGAAAGGCTTTCAGGTTTTTCCCCATTCCGTATGACACTAGCTGTAGGTTTATTGTATGTGGCTTTTATCATGTTGAGGTATGTTCCTTCTATACCCAGTTGTCTGAGAGATTTTATCATGAAGGATGTTGAACTTTATTGGATGCCTTTTCAGCGTTTATTGAAATGATCATATGGTGTTTGTTTGTTATGGGACGGGGTCTCACTCTGTTAGCTGTGCTAGAGTGTAGTAGTGTTATCACAGCTCATGACAACCTTGACCTACTGGACTCAGGTGATGCCCCCACCTCAGCCTCCAAGTACCTGGGACTACAGGCATGCACCACCATGCCTGGCTAATTTTTGTATTTTTTTTCTAGACACAAAGTTCGAAACCAAACTGGTTTCAAACTCCTGGGTTCGAGTGATCTGCCCGATTCGATCGCCCAAAGTGCTGGTACTATAGGCATGAGTCATTGCACCCAGTCGATCATATGGTTTTTGTCCTTTATTCTGTTGATATGATGTGTCACATTGATTGATTTGCTTGTGTTGAACCATCCTTGCATCCCTGGGATGAATCCCACTTAATCATGATGAATGATGTTTTCTTTACTGTGTTGTTCAATTTAGTTTGCTGGTATTTTGTTGAGGATGTTTGCATCTATGTTCATCAGGGATATTGACCTCCAGTTTTGTTTTATTGTTGTGCTTTTGTCTGGTTTTGGTATTAAGGTAATACTAACCTTGTAGAATGAGTTTGGATAGATTTCCCTCCTCCTCAATTTTTTTTTTTTTTTTTGAATAGTTTGAGTAGGATTGATGTAAGTAATTCTTTAAATGTTTGTTAGAATTCAGTGGTGAAGCCATAGAATCCTGGGCTTTAATTTGATGGGAGACTTTTTATTATTGCTTGTATCTCATTATTTGTTATTTGTCTATTCAAGTTTTGGATTTCTTTACAGTTCAATCTTGGTAGGTTGTATGTGTCTAGGAATTTATCCATTTCTTATAGACTTTCCCATGCATTGGCATATAGCTACTCATAATAGTCTGTAATGATCCTTTAAATTTCTGTGGTATCAGTTGTAATGTCTTCTTTTTCATTTTGATTTTATTTACTTGGGTTTGCTCTCTTTTTTTTTTGGTACTTAATCTTGCTAAAGATTTGTCAAGTTTGCTTATGTTTTCAAAAAAAAAATTTCATTTTGTGGGTGTTTAGTACTTTTTTAGTCTCAGTTTTATTTATTTTTGCTCTGATCTTTATTTCTAATGATTTTGAATTTGGTTTTGTGCTTGCTTTTCTAGTTCTTCATTAAGGTACATTATTAGGTTGTTTATTTAAAGCTTTTCTCCCTTTTTTGATGTAGATGTTTGTTGCTATAAGCTTCCCTCTTACCACTGCTTTTGCTATATCCCATAGATTTTGGTACATTGTGTTTTCATTTTCATTTGATTCAAAAAATTTTCTAACTTTTCTATTTAATTTTTTCATTGACCTAATTGTTGTTCAGGATCATATTATTTGATTTCCATGTGTTTATACGGTTTCCAAAGTTCCTCTTGTTATTGATTTCTGGTTTTATCATGTTTAGAAAAGATACTTGATACTAGTTTATTTGTTTTGAATTTTTTAGACTTGTTTTGTGGCTTAACATATGATCTATCCTTGAGAATGTTCCATGTACTGATGAGAAGAATGAGTATTTTGTAGCTATTGGATGAAATATTCTGTAAATAGCTCTTAGGTTCATTTGGTCCATAGTTTAGATAAAGTTCTGTGTTTCTTTGTTGATTTCCTGTATATATGATTATCCAATGCTGAAAGTTGGGTGTTGAAATTCTCAGCTAATTTTGCATTGGGGTATATGTCTCTCTTTAGCTCTAATAATATTTGCTTTATATATCGGAGTGCTCCAGCATTCAGCTTATGTATAATTAGAACTGTTATATCCTCTTGCTGAATTGACCCCTTTATCATTTAATAATGACCTTCTTTGTCTCTTTTTACAGTTTTTGTCTGGAAATGTATTTTATGTGATATAAATGTAGAGCTACTCTTACGGTTTTTTGGTTTACATTTGTATGAAATATTTTTTCCCACCTTTTTCAGTCTATACGTGTCTTTATAGGTGGAGTGAGTTTCTTGTAGGCAACATATGGTTGAGTCTTATTTTTATCCATTCAGCCACTCTGTCTTTGGATGGGAAAATGTAGTTCATTTACATTCAATGTTATCATCGAAGGTAAGGACTTCACTGTTGCCATTTTCTTTTCTGGTTGTTTTGTTGGTCCTCTTCCTTTCTTTTTTCCTTCTGGTCTTCCTTTGTGTAAAAGTGATTTTCTCTGGTAGTATTTTTAAAATTTCTTGCTTTTTATTTTTTGTGTATCTACCATAGGTTTCAGTCTTGTGGTTGCCACAAGGCTTACAAATAACATCTTACAACCAATTATTTTAAGCTGATGACAACTTCACTCTGCTTACAAACAAGCAAAGAGGAAACTGAAACACTCCACATTTTAATTCCTATCCTGCTTTTGGACGTTTTCTTGTCTCTTTTTATGTCTTTTATATTGTCTATCCCTTAAAAAGCAGTCATAGTTATTATTTTTGATAGGTTTATCTTTTAGTCTTCCTGCTAAAGTGCTTTCTTTTATGAATAATTGTTCAATTTGGTGTTCCTGTGGGGAGACAGTTGCTAGAGAGTATTATTCAGCCATCTTGCCGCACCCCTACATATTATTTTATATAATAAATATAATAATATAATTGCTTTATATTTTTGCCTCATCTGTTTGATCACAGCCTCCCTGGGGGTAAGGAAAATTCAGGTTCTAAGTCTAGTTTGGTTTTTTTTTTTCTATATTAGATTTATACTACCATTTCATATGTGTCATGGACCTTGGGTTTTAAAACACAGAATGTCCTTCAGTTATTGATAATAATTACCAGCTTGATTATATAGTAAAGGTTACTGAATGTGTCCTTCTTCTCTATGAAAGGGAGTATTTATAATTTTTTTAATGAGATAACCACCTCATTGCATTTTAATTGCCAGGGATCCTCTGTTTGTAAAAGTCAACATCAAAAGAAGATACCTTATAGTTATAATTGCTCCTTGGCAGAAAGGTTACCACGGATGCTGGAGAACATTCATGGTTAATTTTGTAAAAGCGTGGCTAATGAGACAAATCACTCAGCCATGGAGACTTTGCAAGCTGAAAGAGTATAAAGAGCTGCAAAGGGAGAAGCAGGTTGTGGGCTCTGTCCCTGGGCTTCCGAGAGGTTCATGTCAAAGAGAAAGGAGGCAGATGTGACTCACTCAGTCAGCTGTGGGTGGTGGTGGCCTCAGCTGTCACAGCTGGGCTGACATCAGCAACGTGTGATTGATATCAGTGCAAAGGCAGCTCCCAGCCAGCCAGGAGTGTGTGTCAGGAACAACCAGGGCTTGAATCCTGTGAGAAGAAAATCTTCTGCTGGGGACACCAAATAGCAGCAGTGAGCCCTCTCTTACCTCCCAAAGTCTAACTAGGCTCAGGGACTTGGAGAGTTCATCTCAGAGGTGTTGTGACTTGTCCTAGATCACACAGAACATTAGAGGTCAGGCTGGGACTAGCAACTGGATCATCAAACTCCCAGGCCAATGCTGTCTTCATAGATCTCACAGAAAAGGAAGACATGAGCAGATTTTTTAAGAAGTCGTAAAATCAGGTTAAAATCAACCTGACACTTGAACAGCTTGCTTCTTCAAAACAAAAAAAAAAGGTCTTTCAGGTATTCAGTAACTGCAGTGATTTGACACGGCAGCTTATCATTGTTTGCTAGAGATGATTCTTGTAATTTAACCCAGAGAAATATTTCAGTAGTACAGTCATCATGTATTTGCTAATCTTTATTGATGTATAAGAAACAACAACAGTTGATGAATGCAAAAAGGAGATTTAATTGGGGAATCTTTTCCCACGTAAGCAACACTGTGCCATTCAAACAAGAAGCAGTAGTGCATAATTAAATCTGTAACCATTGAAAAAATCATTTTAAAAGATAAAAAAAAAACCTTGAATTTGGTAAGCATTTCATTTATTCAAAATACTCCGATGGATTCTATCTCATTTGATCTTCACAGCTACTTCTGTATAACTTAGGAGAAAGTTGTAGTCACCTATTTTGTAGATGAAGAATCTGAAACCAGAGCAGCTTGGCAATTTGCCCACAATGACACAGTGGTTACTACCAGAGCCGGGACTAGAATCTCGGTTCTTTGTTTAGTGCTTTTGTGTAATAAAGTTCACAATGTCCTGTCTGGAATTTTGAAATATAAACAATAGCCTAAGTTTATTTATTGCTTTCTTTTCTAACTTATTTGATGACAAAACTACCTGTTCTGAATGACTTTTGGTAACCAAACCTGTTTTGAGATGATAGGAAGCTCTTTGTTGTTCTCTTTAGGGAGAAGATTCATGTTTCAGAGCAGAAATGTTAATGCGTTCAGTTACAGGATGCTGCCCCAGACCAGTGTGTTCTATTTGTTATATGAACCATATTGTCTTTCTAAAGTCCAGACATTTTCTGAATTCAAAAGCGCATCTGAACAGAAGACTTTGGATAATAATTGAACTAGTACTGCCTGTGCCTTCTTCTAGCCAGGAAATGAGGTGTTTACATTAATCAGATATTCTGGTTTATAGTCACCATAGGTATAATATGTGTATTGCTAATATTGAACAAATGAGACTGTGATGAAATGCCCTTAATAGTGACTCAGCAATTGTTGTGAGGGTTAAATAAAATAATTCAGGCAAATCAACTGGCATAGTGTCTGGTTCATAGGACATATTTCATAACTAGAGTGTTAACCATTTTCTTTCATAATAAACTTTGTATTCCTGTATCACAGATGAGGAAGTGGTTAACAGGCAGAGAGGTTAAGTAACTTGCCTGAGGCCACACGGTTAGTAAATGACACCACCAGAACTGGACACCCAGGCTACCTCTCACACTCAAAGCATATGTATAACCAGTAGGGTATATATATTCTTGGATCTTTCAAGAGGCTGTAGAAATCCTTCCAGATCATCATTATGAAAATTAATTACTGAATCATTGGACTGTAGCATGTGGAAGTGCTGTTTAATAGCCTGCTGGTTAGGCCAGATTTTGCTGGCTCAGGAGACAGAGGGGGAGAGGGAGAGAGGGGAAAAGGAAGAGGAAGGGAGAAAGAGACAGAGAAGGATTAAACTACTAGAAAATACCTTACAAATTAAAAAATTGGAATGAGCATAGAGCAATTGGGAAATCTCTATTCTAGAGAATTATTACCAGTTCAGTCACTCCCTTAGATGGATTGAATGAAGTCTTTCTGGGAATTAGATCAAAGAGAAAGCACTCTCAGGGCTTTTCCCAAAATTCTGTGGGTCAGGTTTATGAAACTTATGGTTGGGGGAAAATAATTTTGTGTTTACATAATGAGAATTTCCTCCACCCCCAACCACTCCTGGCTTCTCTCCCTGTGACTTTTTTGCCTGCTTGGTTTCCTTACTTTGAACCTAAGAACTATCTTTTTTTAAACCATGCTTTGGAGGGGAGTGCCTGCCCTTTGAAGGTGGGGGAGGTAGGTGGGCCCAGAGAGGAGAGGGCAAGCACAGAAGGCAGCAACACAGGAGGTGAGAGGAGAGCAATGTTTGCCTCAAAAATGAATTCTGATCCTGAAGCAGCTTTCCTGCCACTACCCCCGTCCCAGATGGTGAGAGGAGAACTTGAGCGCCTGGTGCTTGTGGTCTGTTAGAACAGGCTGGCAAGAAAGTGAGCCCCTGGGAAGCTAAGCCTGAGATTAAGAGGACTTGGTGCTATCCTGTTGGCAGCTGCTTCAGCTCACCCTTGTGTAGTGCGGCCTTAGCGCATGTCTGGCTTTATTTGCTGTTTGGGGCGCGGCACTTGAAAGGTGCCCCCTCCCCCAGACTCCTTGACATTTGTTCAGAGATTAATTGAGCTAATCCCCTTCTTGGAAGAATAGGTTGGGAAGTCTGTGTTCAGGGAGGGTAGGGAGGCAGGCTGGGATTGAAGAGGCATGCATTAATGAGGGTGCTGGGGCTTGCTGGACCCTTTGAAGAAAGAAAAGAGCAAATTTCTCTGCTGTTCCTGGACGAGGCTGACAGGTGGGCAGGGAGACTGCAGTTTCTCTGTTTCGCCTGGCTTTGCCAGAAGGTCTGTGCGCACCAGCAATAACGACTCTTGACAGCACCAGCTGTCACTCAGGGATGAAGTACTCCCAGGACACCTTGGCCTGCCATTCTTGTCTCTTGTACTAAGGGCAGAAGGTGAGAGCCCCAAGACAGGCTATCCTGACAGGGGAGGCACATATTACTTGAATACTTGTCTGGGATAGTTAGAAAAAGTGCATTTAAATTTTGAGTTAGGCATTAAAATTAAACATCATTTATTATTTTATATTTTTGACGGAAGGATGAAGACAGGGGAACATGAACATTGTTTTCTTATGCTGTGTGCAACTGTCCATATTTTGGGAGGGGACACAAAACTTTTCACCTTACTGTGTAATAATCATAGCTAGAATTGGCAGGGTACTGTGGCTTCTGCCTGTAACCCCAGCATTTCGGGAGATCAACGTGGGAGGCTCATTAGAAACCAGGAGTTCAAGACCAGCCTGGGCAACATAGTGAGAATTTGTCTCTACAAAAAATAAAATAAACTTAGCCATGTGTGGTGGCATGTGCTTATAGTCCTAGCTACTTGGGATTCTAAGGTGGGAGGATCACTTAAGCCCAGGAGTTTGAGGCTGCAGTGAGCAGAGATTGTGCTGCTACACTATGGCCTGGGTGACAGAGTACCTTGTCTCTAAAAATAGTAGTAACAACAACAACAGCTAGCATTTATTGAGTTATTGTGTTCTAACCGTTTTATATGTATTAATTATTGTTCTTTCTTTGTAAATTATACTTTAAGTTCTGGGATACATGTGCAGAACATGCAGGTATGTCACATAGGTATACTTGTGCCATGATGGTGTGCTGCACCCATCAACCCGTCATTTACATTAGGTATTTCTCCTAATGCTATCCCTCCCCTAATCCCCCTCCCCCAGCCCTCGACAGGCCCCTCCCTGTGTCCATGTGTTCTCATTGTTCAACTCCCAGTTATGAGTGAGAACATGCGGTGTTTGATTTTCTGTTCCTGTGTTACTTTGCTTAGAATGATGGTTTCCAGCTTCATCCATGTCCCTGCAAAGGACATTAACTCATTCTTTTTTATGGCTGCATAGAATTCCATGGTGTAAATGTGCCACATTTTCTTTATCCAGTCTATAATTGATGGGCATTTGGGTTCGTTCCAAGTCTTTGCTATTGTGAATAGTGCTGCAATAAACATACATGTGCGTGTGTTTTTATAGTAGAATGATTTATAATCCTTTGGGTATATACCCAGTAATGGGATGGCTGGGTCAAATGGCATTTCTGGTTCTAGATCCTTGAGAAATCACCACGCTGTCTTCCACAATGGCTGAACTAATTTACACTCCCACCAACAGTATAAAAACATTCCTATTTTTCCACAACCTCTCCAGCATCTCTTATTTCCTGACTTTTTTATGATCGCCATTCTAACTGGTGTGAGATGGTATCTCATTGTGGTTTTGATTTGTATTTCTCTAATGACCAGTGGTGATGAACTTTTTTTCATATGTTTGTTGGCCGCATAAATGTCCTATTTTGAGAAATGTCTGTTCATATCCTTCACCCGCTTTTCGATGGGTTTTGTTTTTGTTTTTCTTTTGAGAGAAGTCTCGCTCTTGTCCCCCAGGCTTGAGTGCAATGGCTCCATCTCGGCTCATTCCAACTTCTGCCTCCTGGGTTCAAACAATTCTGTCTCTGCCTTCCAAGTAGCTGGCATTAAGGCACCTGCCATCACGCCCAGCTAATTTTTATATTTTTTAGTAGAGACAGGGTTTCACGATGTTGACCAGGCTGGTCTCAAACTCCTGACCTCAGGTGATCTGCCCACCTCAGCCTCTCAAAGTGCTGGAATTATAGGTGTGAGCCACTGTGCCCGGCTGGTTGTTTTTTTCTTGTAAATTTGTTTAAGGTCCTTGTAGATTCTGGATATTAGCCCTTTGTCAGATGGATAAATTGCAAAATTTTTCTCCAATTCTGCAGGTTGCCTGTTCACTCTGATGATAGTTTCTTTTGCTGTCCAGAAGCTCCTGGTTTGATTAGATCCCATTTGTCAATTTTGGCTTTTGTTGCCATTGCTTTTGGTGTTTTAGACATGAACTCTTTGTCCATGCCTATGTCCTAGGTTTTCTTCTAGGGGTTTTATGGTGTTAGGTCTTACATTTAAGTATTTAATCCATCTTGAGTTAATTTTTGTATAAGGTGTAAGGAAGGGGTCCAGTTTCCGTTTTCTGCATATGGCCAGCCAGTATTCCCAACATCATTTATTAAATAGGGAATCCTTTCCCCCTTGCTTGTTTTTGTCAGGTTTGTCAAAGATCAGATGGTTGAAGATGTGTGGCATTATTTCTGAGGTCTCTGTCCTGTACCATTGGTCTATATATCTGTTTTGGTACCAGTACCATGGTGTTTTGGTTACGGTAACCTTCTAGTATAGTTTGAAGTCAGGTGTCATGATGCCTCCAGCTTTGTTCTTTTTGCTTAGGATTGTCTTGGCTATTTGGGCTCTTTTTGGTTTCATATGAAATTTAAAGTAGTGTTTTCTAATTCTGTGAAAAAAGTCAATGGTATCTTGATGGGGATAGCATTGAATCTATAAATTACTTTGGGCAGTATGGCCATTTTCACGATATTGATTCTTCTTATCCATGAGCATGAAATGTTTTTCCATTTGTTTGTGTCCTCTCTTGTTTCCTTGAGCAGTGGTTTGTAGTTCTCCTTGAAAAGGTCCTTCACATCCCTTGTAAGTTGGATTCCTAGGTATTTTATTCTATCTGTAGCAGTTGTGAGTGCGAGTTCACTCATGATTTGGCTCTCTGTTTGTCTATTATTGGTGTATAGGAATGCTTGTGATTTTTGCACATTGATTTTGTATTCTGAGACTTTGCTGAAGTTGCTTATCAGCTTAAGGAGTTTTGGGGCTGAGACGATGGGGTTTTCTAAATATACAATCATGTCATCTGCAAGCAGAGACAATTTGACTTCCTCTCTTCCCATTTATCCTTTATTTCTTTCTCTTGCCTGATATCCCGGGCCAGAACTTCCAATACTATGTTGAATAGGAGTGGTGAGAGAGGGCATCCTTGTCTTGTGCTTGTTTTCAAAGGGAATGCTTTTAGCTTTTGCCCATTCAGTATGATACTGACTGTGGGTCTGTCATAAATAGCTCTTACTATTTTGAGATACGTTCCATCAATACCTAGTTTATTGAGAGTTTTTAGCGTGAAGGGGTGTTGAATTTTATCAAAGGCCTTTTCTGCATCCATTAAGATAATCATGTGGTTTTTGTCATTGGTTCTGTTTATGTGATCGATTATGTTTATTGATTTGCATATGTTGAACCAGCCTTGCATCCCAGGGATGAAGCCAATTTGATCTTGGTGGATAAGCTTTTTGATGTGCTGCTGGATTCAGTTTGCCAGTATTTTATTGAAGATTTTCACATCAATGTTCATCAGGGATATTGGCCTGAAATTTTGTTTTTTTGTTGTGTCTCTGCTAGGTTTTGGTATTGGATGATGCTGGTCTCATAAAATGAGTTAGGGAAGAGTCCTTCTTTTGCTATTGTTTGGAATCATTTCAGAAGGAATGATACCAGGTCCTCTTTGCACTTCTGGTAGAATTTGGCTGTGAACCTGTCTGGTCCTGGGGTTTTTTTTTGTTTGTTTTTGTTTTTGTTTTTGTTTTGGTTGGTAGGCTATTAATTACTGCGTGAATTTCAGAACTTGTTATTGGTCTCTTCAGTGATTCCACTTCTTCCTGGGTTAGTCTTGGGAGGGTGTATGTGTCCAGGAATCCATTTGTTCTAGATTTTCTAGTTTATTTGCATAGAGATGCTTATAATATTCTCTGATGGTACTTTGTATTTCTGTGGGATCAGTGATGATCTCTTCTTTATCATTTTTTGTTGTGTCTATTTGATTCTTCTCTCTTTTCTTTATTAGTCTGGCTAGTGGTGTATCTATTTGGTTAATCTTTTCAAAAAACCATCTCCTGGATTCATTGATTTTTTGAAGGGTTTTCTGTGTCTGTATCTCCTTCAGTTCTGCTCTGATCTTATTTAATCCTTGTCTTCTACTAGTTTTTGAATTTGTTTGCTCTTGCTTCTTTAGTTCTTTTAATTGTGATGTTAGAGTGTTGATTTTAGATCTTTCCTGCTTTCTCCTGTGGACATTTATTGCTATAAATTTCCCTCTAAACACTGCTTTAGCTGTGTCCCAGAGTTTTTGATGCATTGTGTCTTTGTTCTCATCGGTTTCAAAGAACATACTGATTTCTGCCTTCATTTCGTTATGTACCCAGTAGTCATTCAGGAGCAGGTTGTTCAATTTTCATGTAGTTGTGCAGTTTTGAGTGAGTTTCTTCATCTGGAATTCTAATTTGATTGCACTGTGGTCTGACAGACTGTTATGATTTCCAGTCTTTTGCATTTGCTGAAGAGTGTTTTACTTCCAATTATTTGGTCAATTTTAGAATAAGTGCGATGTGGTGCTGAGAAGAATGTATATTCTGTTGATTTGGGGTGGAGAGTTCTGTAGACATCTATTATGTCTGCTTCATCCGGAGCTGAGTTCAAGTCCTGAATATTCTTGTTAATTATGTGTCTCATTGATCTGTCTAATATTGACAGTGGGGTGTTAAAATCTCCCATTATTATTGTGTTGGAGTCTAAGTCTCTTTGTAGGTTCTGAGAACTTGCTTTATGAATCTGGGTGCTCCTGTATTGGGTGCATATATATTTAGGATAGTTAGCTCTTCTTGTTGCATTGATCCCTTTGCCATTATCTTTGTATTTTTTTATCTTTGTTGGTTTAAAGTTTGTTTTATCAGAGACTAGGATTGCAACACCTGCTTTTTTCTGCTTTCCATTTACTTGGTAAATATTCCTCCATCCCTTTATTTCGAGCCTATGTGTGTCTTTGCACGTGAGATGGGTCTCATGAATACAACACACTGATGGTCTTGACTGTTTATCCAATTTGCCAGTCTGTGTCTTTTATTTGGGGCATTTAGCCCATTTACATTTAAGATTAACGTTGTTATGTGTGGATTTGATCCTGTCATTATGATGCTAGCTGGTTATTTTGCCTGTTAGTTGATGCAGTTCCTTCATAGTGTCAATGGTCTTTACAATTTGGTATGTTTTTGCAGTGGCTGGTACCAGTTTTTCCTTTCCATATTTAGTGCTTCCTTCAGGAGCTCTTGTAAGGCAGGTCTGGTGGTGACAAAATCTCTCAGCATTTGCTTGTCTATAAAGGATTGCATTCTCCTTCACTTATGAAGTTTAGTTTGGCTGGATATAAAATTCTGGTTTGAAAATTCTTTTCTTTAAGAATGTTGAATATTGGCCTCCACTATCTTCTGGCTTGTAGGGTTTCTGCAGAGAGATCTACTGTTAGTTTGGTGGGCTTCCCTTTGTGAGTAACCTGACCTTTCTTTCTGGCTGCCTTTAACATTTGTTCCTTCATTTCAACCTTGGTGGATCTGATGATTATGTATCTTAACATTTCTCTTCTCAAGGAGTGTCTTTGTGGCGTTCTCTGTATTTCCTGAATTTGAATGTTGGCCTGTCTTTCTAGGCTGGGGAAGTTCTCCTGGATAATATCCTGAAGAGTGTTTTCCAACTTGGTTCCATTCTCCTCGTCACTTTCAGGTACAGCAATCAAACGTGGATTTGGTCTTTTCACATAGTCCCATATTTCTTGGAGGCTTTGTTCATTCCTTTTCTCTAACCTTGTCTTCATGGTTTATTTCATTAAGTTGATCTTCAGTCTCTGATATCCTTTCTTCTGCTTGATCGATTTGGCTATTGATACTTGTATATGCTTCACGACGTTCTCATGCTGTGTTTTTCAGCTCCATTCGGTCATTTATGTTCTTCTCTAAACTGGTTTTTGTGGTTAGCAATTCCTCTAACCTTTTTTCAAGGTTCTTAGCTTCCTTGCATTTAGTAGGTTAGACCATGCTCTTTTATCTCAGAGGACTTTGTTATTACCCACCTTCTGAAGCCTACCTCTGTCAACTTGTCAAACTCATTCTCCGTCCAGTTTTGTTCCCTTGCTGGTGAGGTGTTGTGATCCTTTGAAAGAGAAGAGGTGTTCTGCTTTTTGGAATTTTCAACCTTTTTACACTGTTTTTCCTTCATCTTTGTGGATTTATCTACCTTTGGTCTTTGATGTTGGTGACCTCTGGGAAGGGTTTATGTGTGGAAGTCCTTTTTGTTGATGTTGATGCTATTCCTTTCTGTTTGTTAGTTTTCCATCCAACAGTCAGGCCCCTCTGCTGCAGGTCTGCTTGAGTTTGCTGGAGGTCCACTCCTGACCCTGTTTGCCTGGGTGTCACCAGTGGAGGCTGTAGAACAGCAAGGATTGCTGCCTGTTCCTTCCTCTGGAAACTTTGTCCCAGAGGGGCACCTGCCCCTGCCTCTGGCACCCACTTGAGGAGTCAGTCTGACCCTTAGCAGAGCTTGAATGCTGTGCTGGGAGAACTGCTGCACTCTTCAGAGCTATCGGGCAGGAAAGTTCAAGTCTGCTGAAGCTGCCCCTTCCCCCAGATGCACTGTCCCAGGGAGATGGGAGTTTTATCTATAATCCCCTGACTGGGGCTGCTGCCTTCTTTCAGAGATGCCCTGGCCTGACCGGAGAGGAGGAATCTAGAGAGGCAGTCTGGCTACAGCGGCTTTGTGGAGCCGCAGTGGGCTCTGCCCCGTTTGAACTTCCTGGCGGCTTTGTTTACAATGTGAGGGGAAAACCGCCTACTCAAGTTTCAGTAATGGCGGACACCCCTCCCCCCACCAAGCTCCAGCGTCCCAGGTAGACTTCAGACTGCTATGCTGGCAGTGAGAATTTCAAGCCAGTGTATCTTAGCTTGCTGGGCTCCATGGGTTTGTGTTCTGCTGAGCTACCCAGCTCTCTGGCTTCATTCCCCTTTCCAGGGAAGTGATAATTCTGTCTCGCTGGCACCTCAGGTGCCACTGCAGTAGGAAAAAAAACTCCTGCTGCTAGCTCGGTGTCTGCCCAAATGGCTGACAAGTTTTGTGCTTGAAACCCAGGGCCCTGGCGGTGTAGGCATCCGAGGGAATCTCCTGGTCAGTGGGTTGCAAAGACCATGGGAAAAGCATAGTATCTGGGCCTGGGCCAGAATGCACTGTTCCTCACAGCACAGCCCCTCACGGCACAGTCCCTCACGGCACAGTCCCTCTCGGCTTCTCTTGGCTAGGAGAGGGAGTTCCCCGGCCCCTTGTGCTTCCGGGTGAGCCAACGCCCCACCCTGCTTTGGCTTGCCCTCCCTGGGCTGCGCTGACTGTCTAAGCAGTCCCAATGAGATGAGCCAGTTACCTCAGTTGGAAATGCAGACATCACCTGCCTTCTGCTTTGATCTCGCTGGGAGCTGCAGACAACAGCTGTTCCTATTTGGCCGTCTTGCCAGCCACCAATTATTCTTAACTCACAAAGTAGGTTAATATTATCTCCATTTTACAGAGTTAGTAAAAATCTCCCAATAAATGCTAGTTGTGGTTGTTATTATTATTTTTGGAGACAAGGTCTCACTCTGCCACCCAGGCCAGAGTGCAGTGGCACAATCTCAGCTCAGTGTGCAGCCTCAAACTCCTGGGCTTCAGTGATCTTCCCATCTCAGCCTGCTGAGTAGCTAGGACTACAAACACATGACCTGCCTAAGGTTGTTTGTAAATGTGGTACCAAGATGCAAACTCAGACAGTTCAGTTTGTGACTCTACCCTCTTAACCACTTCACTAGGCTGCAGCACTATCAGAGAAAAAAGAATAAGCATTTTGCCTGGGCTGGTCCCAGGTTAGAACATGATTTCAGCTTTGATTGAAAAGTTAATTGAAGACAGTGCATCCCAAGAGAAGTGAGGATAAAGAGCCACGATAATCCTTGGAGGCCCCTGGGAACCTCTGAATGTTATGTGCCTAATTGTACATACCTTGTGGAAAATGTGGAGAATGTCCTCGAACTCATGGGATTCCAATCTTGTGCTGTGTTTCTTTGTGAATTCTAGTAGATACTATTATAACAAATGTGAAAGTACTGGTGGTTAACGAAATAAGCTTATGAGAAGGGAGTTCTTGCAGGTGGAATTTCTATTGATGCCTGCTATGAAAACTATTAATAATAAAGAGTTTAAAAAATGTCATTGCAAGGTGAAAGGAAATCTGCAGAGGTATGAATATCAGTTCATTCTTTATCGGAGGTAAGAGAACTAGGTCACAGAGATAGCTTTTGGGGAGGGGCTGAAATGACAGATGCTAATGTCAGAACAATGACTGGAGAGTTTTTGGCATATCTTTATGGTCTTTGAACACAGTGAGCAATCTTCGATTTTGGAGCAGCTGACTTGTCCCTTCTTTATAGCCACTGTCCCAGCAGGAATCACACATGCAGCCTCGTCTTCTAGCCAGTTTTCTTCCCGGTTGTGAGGATGGGTCTCTCCGGGTGTGAGACACCAGTAGCTATTTACAAGTGGGTTAAGAAAAAGAAGGAAGAATAGATGCAGAATCAACTCACTTCCTGTTTGATTTCAAAACAGCCCTAAGTAGGAGTTTTATTTTAATTAAAGCTCTAAGAAGTTGCTAACTCAAGAGCACACAGCAAGTGGCAAGACTGGATTTATAGACAAGCTGTGACATCCAGAGTGGTGTTTTCCACAGTGCATTATGCTTTTCACCATGTCTCCAGCACCAGCTGGTAACGATGGTTAAGAAAGGGAAGGAAAAGCTTTATCCCTCCGCCTGGCTGAAGCCCCCTTCCCTTCTTTGCTTTTCAGCCATGCCCAGTGCCAGTTTCCTTGACATAGGAGGGGGGTAGGGCAGGTGAAGGTGGTGGGCACCCTTGTTTCCTAATTCCCCATTCTAGATCCTTCTCCTGCGACACAGTTTGTCTCTTACCTCCTTCCTGTGCTTGTCATCCTGCAGAGATCCTTACTACTCACTTGGACCTGAAAGCAGCTATGCCACTGTTGACTCCTTAAGATAGAAAATGCCTTTGGTAATCTGCATTGAGCTCCATAGCCTGACAAATCTGAGGGGTAAATTTTCCTAATGACTAAGGGAGGTATTTTTTTTTTCTCCAGTATCTCAGTACAGGGTTACAGTTGAGACATCACTACACCCAGAGAAACTAGATGCTAGAATTCATCAGAAAAAAACTGTATTCTAAACCAAAGCCTTCCAACTGAACTGTTGGAATAGGCTCTTTTTATAAACTAGGGATCACTAGCAAAATCTCTTGTTTCCCTATATATAGTTTTCAGTTTCTGATCAAATGTTCAGTGGTTTTCCAGTTGTACCAGTTTTTGCATGAAGATCAATCAACATCTTAATGATACAAGGTAAAGTCATCTACATCCATCTGACTTTATTTTAACATGGTTTCATTTGATAGATGGCAGCAAATGAAACCAGGTTTTCCCTTCTTTGTACTGCCCTGGTGCCTGGAGCACATGCACTCCGCTGCACACACCCCACTATAGTTGTGTATTCACTCGCCTGTCTCACATCAGACTGTGAACTCCTCTGTTGCATGGACCATATTTTAACTCATCTTGACTCTTAGCACAATATTCTTCCACTCTTTCCCTGTCCAATCCATTTTCCACAGAGCAGCCAAAGAGAGCTTTTGAAAACGTAAATCAGATTTTGTCGTTTTCTTGCTTAAAATCCTTCAAAGTCTTCCCATTGCCTTAAAATAAACTGTGCATGCCTGACCAGGGCTCATTACACCCTGTAGTCTCTGGCTCCTGTCTGCTCTCAGCCTTGCTCCAGGCCTGCTGGCCTCAGCTCAGTGCCCAGTGCTGTGCTGCCCCAGGGCCTTGCGCTTGCTCTTCCCTCTGTCTGGAATGCTCCTCTCTTGGCTTTTGCATGGTTGGCTTCTTCTCATGCCTCAAGTCTTAGATGCTTAAATGTCACCTTTAATGTCAGAGATATCTTTCCCTGAACACTCTATATAAACTGTGTCTACCCTATTGCCTTCTATCTCTGCACGCTGCTTAATTCCTTTAAAGAAAGTCTTCACTTAACATTGTCATGAAAACTACATCTTTAAGCAAAACGATGTATAATGAAACCAATTTTACCGTAGCCTAACTGATGGAAACAAGACTATTTCTGGTTACAAAAACATCACCAAACTCCTAAATAAAGACCCAAAACACTTCTAATATTAAACATTGAAATAAATGTGAGCTATACATACATTTAAGAAAAATTAATCAAAATGAGTAGGATAATTATCTATCCACATTCCATTTGGCATGCAAGTGGCCGGAGCTGATCCTGCAGCTCAGGGCAGAAGGTGGGAACCAGCCCTGGATGGGAGTCATCCCATCATAGGACACACTCATGCACACCCACATTCACTCAGACTGGGACCATGTAGACATGTCCATTCACCTAATGTGCACATCTTTGGGATGTGGGAGGAAACCTGAGTACCTGGAGAAAACATACGCAGACATAGAGAGAATGTGCAAACCCCTCACAGACAGTGGCCCTGCCAAGAACTAATATTTTTTTCAACGCTATAATGAAACAACACTGAATGAAATGATGTTATTCAAGGGCCTGCTGTATGTATCACAATCAGCAAGTACTTTGTTCATTGACTTTTGGGGGTTCTCAGTTTCTCTTATTGAAATGTAAGCACCATGAAGACAGGGTCCTCCCTCATCTGTTCACAGCTGTACCCTCAGCAGAGAGTGGCGCTTAGCATTTCACATGTAGCTGTGCTCCATATACATGTGCTGAATAAATGAATACATGAATGAACAAAGGAACAATTGCAGAGATTTCCTTATCGTCATTACCCAGTAGCATCTGTGTGTCAAGATTCTACCAGTGGTTTGTAACTTTTATGTTTACCCAGGTGGTTAGTGTGTCCCCTCACACTGGCAAACACCCCAGCTACTAGGTCCCAAGAGAAAGTCAGCTCTTATTTATAAGAGAGTTCTGCTGAGAGCAGCGGTGATATCCAAAGGTCCCAATGCTACTCCACATATGCTACTGTCTCTGCCCGGTCTGCCTCCCTTTTCCTGCCAAGTCCTATATCTTTTCCAAGCCAGAGATGGCCAGACTGATTTTCAATGCTCTAAGTATAATGAGAATAAACTTGGGAGATTCTCACTTCTGAATTTGGAGATTCTCATTCATAGCTCTTTTTATCTGCTCTTACAAGAGGTTTGTGAATGAGTTGGGTGGGTAACTGGGATGTAGCCCCTCTTAAGGCTGTCACCCCAATGACAGCATCACTCCCTGACAGAGCTAACCATGTTTAGAAACAGCTTGTTTATATTGCCGTATCTGAAACCCTTTTTGGGGGCTCATTTCCAGATCTTGTCTTAGTAACCTTAGAAGCAAAGAAGTAGTCTTACCAAGTCTACAAACATTTAGGTTGACTTACATTTTGGCTCAGTCTGGTAATCCCCCAACTCCTCTTAAAACAAAGGAAAGATGACCAAGATGCCAACAGATCAAGTGTCCCCAGTACCTTGATTTCCCCTTGATTTATGCAATAATGCCATGGGAGCACACTGTGGAAAATAACCCCTCCAAAAATATTCATGTTCTATTGATCACTTAAAATGTATTTTCTTAGGCTAATGTGCTATTTTGTTTCTAATTTTATGTGTGTTTATATTCACAAAACTTGCTAGAATTTCCAATGTGGCCCTTTAGTTAAGTTCCTATAACACCATATCACTAATAACCAACATGGAAGCAGAATAGAAAGTGACAGGGGATTTTCTTTTCTTTTTTTTTTTCCTTTCATTAATTTTCTTTTTATTTTTGAGTAAGTTTAGATTTACACACGAGTTCCAAAGATAGTACAGACTTCCCATAAATCCTTCACCCAGTTTCCCCTCACGTTAACATCTTACACAACTGTTATACATTTGTCAAAACAAGACATGAACGTTGGTCATTTCTATTAACTAAACTCCAAACTTTATTTGGCTTTCACCACTCTTCCATTAATGTTCTTTTTCTATTCCAGGATTCAATCCAGAATACTGTATTGTCTGCTTCGTCTCCTATGGTCTGTAACAATTTCTTAGTCCTTTCCTGTTTATCATAACCTTGATCACTTGGTTTTGTAAGGTAGTGTCTGCCAGGGCTCTTCCGTGACAGGGGATTTTCTAATAATATTCAGGAGAATTTTATTTTACCTTTACATCATTAGCCATTTTGAGATTGGAAAATAATTTTCTAAATTGTAGCCTAAGGTGATAATCTTCTAACTACAGTCTCCTTTCTCAGCGAAAGAGTTGGAGTCTTTGTTTTGTTTATTGCCTTTGAATCATTTATAGATTTAAAGCCACCCCACTGAGCACCAGCTCATCTGCCAGATGCACCAGGCCTCAATGGGTTGGAAGTGAAATGAGGGGTCCCAAGCAGGGAAAAAGATGGAAACCATATTCAGTTTATTTGCTCACAGATGTTCACATAATAGAAGCTGAAATTTAAGAAGTAGTTTCTTTGTATTTGACAAGAGACAAAGGAAAACAGTTGTGTGTGTGTTGCAGGATGAGGGGGGGAGGTAGGAAAGCAATGAAATCATGAGAAGGATTGGGAATATCCATGTTCACCAACTTGAGCAGGGGAAGCTCATTGACAAGGGTACTGATTTTCATTCCCAGGAGCACAGACTGGCATTGGACTCTTGACGAATCCTCAGCGAGTGACTTTTAGATGAGGAAGGGACTAGGGTTTGATCCTGGATGATGACTTAAAGACCTGCCTATTGATTCCTCCCCTCTCCAGTACCCTGAGGAGTGGTAAGGAGATCATGATGCAGTGTCAGGGTCCTGACAACTCCTGATGCTTCGTGATACTGCTAAGACGTGCCTACAGACGTTCTCTTTGCTGGTGTCAGTACTGTCGGTTTTGGTCTGTGTTTATCACAGTGACCTGTCACCTTTGTGGTATGGAGATCTCTGTTCACCCATGCAAGATAGGGTGGGACAATGTAAGTGAAAGAGGGACATTCCTGCGACTTTATAGGTTTAGACTTTCTAGACTAGACGGTTAGGAGCTGTATTGTATCTCCTCTGTGTTGTGTTCCCATAATCATTGTCAATGACCAAATGAATAACAGGCTCTGAATTATGATCTTTATGGCCTGAACAGCTGGATTTCTTTTAAGTTTGGCTGAGTAAAAGATTAAGATGCTTTTCCAATATACTGATAATTCTTCTAAAAATTACATGTAATTATATTTTAAATTGATGTCACCCTGAGTTCTCAGATTGGGAAGTATCTCCCTTCTTCCTTGCCCTGGCAAACACTGACTGTCTCTATTAAAACTGCAATACAGAAAGGACCGTGCCAGATTTTCCAGACATTGTTCTATTGGTATTTTCAAGTATCTTATTTTCACTGGAATGAAACTTAAACATATATTTATAATTTAAATTCCATTCCTTACATTCTTAAAACTTCTGCTTTTGAATGGTGATAATAATACTCATTAGCCAGGCAGGCTAACTACTATATGAAAAAACCCTACATTTCAGTAGCTTGATACGATAAAAATTTATTTTCTTGTTCAGATGGGAGGGATAAGGAGATGTTCCATTCAGAGACCCAACATCTTTCTCTCTTACGGTTCTACCCTCTTTTATATTCTTCGTGTCTTGTCCATTCAGCTGGAGAATGAAAAAACAGAATTTTTCTTTAAGTTCAATAGCTCTTGGGGATAAGTGGTTTTTGGTTACATGGATGAATTATATAGTGATAAAGTCTGACATTTTGGTGTACTGGTCACCCAAGTAGTGTACATTGTACCCAATATGTAGTTTTTTTCTCTCCTACCCTTTCCCACCCTCCCCATTCTGAGTCTCCAAAGTCCATTATACCATTCTGTATGCCTTTGCATACCCATATCTTAGCTCCCACTTACAAGTGAGAACATGCGGTGTTTCCATTCCTGAGTTGCTTCACTTAGAATAATGACCTCCAACTCCATGCAAGTTTCTGCAAAAGACATTATTTTATTCTTTTTTATGGCTGAGTAGTATTCCACACGTACATATACCACATTTTCTTTATCCACTCATTGGTTGATGGGTGGGCACTCAGGTTGGTTACTTGTCTTTGCAATTATGAACTGTGAATTGTGCTCAATAAATGTATGTGTGCAGGTTTCCTTCCTTCATTTCCTTTATCAAATAGTAGTACTACTTCTAGTTTTTTAAGAAATTTCCATTCTGTATTCCATAAAGATTATACTAATTTACATTCCCACCAGCAGCGTATCAGTGTCCAAAAAGGAGAGAATTGTATGCACCAGAGATGTTCATGAGTCAGGCCAGGAGGAGCCCAGTTACTTCCACTTCCCTTTATTGATTACAATTTGATCATACAACCACACCCTGGTAAGAGGGAAGTGTAGTTCAGACATCATGGCTAGGAGGAAAAGGAGAACCCAAATATTGGCATATCCTAGCAGACTTTAAACTAGTCAGCTGCATGTGCCATTAGAACATTAGTTGCCAGGTCAGATAGTGCAGAGTAAGTATCTGTCTAATGACTGACATTTGTGAGCTTGTGAGCACACTCATCAGCATTATCTTCAACAACATCTTCATCCCGGGTTGACTCAGGAGCATCTGAAGTTGAAGTAGTAGGCAGTACAGATGTAGGAGCGTGTTTCATGCCTTTTTGATCATGTTTCTCATAGATATTTAATTTCTGGCATAGAGTAATGATGGATGAAAACATTGAGTAACTCTGTTTTATCATCGGCAGTTAGTGACAGATTAATTTACTTTCGATTTTCTTCTTACTTTTCTATTTCTTGGAAGATTTCTAGTTAATGACAGATTCATCTGCCCAGTTAAGGAAATTCGCCCTAACGATCTGCATGTGTGACTATCAAGATTGTAAGACATAAAGATAGTCTATATTACTTTACCTCTGACTGAAGTTGGACTATTAGGGTATCTGGGGTACTAAACACTAGATCATCAGACATCTACTGCAGATTAAAATGAACTTATGACATGTATTCTTTGTCCATTAGGCTGTCACGGCTATTAATAGCTCCTGGAGCCCTGGGACTTGTTTTATGCCTTTTGCTCCTCTGGCACCTACTTTGTTGTCTCTGACATGGTAGATCCTCAATATATGTTCCCTGCAGTGGTTCTCAGAGTGTGGCCTCAGGACAGCCACATTAGCTAGCACTACATGGAAACTTGTTAAACATGTACTCTTGGGCACATCACAGACCTACTGAATTAAAAACTCTGAGGGTAAAGCCCAGCAACCTGTGTTTTTAACAATTCCTCTAGGGTTCTGAAATGTGTGGAAGTCCAAGAACCACTCCTTTAATAAACTGAAATGGACAGATCTTAACTCTGCAGACCTCAACACTGTTTTGTACTTCATTGTTGTTAATCGTTCTCATCTGTTTAATCTTTGGTTTTAACTCAAGTTTAAATAGAGCATATTGGGAACTTTTTGTAGAATCAGGTATTTCTGGAATTTACCCATAATAATGGAACATTTTTCGGTTTCACTGTATGTCCCATAAAATCTCTGTCAATATCAAAGCTTAGTTTAAGAACCACTTTTAAACATTCCAGATAATTAGATATTTGGAGGGAGGTATTTTTATACTTTTAAAAAACATTTTCATACTGTACTGAAACTTCATTTAGAAGATTCTTAAAACAGGTAACAAAAGTTAGGTAATGTGGTTTTAAGACAGTAAAATAGTTTTAAGGCCAGTTAAGGCATAGGCTGGAGGGCCAGACACTGGTGCAAATTTAGATTCTGATGATGTGTAACTATGTGACCTGGGACAAATTATTTAACACTAGGTGCTTCAGTCTCCTCTGTAAAATGAGGACAAAAATAGTGGCTACTTCACAGGGTGATTAGGAGAATTAAATGGGTTAATATTTGTAAGTAACTCAGAATAGTGCCATGGTAAGAGCTATGTAAGTGTATGTTAGAGGAAATAATCATCTTTTAAGAAATTAAAAGCACACGATGAATACCATATTATTCCAAATGTGGTGGAATTGAGGGACAGTAAGAATGGGGAACAGTATACTTTTAAAACACTGTTTCTCTGCACATCAAAAATTTTCATTGAAATCAGCTGGTGTTTCAAAAATGCAATTTCTTAGACCCATCTGCACTCCCAATCTTACTAACTTGAATCTCTCAGTGAGCCACACTTGTCTACACGTGGAGCAAGCTTCTCAGGTGATTCTTATGCCTAGTAGAGTTTTGAGGAACTTTACAATAAACAGCATGGTAGGCTGAAAAATGGCTTCCCCCTCAAAGATATTTACATCCTAATCTTGAAACCAGTGACTGTTAACTTATGTGGCAAAGAAAAAAGCCAGGGAAAGGGGTCTTTGCAGATGTAATTAATATAAGATTCTTGAAATGGGGAGATGTTCTTCGATGGTCTGCATGGGCCCTGATGCGATCACTTGTGTTCTTATTAGAAGGAGGTGGGGGGAGGGATGTTCCTTTTTCTTAATTTTTATTTTTATTTTAAGTTCCGGGGTACATGTGCCAGGTGTGCATGTTTGTTACATTGATAATCGTGTGCCATGGTGGGAGATTTTCACACACGCTGAGAAGGAGAGAGAAGATGCAGCAGAGGGAAATTTAAAGATGCTAGCCTTGAAGATTGGAGGGATGCAGCGACAAGCCAAGAAATGCCACCAACGGCTGGAAGAGGCAAGGGCAGTTCTCCCCAAAGCCTCTGGAGGGAGCAAGTTCTTGCCAACACCTTGATTTTGGAATGGTGATACTGATTTTGCATTTCTGGCCTTTAGAACTGTGAGAGAATAAATTTCTGTTGTTTAATATCACTAAATAATGGTAATTTGTTACAGCAGCCACAGGAAAATAATACAAGCAGCATCCTTTGTTCGGTTTACACCTATAAATAAAATATTTTGAGCACATGATCCAAAATATGTTGAATCATAAATATTTTTATATTTATTTATATATTATATATAATATAACGCTTATATATAAGCGATATATAATATATAATATATACTGTATAAATTATATATCACTATTATATATAATTTATACATTATATATAATATATACATTATATACATTAATATATACATTATATAATATATACATTATATATATAACATATAATATATAATGTATAAATTATATATAAATATATAAATAAAGCTATATATAAATATATACAAATATATACATATATTTTAATTATGTGAACCCGCTTAGCTTTCCTTCAGAAAACTTCCTTGTTCCTCTTCCAGCCTAGGTTTCATGTATTCTCATATTCTTATAATGTATAAATGTACCAATTTATACAATGTATAAATGTACCAATTTATACAATGTATAAATGTACCAATTTATTCAATGTATAAATGTACCAATTTATACATTATAAGACACACAGAATAAAAATTGTAAATGAGGCACTAAGAAGGGAAGTTAATATCTAAAAGTAATTTTATATTACTAATGATATTAAAAATCTTTTACTCCTAAAAATTATTGTTTTGCAGTGAAAGCAATGTGATAGAATGTGCTACATTCATTTGAAAAATCTTAGTTTAACACTTTCTTAAAGATGGCTTCAAAGTTTGGCTTATGTAGATATTTCATTCTAATGATTATATGGCTTAAAAAGATACATTATGAGGCCATGCAGATTCAAAATAAGTAGTACATCCTTGACTATCCTTACTAAATCAGGAAGTTATTTTATTTTCCAATTCCATTTGCAAATTATACAAATAATTTTTTAAATCACAATCAGTGAATACATTTCTACCTTAACCATCTTGTCAATCAGTTGCTTTTATGAACTAATCAGATGATACAAAGTCAATATACTTTTTTTTTTTGAGACAGGGTCTCACTCTGTTGCCCAGGCTGGAGTGCAGTGGCATGGTCATGGCTCACTGCAGCCTCCACCTCCCAGGCTCAGGTGATCCTCCTACCTCAGCCCTGGCTGAGTAGCTGGGATGACGGGTGCATGTCACCATGCCTAGCTAATTTTTAATCTTTTGTTGAGATAGTCTCACCATGTTGCCCAGGCTAAGTCCATATGTTTTTAACAAATAGATTCAAACCCCATTGAATGTCTTTATTTGAAATATTTAAAAATAGCTCCAAGTTTCTAAAGGAAGCAGATAAGAGAATATTTTAAGTGAGACATAGTGTTTTCTGGCAACAAGATCACGTAATCATGGAAATATTTCCAGACATCTGTTTTCAGAGTGTTCTCTTTTTTAAGTGATTTTTTTGATTCATTGTAAAAACACTCCTCTCTCGTGGAAGGAAATATAAAAAGGGGGAAAAAAGAATTAAATCTTTAGAAAGTTAATTGGTGGATTTATTTTTTCAAAAAATATCTTCTAGATATCTTCCAGGGTTGGTAATCTCTTGTATTATATAAAGCTTTATAAAATTTGAATGTTTGTATTTTTCTAAAAGAATATGAAACTCATCTTTAAGTTTAACAACTCTTCAATACTGTCAAGAGATAGCTGATGAAACTCTTTGGAGTACATGAGTTTCATATTTCATATTTCATACAACCATTCCATTGCAAAATACTGTAAGTATTCTACTACTTAAGATAAAATAATTTATAAATCTACTTAATGAGATAGATACTTGCACTATGTTGAAAGCAAATCAGTGGTTAAGGATGGCACTGCCAGCTCCTCTGAGCCTGAGACTTCCATGATTCTCGGGGTCCCTCATTCACCATGCCCCATATTTAACTTTTGGATATACAGCCAATTGTGAGAATGTGCCACTGTCATTCTGTATATACGATATTAGTCAAGCTTAATTTCTTTTTTAGTGTTTGGATAAAAAAACAAATAGAAATTCCAATATATTTTCTGTCATGAAGTGATGAATACTTTTCAGACTTTCTGGGATGCTGATGACTTTGAAGACTATAGCTTCAAAATGAGAAGAGTTTGCTGTATAGATTATAGAAAACAGAATGGGATTTGTCAAGATGGTACAGAAAAGAAGGACCTGAGACAAAAATGGGAAAGGCTCAGGAGAATGGGTGACAGAAAGGGATAAGAACCAACATGGGAAAATAGAAGTAGTTGTGCAAATGTCCTGGTAAGGTTTCCCCCAAAATAGACTGAGATAGAGATTGGTATGCAGCAAGTTTATTAGGGAGTGCTCTGGAAGTCAAAACCTTGGACAGAGGGAGAAGTTGGGTGGTTGATTGGCCTCAGCAAACTACACGGGTTACTTTGAAAATGGGATAGCTTTTGTGAGTTGTTTCATGTTCGGGTGGCAGGGGGTGAGCTTTTAGAGCCCACATTGACTAGTCATTGGATACAGACTGGCTTGGAAAGAATGTGGCCTTGGGTGAGGCAGCAGTTCCCTGTGAGTGTTGGGAGCTGAAGGCGTCCAGAGCCAAGGACATCAATGAACACCCTTCCCTGTTGGTAGGACAGTGAGCTAGAGCTACTTCTCTAGCACAGGCCTTCCTGCAGCAAACGTTCATTGCTACCACAAAGACTCTGAGTCTGAGGGAACTGAATAGCATTCTTATAAATCAAATAAACATTGAATTAAGATATGCAGAAAGTAAAATTTAGTTTTAAAATATTACATTGATTAATTGCCCTCTCTAGGCCACAAAATCTCACCAAGGGCCACATCACCTTCTAGAGGCTGAAAATTGTTTCTTGGGGGTAAAACACACACACACACACACATATGTGTATATACACATATATATACACACATATGTATGCATAAAACACAGACATATAGTACATAACAGTACCACCATGTATTTGTGGAGTTAAAATGACTGAGAAACAATGCTTTAGACAATTGATGGATAGTAATTGTGTGAGTATGTGTGTTGGGGAAGGAGGAGGGCAGTCTGAGTATTTTAAACAAAATATAGAGAACTCAATTCAAGAAAGACATATGTAAGAAGTGGAGGATCCTTCTTTCCCCACAGAAAACCAAGAGGTCTTTAAAGAAAAGCCATTTTTTCTCTCATAATCTTTAGATCCTGTCAAAGTCTGGGCATTTCTAAACCAAGCCCTTGAATCTTCTTCCTGATGCAGGTGATCAGTGTAAAGGGCAGGTGGCCTCTTGTTTGTAGCCCTGGGGTGGGAATATCAATTACTTATTAGGGAGAAGGAACTCAAGGCCCAAAGGAGACACTGGATCCACCAAAGGTCACAGGAGTCCATGACAGCTTAGGACCTAGAACATTAACTGAAGCTTTATTCACTTGAAAACCCAGTTTTCCAGGACAGAAAGCCAGCTGGTTTTCCCTCAGAGATGGATATTTCTCTGTGGCATCTGACATTCCATTTTTCTTAATTACATAGTTGTGGTGCTCAGGAAGATATGAGTGTCTTTGTGGGACTGAAACAGAAAAGTCAGACTGTTCAAATATGAAGCATTGCATAAACTGAAAGGGATACATTATGATCAACAAACTGTTAGAAGAAATAACGAGGAAAAATTCCATTCAAAGAAAACTAATTCTTTACCGAAAAGAACCAGAGTTTCCAAATACAGTGCTGTGCTGTGTGTAAACAAGACTGAGCCTTAACGCACATCTTTCACAGGGGTATGAATGGCACCTCTTGATCTGTACAGTACAGAAGTCCTGATCCCCTGTGAGGGCAGTGCCAGGTGCATAGTAGATGTTAAATAAATATTTTCTGGATGGGTAAATGTGCTGTCAGCTCCCTTCAGCTTCCATAATCATTTTCCTACTAGACTCTAGCAAACCCTCCTCTAGTTGTCCTGGTTGTGACATTGAAACAGGGGTGGAGATGTGTGACATGTGTAACATGATTGGTGCAATTATTATCCTCCTTTTACAGAGAGTGTATGAATAAACAGTACATAGAGGCTTTAGGAACCATATATCTCAGGTTTAGTTTTTGCCCTCTGGCCTGATTTGCTCAGTTGTCAAAATATAGGGAATTGCCCTGGACCTACAGAATGCGTAGTGGCCATCCAAGTAGCCGTTCAAGAAGCATTTTTTGAAAGCCTCCTTACATGCCAGGCCCTGAGCGATATTGGAGAGGTACAAAGATAAATGATATAGACTGTACCCTTAATTAGTTCATTATTTAGTAGATGGCAGCCCCTAGAAGATTGGGGTTGTGAGAAGAGGGCAAATTCACTAGTATAGAAGTTGCCCAAGGTATTTGTACTTGAGAGAAGGCTGTGCTATTGGCATATTTTGTGGGTCTTTTGGGATACCCCACCCCAGGGCCTATGCTTGGGGATACCCCCACCCCTGTTCCCCAAGCGTAGGCCCTGGGCAGCACCCAATTTCCCTACATAGGGATGCTCCTAGACAGATCACAGTGGCAGCAATCTGAGAACAACAAGAAGGAGGGTGCAGCTGAAGTTTGAATTTTAAAAGATGGGCTTGGAGGCAATGGAGTAGTGGTAGTGAGGCTGGGGAGGAAAGTCTGTGTGTGAATGATGCAATTCATAGTAACCAATGTTTATTGAGTGCTCACAATTTGTTAGGCACCGTTCTCAGCACTCTGCATGTGCCGATTTCATTGAACCTTCACAATCATATGTGGTTGATATCATTAATTATTATTACTGTGTTTTTCAGATGAAGAAACTGTGGCATAGAGTAATTAAGCTACTTGCCCAAGGACACACAGTTAGTAAGTGGCAGAGACAGGTTTTGAATTCTTAACCACCACTCTGTCATGCACTGGACTTGATAGATTGGAAGTGAGAAGTGCGTTGAAGGGAGGGCATAAACCACTCCTTATGATGTCCTCACTATGATGGGGAACACCAGAGGGAAAAAAGATTTGGGATGCCAGGAAGAGTGTGGTTTGGGACAATCTGGGAACTGTAGGTAGAGATGCTCAGTTAACTGATGGTATATGGTTCTGGAATTCAGGAGAGAAATTTGAGCCTAAAGGAAATTGAACTATATCAAAACCAGTCAATCCACATGTAGCAGAGAACTAAACAGTTTACATAACATTTGAAAATCTGATCTTGTACTTTGAGAAGCTGATCTCCAGAGTCACCAGATATCCTCTTCCCTAGCATTTATACAAAATAAGCTTTTATACATAAAGTTGATTTCTCTGGCCTTTCTCATTGGGAGGCCAAACTCTCAGTGGCAGCAGTGATGGATTTACAACTATTCATTTGCAGTCTTTCACCCAGCATTTGTGACATCACTGACTGGCATTGTTGGTTTAGTTTGTGTCCATGGAACAATTTCTGTGTGAAACTAATTGACATATATGGACATCGGATGCACGACATTGGTCCCATTGGCACCATGTACCAATCAAAGGAACTGACTGATAGCAACATCAAGAAAGAGGGGAGATGCTGCTGACATTTTTATGAGTCTACAGAAAATGTTTCAGGGCTTATGTATTCAATAAATCTACTTGCAGAACTGATGGGGAAGATAAATTATGCCTGTGCAGTTCTTTGTTCCTTGTTCACCAAAATGGGGCTGCCCACGTGCAGCTGTTCGAAAACAGGAAATTGCTTTTCAATCTTTAATGAAGCATGTTCTTCAAGTGCAACAAGTACACCCTCTCCAACCCCAAATCAGAATATGCCCCCGTTTTTTGCCCTTTGCGGAATGCCTATCATGGAATCCATTATATGGAGATCTTAGGTGATGAGTGGTTTAAAACCAAAGATCTTCAGCTTTAGTGTAGTGATGGCTTCCTGGGGCAGAAGTTATTCACGTAAATTCACAAAGCTGCTTCTCTCTGTCCTTCCCTTCTGGGGATGGGAGTAGGGAAGGACGCTGGCGCTGCTGAACGGGAGAACTCGGAGCACGCTGCGTTCTCACTAGTCAGAAAATGGACAGAAACTTGAAAAGGAGAAAGAAAATAGCAACCAATGCACAGTCACTCTGAAGAAAAGCTGGGCCTGCGGTTTTCTGAATAAACAGGATGATTGGTGCCTCTAATTTTCTGTCTTTAATAGCAGTTGACTAAAGGACCATTCCTTCTCTGTGTAGCCAGGACGGGGTTGCTAAGTGAGTCCCCCTATGTGAGAAATAAGTGTTTCTTGAAAGGAGTTAGCATGATTCTCACACTCTCTTGTTAAACCACTAGTCTTTAAACTTTCACAATTGTCTTCCCCTACCAATACTGGAAACGTCAGTAAAGACTCTTAATAAATGTATGTATTCTTAAATTATGTGTGTGCACATGTGTGTAATACTCTACTTATAACATGAACATTATAAAATTCTATCCCTTGCCATGCAATTTAAGCATACTGGAATGCACTTGCTTGAAAATAGCATTATTTCAGTTATTGGTTATTAGTAATTATTGGTAAAAAGAAAAATTCCTTATCCTACAATAGGCCCACATGTGTCTCAATATCCAAGCCGAAGAAAGCCTGAGTTAGAAAGAGAAAAAGATTGAAGAGAATTCTGCTAGAATCTAGCAGGGAAGGGATTATAAAAGGATGTTTGTTCAGCAAATATCCGCTGAAGGCCTATTTTGTGCCTTTGAACAAGACAGGCCCCTGCCCTAACAAGCCTGTGTTCTTCTGAGAGAGTCCAGCTGCCCCATTACATGACTCAAGAGGGTGCATTTACATAGACTTCGTGGCTACCCTGTGAGGGGACGTGTTGATGAGGGAAACCAGCGAACGTATGCTGTGTCAGATAGAGGTAAATGCAATGAGGAAGAACATGCAGGGTGAAGGGGTGGAGTATGAGAGAGGCTGATCTTTCCCAGGGGGAAATCTGAGAAGGGGGATTTGGGGCTTGACCTGATGCTGGGAGGCAGCTAGTCCTGTGAGTATTGGAGGAAGGGCATTCTGGGTATTTATTTTGGGTCTCATCCTTGCATCCTTGGTTATAGGTGACTCAAGCTCAGCAGGCCCGAGAATGACCTCCTGAAGGGCTGGCTGGCTCCTGGGGAACAGGAGGGCCCATCCTCGGCAGCTGTGAGCTGCCACATAAATAAGGCCCAGGGCTTTGTTACAGCCAGTCTGCTCCCTGTCAGGCCTGACAAGGCAGCACCCTTTGTGTTTGCTAATAATGGATATCCTTTCTGAGGCACCATCAGGCTCTGAAAACAGTAACTGGGTTGGTAAGCTGGGCTCCTTTTTTCCTACTTCTCCCTGTAGAAGACTGCATCCTCAGAAGCTCTTGCAGCCATTTATGAACATAGATTGCCATTGTCTTGTACAAAATGAGTTTCTAAACCATGCAAGCAGTTAAATCACCAGCTGGCTAGACCCTAGACTGTAGTTACCAAGTATTTTAGAAAAATGGTCTTTTATGACACTGCTCGTAAGGAAGTATGAAGTTTTGCTGTAAGGGTAATGGGGAGTTTTGGGAGTCTCTTTCCCCACATATTTCTACTGAACTTCTTTTTAATTATAGAAATAACACATTTTTAAAACAAGTCCAACAAGGCAATGGTTTAAAAAAAATTAACAATCTCCAACCCTGTTCTTTTCTAGTAACATATATGGCAGAGGCCAAGAGTGTAAGCTCTATGCCAGGCTGCCGGGTATAAATCCTGCTTTCCACTTGCTAGCTGTGTGATCTTGCACGAGTTCTTTCACCAATTTTGTTCTCAATTTCCTTATCTGTAAAATGAGACTGTAAAATGGAACATTCTTTTACTCGTCTTATGCAGTTGTTATAGTGAATGTGTAGTACATAATGCACTTAAAATAATACCTGGTACAAAGTAAGTACCATTCTCATATTAGCTCTTACTAATATAGCTATAGTGAGATGCTATTTTTTTTCTTTGTTTTGTCTTATATCATTATATAGAACTTGGCAACTCATTTTTTTTTTCACTGAATCCATCAATAGGCATCCTTCTAGATTCAAATCCAAGCATATATAGATATTATTAATTTTTAACAGCTGCTTAATGCTGCTTAATAGGGATCACCAGTTGTTTGAACACTACATTTTTAGTAGGCATTCAGTTGTTTCTAGGCTTTTACTCTTACAAATAATACAGCAATAGACTATTGTACATATATACTTTTTATGTTGCTTTGTTTCTAAGTGATAAATTCTTTAAAGTGGGATTGCTGGATCAAAAGTCATGAGATTTTAAAATGGTAATAGATATCCCAAAATATCATAGCAATTTGCACTCATACCAGAAATATATGAGTGCTCATTTCCCCATGTGCTTACCAGCAGTGGATATTTTTAATCTTTAATTTTTTTCCAGTCCAGCAGGCAAAAAATAGAATCTCATTGTCCTTTCAATTGACATTTCTCTGACTGCCAGCGAGGTTGGGTACATTGAAAGGTTCTAAGTGGGGGCATTAAATAGTAAAATTTCCAGTTCGAAAGATTGGTAGGGTTATAATATGGAAAACTAAGAAGGGTGGGAGTGGGAAAGGTTGATCTGGACTAGGGAGGATCGTTAGGAGGCTGTTTCTGTTCTTCTACCTTTACCACTATTTTGACAATAACCTCTATTCCCAAATGTCAACCTCTAACCCTTGATCTTTGTTCTGGATTTCAGCATCATGTTTCTTTTTCTGTCTCAGAAATGGAATGCTAGTTGTGGAGGCCTCTCAATCTCCACATACCCTGAACACATTCCTATTTTTTATGTCCTGTCTCTCCCAAATCTACCCTTTCTCTTATTTACTGGATTTATCTAATGACCTCACTATCCCTTTCACTAAATATAGGGGTGTTTAGTTTATCTTGCCTACACTACAAAACTTGGGGTTACTGTTCAGTCCTTATCCTTTGCCTCCCACAACCAATCAATCCCTAAATCCTGTGATTTTACTGCTTGTCATTCAAGTCCCCCCTGCCTGTCATTCTTTCTTTTGTTGCTATTGATCACAGCCTCATCTTTTTCTAGATTATTGTAGTAGCTTTGTGGGTTCTAGCCTGATCCTGTTCCTTTATTCTATTCTCTCTCTTGAAATTTTCTTCCCTCTTTTGCCCCCGATAGTGAAATGAAACTTTCTCCTAAGCTCAGCTTGAGTGTTCCTTTTTTGGGGAAGTCTCTTGTTATTCACATTCTTGCTCCAGGCAGAGCTAACACTTCCTTCTCTCCTGCTCCTGTTGCATTTTGTACATTCTTAGGTTTCAAAACATATTGCATATTATCATAATTTGAATCATAGCACTTCTTTTTCCTTTGAATATCTGTGACTTCCTTGTGAACATGGCCCATTTTTTTCATATTTACAAATATTTTAATTGGCACATAATAATTGTACATATTTATAGAGTACAGCATGATATTTTGATATATTGATATTTAATATATACAATGTACACATGATCAAATCAAAGTAATTAACATATCTATTACCTCAAACATTTATCACTTTTTTGGGATGTTGGGAACATTCGAAATCCCTCGTCTTTTTATCCAGCACAGTACCTGCTGAAAGGTAATATTTAACAGTTTGTTGAAACAAGAAAACCAGACTGGTTTAAATTTTTGCTGCTAAGAATTAAATTAATTAAAAAGGTATTTTCTTTTAAATTTTAAAAATTGTAAAGTAGCGCTGCCTCCTATTTATAAAAAATTTGGGAAAAAATTGAAAAGTAGAAACCAAAAAAATGATAAAAACTCATCCATGTTCCCATTTATAATTTTATCTTGATTTTTCCTTCTTAGTTTAATGAACACATAATAACCTGTAGTGGGATGAGTTTATTGCCCTCTTCTACAAGTCCCCATTCCTATAATTTGGGAACCCTGTACTAAACTAAAAAGAAAGGAGCCCGCCGTAATGTCAATTAATAGTGGGAAAGAGAAGGGTAATCCGTTAATATAAGAAAACATAAAAATATCTTAACAGAAGGTTGTCCTTCACTGTGTTTTGATAGATGTAATATTTTTTCACACTGAAGCCAGTATGGGGCCCCAGGGGTCTAGAGTTAAATCCTTGTGGGAGTTGAATTTGGGGGTGAATTGAATTTGGGGGTGAATTGAATAGACTGTGAGCACCCATCTTGAATCCCACCACTTGATGTGTGTGATTTGTTACTCTCTCATCAGCATATATTTTTTGTCTTAATAGTAAAGTTTCTCTCGTGAGATTCTGCTTCTCTACCTTACTCATTTTCACTGACCCCTAAAGCAATCAACAAACCAGTATTCTGGTCTACTTTGCGTTAGAGCTTGAAAAAGATGAGGTGGGATAAATCTTATCCCAGTGAATCTTTATATCATTAGATCATTTATATCACAAACTTCCTTTGGGATTTCAGATGTGTGCCTGCTTCATCAACTAGGACAGTAAATCTGTTTTGCATACTGACTCTTCTTCTCTCTTCTATGATGAGATGTGGTTACAATTTTTATTTGTTATTTATAATGGCATAATTTACATACTCAATCCTATATTGAGTTTATGTATTGAACATTTAAGTTTTTAAAATGTTTAACTATTATAATTGTTGTAATTAATAAATACTTGCAGCATTAAGCATCTTTCCTCGTCCTTTTGGACAAAGTGTGAAAAAAAGAAAAAAAAGCCAACATTTTCCCTGTATTTTAGTCCTATGTCCTTAAACCATTTCTAGATGTAGAATTACTGAATCAAAGTATAGTAATAATTGGAAGCTCTTCAAACATTTTGCCAAGAGTTTTTCAAATTTACACTCTTTCCTGTTATATATGAAAGTGACCATTTTGTTACACCATTTCCAACAGTGAAGATTAACAAAAAATAAGTCCCCACAATTTGCTAGGTGATAGGCAATTATAGAATTTTTACAAATTGTTTCCTCACATCTTCAGGAAATCAAGATTGACAGAGACTATTCATCTGTCTGGAAAGGTTTTAACTGTACTAAAGTCTGTTATGGATGACTTTAAGTGTTCTGATAGTTCTGTAATTCTAGGCTACTCTGTGTATTATTCCCGTCTACAAGGTGCAGGATTGTGTTTCAAAAATAGACAGTTATAAATAATACGTGCTGTGTCATCTTTATGTAGGAGGAATGACAGACATCTTACAAGAGATATAGCAGTTGGGGGCCCCTGGGAGAAAGGAAAGGAAAGATTTAATTAAGAAGTAGGATGGGTGGTCTGGAGAGGGAGGAGCTCACTAAAATTTGCTAACTATGCATTATAGTTTTATGAGCAAAGGACTGTTAGAGAATGTTACATGGAGCTTACTCTCTTTTTCAGTTAAAACACACACATACACACACACACACACACACGTGCATACTCATCTAGGTTAAGGCAGAAGATGGGAAACAGATGGAAAGGCACAACAAAAACTTTAGGAGTCTCAGCTACCTTTAAATCAGAACATTCTGCTTATTGAGAGTTCCTGTCTTTCATGACATTTGGTTGCCTTTGTATAGCCATCTGCCTTTCTTGAACTTATAAGCTGCAAAAGGCAAGACTTGGATTTCAAATCACTGTTTGGAAATCATAACTTCAAAGTCCCCAGAGTAGGAAGTGCTATTTGTAGCAAATGCTCCTCAAAGTATTTTAGAACTTCACAGATATTTTCTCACTAGTCATCATATATTTTTATTGTTGTTGTTCCTTAATAGAGAAATGGGACTGGTGATATGAGCTTCTGCCACTCATCCTTATTCATTCTCAATGCTCAACTAAAGAAACTGACAAATATATATTTGTCATCTACTTCATATAGAGCTTTGAAAAAGACAAAGAAAGCTAGTTAAATCTCATCCCACCAAATATTTCTGTTTAGAAAAAAAAGACTTTAGGTGATGAGTGATGAAATGAAGATCTGTTTTCAAATGTATCGCAGTCAAGTTTGGTGGAGATACATGTCTTTCAGTAGTAGAATGGTTTCAGTAGGTAGTGATTGGGGTAAATGCAAGACCAAGGTTAAAAAATAACTGAACTTCTATAGAGTCTAACAATTTAGAAAGAACTTGCAAATGAATTATTCTTCCTTGAGCCTCACCAAAGCCCCATTTAGGACCAGAGTCTTCATTTTACAGCTATGGAAATTGAGGTTCCTAAATGTTAAATAAATAACTTAAGCAGAACCCCATGAGTCCAAACATAAACAGTGATAGACATCACAAGTTCACGATTGAGTGAGGAGATTCGCCTGCTTGGATCCAAAGATTCTACAAAGTAATTTGCAAGGAATAAGATTTCAGAGGTAGGGTAGAGCCTTTGGAACTAAATTAGATAAATTGATTTTTTAAAATTGTGAGCAGGAATGTGATACATTAAAAATGATGCCTGGCCTAGGATGGAGGTTAAACTGGGATGGGGAGAAGTTTAGAGAGGCTGACTAAATTGTGTTGTAATAGCCAGTGTGTGAATTTAAATGTTGGATAAGAGGACCATGTAAAATGGAGAGGAAAAGGTCCAAACGAAGGACATATCAATAATCCCAGCAAGTTGGGGGGCTGAGGCAGGAGGATCGCTTGACCCAGGAATTGAAGACCAGCCTGGGCAAGATGACAAAACCCCATTCCTACAGAATAATCTTTAAAAATGTAGCTGAGCATGGTGGTGCATGCCTGTAGTCCTAGCTACTCAAGAAGCTAAGGCAGGAGAATCACTTCAGCTCAGGAATTTGAGGCTGCAGTGAGCTATGATCATGCCATTGCACTCCAGCCTAGGAGACAGAGTGAGACCCCATCTCTAACAAAAAAAAAAAAACAAAAACAAAAACAAAAAAACCCCCACGGAGGTCTTAGTAATTAAGTGGACATGGTTGATAATAAACAAGGGGATAATACAAAGTGATCGGTTTTGAGACTGGATGGCAGTTTAGTTGACACAGACTTGGCTCCTTGAATTCTCAGACAACCAGACAATTCTCTGAAAGCATTTGCAGTGCTGGAGGAACACAGAGCTAGAGGGTAGTTACAGAGCAGAAGTTTTCTGACTTGTGTATAATTATCAAGTTAATTTGATGAGGTGAGCTATCAAATAAGAGATAGGGAGACTACACACCTGAAGAGTGGCTTTTATCAAAGCGATGTTTCCTGTGTTGATCAGTGTGTTTCTCTGCTACAAGAACAGCAGCACCAAACCACTGGATCTAGTTTTCTGCCTTGTTTGGTGACAGTGTTTTTTCCAGCTGTACCATGGGACAGGTAGGGACTAGAGTTCTTTAGTAATGAAGATTTCCATTATGAGGATGTGTAAAGTTTTCAATCACCTTACAGAAAAGTAGTTATCACTATTATGACAATTTGTACTGCCCCATCTTAGCCTGACTAGCACAATTTCTGAAGGTACCTTTCAAACCTATTACTGCTATTGTAGAAATGCGAGGTTTGACCAAGTCAGGTCTGTGTGTGTGTGTGTTTTGTGTTTGTATCAGATCTACTGTTAAAGAGACAGAGACAGGATGTAGTGAAGACACCTCAACTTAGGATTTTCACCGGGATTTTCCCAACCTACTGTGAGGCTTTGTCTTGGTTGTCTGACTTTGGGCAAATCCTTTGGTTTCTCTATACCTGTGTTCCCATCTATGAATTAACAGCTGGGCTAGAGGCTTTTTATAATCTGTGCCCTTCCTCCCAGTTCCAGCATTCTATTGTTACATTCTATTTAACATTTGCTAGGGAAAAGTGGTATAACTCCTATACCTTCAGTGTGCCTAATAAATTGATGTAACTATATTACATTGATAACATTAGCAAAAGGTAGTTTGCTAGCCACTCAGAAACACATTGCCCATCATTGCAAAATAAATAAACTTGAATAGATGATTTGTGTAATATTCCCTTCACAACTCTTTTAACTTGGGAGTTTCATGTTTGGAAAAGAAGGGTAACTTTTTTGAAAAGAAATAAAGCTCCAGAGTTTAAACTCACTGTTTTATTACATCTGCTATCTGGAGGCAAAAGAATTTTTTTTTTTTAATGGAAAAGTGATGCCTTTTATTCAGTAGGTTAATATGGGCACCAAATATGTCCATGGTGGGAATAGGGTGGTTATGTTGGGCAGTAGAGTTGAAGGAATACAGTGCAGAGAGAACCAGGTAGAAGCAAAAAGGATACTAATCAAGTCCATATTTCTTTTAGGGGAAAGAAAGACACAGTTGCTCCTACGAATCTAAAATTAGAAAATAAAGAATTGTTTAATTATTCAGCTACATTCTCCCCTGTAAATGATGAGAGTGAAGGGAACTGAATAATCTATTTAAGTTACATTGTCACCCTGCATTTTTGGGGGTCTCGGCTACTTCGTCTCGCCCTGGAAAGTTTACTCTCTGAATTGCCATCAGCCCAGTCCTAAGGATCACATCGTCCTTGATGGTAGTAGTGTACTTTAGGTGTAGCCAGTGAGTGCTGGGTGGCGAGGGATGGAGGGAGCCTTGAGACACCTGTGTGTATCCTCCCAGACTCCATCAGGGAAGCACATGCCTTGTGAGAGGGCAGATCCCTGCCTTCCCCTGTAATGTATTGTACCCTGTAATTCTAAGGCAAAATCACAACTCCTTTGGTTGCTTTTGAGACCTGTGCTTTTGAACCAAAGTTGGACTGTTCCGTAAGATTCCCTACCCAGAGTTTAAAGCTCGCTCTGATCTATCCCCAATTCACTGCAATCTTTTGTTCCATTGCCTGGGTTCTGTAGCCTTCAGTTACAGGATGCAGGTGCAATTTTGCTAGCAGCTAAATCTGGTCCCTTGATAACTACCAAAGGCAGTGGCTTCCAACAGGGGCTGTATTGGCCTTGGGCCTGCTGTGTGGTCAGACTGCTAATGACTGCATCTGATATTTGTCACAAATGCCCAGGAATGAAGATATTCTAGTCTAACATTCTTTTTCTGCCTCTCTTGTGAATTTGAAGTTTCTCATAGCTGGTATAAAGAAGAACAAGTGAGTTGCCTGCTACTAAGCGGGTTGCAGTTCCTCCCTGGTCTCACCTTCCTTATCTGATAAATGAGAAAGTTGTCTGAGGTCATTGTTTACTCCGACACACCAAGACATCACAATATCCACATTTTATTACTGTTTTCCTATCAGGTTCTTGCTTAAATCCTACCCACTGCAAGAGACCTCTGTGGTCAGACTATCCTGCATCCATCAAATTTAATTTCTTTGTGATATTGTCTCATGGTGTGTCCTATGGTAACCCTTACCACAGCCTGCTTTGTATTTTAGGCCTTGGATCTGTGTCTGTCTCCCTGACTAGACTGTTAACTCCAGGGTATCAGGGCTGCTCATGTCTTATTTATCTTTTCATTTCTCTTAGTGCTTTCTGCATTGCCGGCAGGCACTCAGGAAGTGTCTGAGTAGTACAGAACTCCTCACTTGTAGTCATAAAGAAACAATCTGTAATGAAGTCCTTAGGAATACAACAGGTAAAATCTCAATTCCTATTAACCTCTTTAGATGCTTAGCAATTGAGGAGGTAGTTCGTTTCTTCTCCCAGCCCAAAGTTAATTAAAAGGACAGCTGGCTCCAAGAATTCTAGTTCCCTAATGCATTTTTAAAGTTCTATAGCAAATAAGGTTATTTCAATTCCTGCCAGATTAATGACCCTACAGAGAAGCAGCCTGTACTAATATTCTAGAGATAGCAAGTCTCAGGATCTGTTGAGAGCAGAGACCAAGCTGTGCTCTTTTTCTGCCCTGTTGGGGCAGGAAATTCAAAATGGTGCCATTCAGTGTATTCATCAAGTGTTTATTGAACTCGTAGGATGTTCATGGCAGGACAGGACGTACTAAGCTGAAGAGAACACAGCCTCTGTGGTGAAGAAGCTTGGGGTTTTATAGGTTCTAAGAAATCACTCGCATGACTCTAATGTGAGGCTGAGTTTAATAAGTGCAATTAGCAAGTGAGACAATGCCGGCATGGGATTCAGAGAAGAGAAAGCTCCCATCTGACAGAAAAAGTTCACAAAAAGCTTATTGGACAATGTAGAATTTAAGAATGGCATTGAAGGATAAACAAGATTTTGGTAGATAGAGGAACTGTATGAGCAAAGGTGAAGAAATGGGAAATCCTGGAGCATAACTTTAAGAGTCCAGTTTATTCAGAGTGGAGATTACCTGTGTAGTCATGAGAAATAAGAGGGCTCAGGCCGTGGAGGATATTGGATTCCAAATGTATGGCTTGTCCTGAAATTTGTAGGCATTAGGGTGCTAGGAAAGGATTTTTATTAAGGGAGTGAATATTTTAAACCAGGGGTTGGCAAACTATGGCAGGTGGCCCAAATCTGAACTGCCATAAAGTTTTATCAGAGCGCAGCGTGGCCTATTCATGTATGTAGTATCTATGGCTGCTTTTGGACTACATGGGACAGTTGAGTAGTTGTGACAGAAGCACTGTCCATGTGGCCTGCAAAGCCTTAATTATTTACTCTCTGACCTTTTACAAACAATATTTGCGGTCCCCTGATATAAACATCATTCATTCATAGAACGATTTATTCATTTCTTTGTGATTAATTTAACAAGCATTCAGCATTTACAAAGTGCTAGGGATATGCTTTGGTATTCTTTTCCCTGTTATTTAAAGTTGTGTCTTTATTCAAGTTATCCTTTAGAATCATTCAGAGAATTTGCATTTTGTGTAATTCATTATTTGACATGCAGCTTCTTCAAATGCTATGGGAAATGTTCCTTTTTCTAACACTCTTGGCTAATCGTATCAGGGCTAAAGTTCCTATATAAAGTAATGTTTATATCAATGACTCAGGTACAAGGAGAAGTTCCTATATTGTCAATTAAAGACAGAGAGGTCAATTATACTGTATACATAAAAGTTAACTTGGCCTCTTTATCAATAACTGCTTGCCTTACGTTTCCTATGGAAAGATGGCAACAGCAGGGAAGAGTGTGGGCAGGTTTTCCCACAGCCGTACCCCCACCATCACCTCTACCCCTGCTCCCGTTCTTGTGCTGTTCAGCTGTGGAGGATGAAAGTATTCCTATGGTGACTGTATTAGTTTGTTTTAGGGCTGCCAAAACAAATACCACAGACTGGGACGTAAACATAGAAATTTATTTTCTCGCAGTTTTGGAGGCTGGTGGTCTGATATCAGTGTGTGGGCAGGGCTGGTTTCTTCTGAGGCTTCATTCCTTGGCTTGTAAATGGCCATCTTCTCCATGCATCTTCACATGGTCTTTCCCCTGTACATCTGTTTTGAGTCAGCTCTTTTCACAAGGACACCAATCAGATTGGATTAGGACACACCCATATGACTGATTTGTACCTTAAGTACCTCTTTAAATGTCCTATCTCCGAATACAGGCATATTCTGAAGTACTAGGGTGTTAGGACTTAGACATATGAATTTGGCATGGGTAATAGAATTTAGCCCATAACAATAAATAATTTGTAGAACATGTGTTTTATTTTTATATTTGAATTTAATTTAAATGATATATCTTTATGAGAACCTCTCACATTTTAAGAACCACACTTATCTTTGTCCCATTTATGAGCAAAAAATTGTGACACTGTGGCTGTGGAACAGACAGCAAGCAGTTCACATATATATCAAGCTAGGGCTTCCATCTGTTTACCACCATCCTCTATCCAGCTGACCTCCAGCAGAGGGAGATCTCCAATCTCCTCACATCAGTGCTGCTGAATTCATCTTTCTAAAGGACAGCTCATCATGTCTCTTCCACTACTGTGGGCATTTTAAGGGAAGGGATTGTGTTGGATTTACCTATAAACCTTAGGAGCCTAGCTCATTGCCTGGTAAAGATCAGATACTCAGTAAATGTTTATGGAAATGAAAGGGAGATGCAAATACATAAAGCTGGTGCTGTTTCAGTTAATAATTTTCATAATAAATGATCTCAAAATGTAGTCATTCAAAGCAGTAACTATTTTCTTATTCACTGGTTCTGTGGGTCAGAAATTCCAGCAAGGCACAATCAAGATGGTTTATATTTGCCGTACGTATCCAGAGCCATGGCTGAAAAGAGTTGAAAGCTTGGAATGACTTGATGGCTGAAATTTTTTCACTCACATACCTTGCACCTGGTCAAGGCTGCCTCAGCAATACCAACTGGACCACCTATGTGCAGGCTTTCTATGCGACAGTCCCCATTAGACTTCTTTGCTGCTGGCTTATGACTCCAACCATGACTATTGCAATGAACAGGGCAGAAGCTGCGTAACATTTTATTACCCAGCCTCAGACATAACGCAGCCTAATAACCTATTGCATAGGCTATTACAGCATATTGTACTGACCAAGGTTTCACAGGACTGCCCAAATCCAAGAAGAAAAGAATTAGATTCCTTCACTTATTGAGGAAGTAGTACTCATACATGTTATAAAAAAAGTATAGGATGGGAGTTATTGTTGTGGTTGTCTTTGGAGAATAAGAGCTGCCATTAACAAAAATCAACCCAATCAACAGATATTATACAGAATTATTTTTGGTCATGAAGTGTCAAAGAGGCTTGAGGATGAATACTATTATCCGTGTGATGTCAATAGAGAAATGGTTAAATAAACCATCTCCTTGATCTTATCCAGCCATTGAAAAGTTATTTACAATGATGTGTAATAACATGGAAATGTCAGTTACATTACTGGTTAAGCTAAATTAGAGGAAGCAGCTTGATATATGGCCACAATCAGGCTTCCTATTAATTCCCTTCCTAAATTAAACTCTTCCACTCAGAATTATAGGCCATCCTCTTCCAGCAGTCTTTCTTCACAGTGGAGCCAGCCTACATGCTTATGCAGGCAAACAGATCCCAGAGAAAGGCCACTGTGTGATGAGGTTTTTAAACTGTTGATTTCACCCGAATGGATATGTGGACCAGTGAGTGGAACAATGGATGGCAGATTCACAATCTCCACAATCACATACATTACCCTTTCTGCCTCAGAGATAGAGTGATACTGGAAATGTTTCTCCTACGTTCTCCCCTGTCAGGAAGAACTTCCCTCTTAAGTGAAGTATAAGTGGTGTGAGTGTGTTCCTAAACTAATGTTTATGTAATAGGTGAAAAAGCATGTTACAAAAATATGGGATTTAACTGTATACACATATAGCACGCATACACTTAAACTTTACATATAGAAAAAAAGAGACTGAAAGAAAATATGCCAAAATAAGCATTACTTATCTTTTGGTTGTGGGATTACCTTTTTCTTTTCTCTATGTTTTAGTATTTATCGAATTGTAATTAATATGAATTACCCTTTAAAGAAAAAACTGGGCTTACTAAAATTAAAAAAAATATTAAATTATCTATCGTATTATGATTCATAACAGAACAGTGGACACTTCCTAATATCTCTTTTGGAATAAGCCCTGCTATAGGATTACTACAAGATTTAGTAAAGCACTTTGAGAAGAAACATTCTAAGAACAAATTTCTCTTTCTAGAAACTGAAAAAAAAGTCAAATCTAAAACTTGACCAGTCCTTGAAGAAGTGAAAAAAGATGGTAATATAAACCAAAAATAAAATTTTAAGGCCCCTCCAATAATCTGAATGGACCCCTCCTCTCAGCCAAGGGCATTCCAAAATTAACCTGAACAACTTGTTTAGGTTAATAGAAGGAGGGGCGAACATTCCTCATTATACCTTCCTCCCGTTTGGAACTCAGGAACATCTAACCAGCATTAACATCAACACAGATCTTGAGTCTGATCGGAAACATTTACAAGCTATTCTCTCTGAATTCTGTTACATGGAGGCTTCATCTGCATGATAAAACCTAGGTCTCTACAACCTTTTATTGTAACCCATACAGTTCTTTCTATTGATAATAACTCTTTCAACCAATTGCCAATCAGAAAATGTTTAAACCTACCTGTGAACCAGAGCTCTGCTCCTTTAAGTTATCCTGCCCTTCCACATCAAACCAATGTAAATCTTACTTGAATTTGATTGATGTCTCATGTCTCGCTAAAATGTATAAAACTAGGCTATGCACAAACCACCTTGGGCACATGTTCTCAGGATCTCCTGAGGGCTGTGTCATGGGCCATTGGTCATCATATTTGGCTTAGAATAAATCTCTTCAAATATTTTATAGAGTTTGACTCTTTTTGTCAACAGCAATAAAAATATCAGAATACAGAACTGGTAAAAATTCAGAGTTCTAAACATAAATGTATTTCAAATGTTATTTATTACTAGAAGGATTCTGGTAATATGGCAACATTAATTGTCTTTGGGTCATGGACTTATAGGAGTGCCTCTTTTTCTCTTATTAACACTTTTCTGTATTTTTAGTCGTGGGTATAAATTACTTTAATAATCTGAAAAAAGAGAGAGAGGGTGAGTTCAAGAGCTGGTGAGCCAGTGAGACTAATAGGTCAAATCAGGGTATTGACTTGGACTTGGGCTTGGGCAGCATAATTTTCGCTGGTAATGTAAGGACATTTCTTCCAAGGGACATTGACATTTTTTCTTCAGCTTTGAGCTTTGTTCTGGCCTGGATTTTGGCTCAACCATCTAGAGCTTCTTGAAAGTGAATGACAGTCATTGTCCCCACAAAGGCATAAGGCAAGATTCACCAACAGAGGCCTGTGGAATGCAGACAGTGGGCCTGAGCAATGAATTCAGACTACTTGTGTTTTCTTTGGCATGAATAATGTTTTAAGAAAACTGGGAGACTTGGAATAAAAATCTAGAATTTTGACTTCTAAAAAACGTGAAAACATTTGGTGTTCATTCCAGTATGGACACCAGATACCAGAAGGGGGTTGTAGCTGCCCTTGGTCCCTGTTATTTCCCCAACACTAGTATAGCATTGTGGTTACAATTCATCATCACACCTCTACTGCTTCTTTGAATAGAAGAGAACGCCAGGTCACAAGGACCTAGTATTTCAAGAAAAGTGTTTTCTTGAGGAAGAGGTGAGAAGTTAAGAAATGTTTGATATGCAAGCAATGGTCTGCTTATTCATTTAGGTCACCTGCCTGGGCTAGTAGTCCTTTGAAGTGGTGACCTTGCTGGGGACTTAGAAGAGTAATGCTGAGAGTCTCTCCGGGCGTCACAGAGTACAAAGGAAATGGATTTCACAGGCCAGGACCAGGCTGTGTGAGACTGAGGGGAGGGTGAAATTATAAGGATAACATGTACCCTCTGTCATCCTCCCAGAAGTTTTAAGGAGGTCTTTACCCTGGTAAAAATCTGAATCAGTCAGAGAGGCTAGGTGATGCGATGGCTTCTGTAACAGACTCCAAATCTCAGTGTCTTGAGGCAGTGGGTTTTATTTCTTCCTTACACTATATGCACATCCATTGTATGTGAGCCAGGAGCTCTGCTTCATGGCATTATCACTCCAGCACTTCAGCTGACAAAGTAGACGCCACCTGGAATATTGCCAGTAGCTGTAGTATAGGGAAAGAAAGCCGTGGCACACTGCTCACTGGCTCTTCAAACTTGTGCTCGGAAATAGCACACATTATTTCTGCTCACATTTTGTTGGACAAAGCAAGCCACATGACCATGCCTAACTACAAAGATTACACTTCTTATAATTAAATCATGCCCAAATGTCATAATTGGAAATGTTTGGTAGATGGCTCTAAGGACTACAATATAAACTTCTAGAATCTCTCTTAATTTATTGGTCCTATAGAAAGGTATTTGAATCAGTCTACCTTGAACTAGGCTCATGCTGACTTGACTGTTTATGTTAGCTGTATTAGGGTTCTCCAGAGAACAGAGTCAACAGAAGAGAGAGAGAGAGAGAGAGAGAGAGAGAGAGAGAAATGTGTGTGTGTGTGTATAATATATATGACATAATACATCTATTTTTATATATATTCTATAGACATCACTAACCCAGCACACTTGACTGGTTTGCATTTTCCTAAGGGAATGCATCAGTATTGTTCCCTGAAAGATTTTAATG